>NC_055974.1:27309299-27549299 GCF_018492685.1 Alosa sapidissima
GCTACCATCGCTGTATTGTCTGACCTCACCAATACACGCCCTGCGATTAGCCGGCGAAAATGCTTGAGTGCTTGATGCACCGTTAAAAGTTCCAGTGCATTAATGTGAGGCCGCTGTAGCTGCTCGCTCCATGTCCTCTGGGGCTGACTGGGCGATCTTGGCTGCTGCTGCTGCTGTGGGTGCTGCCTGCGCCTCTGTCTCTGCCGATGTACCGCCATCGGAGCTAGTGGGGTGGGCGGGATGGGAGATCGCTTCCTGCCGGGGCAGGAACGTCTTGTGCACCACGGCGCTATTCTGCGGCACCTCAAAATGCTCCTTCGTCGGCCCGAACAATACGGAGCGGGAGATAGGCGCCAGTGTTGCGCGGTCTGCCCGAAATTAAGCGGGCGCATCCAGCAATGGAGTCTTCACCCTGTCGAGTAGCTGGGACAGCGTGAGCCACAGATGGCATATTTGTTTACAAAATCTATGCATTATGTAGGCTAAAGAAGAAGAATCTATTGTGCGTAGGCTAATACTTGAAGTAGTCACCTAAGTGTGCATAGGCCTACTTGAAGCTGACCTACAGTATTTGTATAGCCTGGCGAGCCAGACCCACATTAAAATGTAGGGTCTGGGCACTCACCGTTCGCAGTGCTCAGTCCGAGGGGCGGGATAATCAGTTGTCTTTCAAATTCCCTCTGCACGCAATAGGATATTTGTTTTCAAGTAGCAGGGAATTCAAGCCAAACCGTTGCAACTCTGCCATCAATCATTATGTTAAGCCCACCAAACGACTCTATACACGATTTCAAAGGCCTGATTAAGTTTCGATTTCTGGAGCTCACAAGCCAACGGAGAGTTGCTAGACTAGCCCTGGCAGCCGCTAGGGGCGCGTCTAGATTTCTAGGCTAGTATTTGTATGTGTGCTTCAAATAAACACATTTATCTGTTTTCAACGTTATGTAGCAGAATTACTTGGCTATGGAACCCAAATCTGGAACCCAAATCTGGTTTACGTTGGAGAGAGCATGCATGAACTTGTAGGCTTTATTGTACCAGCAAATTCAGTAACTCAAGACTTCAAGGCCATCCTATACAACGGTTTAAAACAGCAAACAAAATACTAACATAACGGTGAAGTCAGGGTTCCTACACATTTTCCATTTAAAAAATTCCATACTTTTTTCATACACCAAGTTCCAGATTTTTCTGATGATTATCCTGAAATTGCGGCCACTTCTGGTTTGGGATAACTCCGTAAAAAAAAAGTATGGACAACTGAAGTGAATTTAAAAAAATTACACTTAATATTCATCCATTTAGTCAGGTAATTTTTCTGTGAGCCAACTCAATTTGTACTCGCTCAATCCAGTTGTCATCAACTTCAGACTGTAACACTTTTGCCATTCTATCTGGCGCATCAGTTTTCAATGACTAAATACAACCACAAGGTTTTGTTTTCACCGAGCGGAGCTCATAGACCAGGGGTATCAAACTCATATTAGGTAGTGGGTCGGATTTGTTGGAATGAGACCTCGTGGGGGGCTGTCATTGTCATCATTTTCTGCATGGGTATCAGAGTGTTATTTGATATCACTTATGAGCAAACAAGTACAAATAATGAATATCCAATATTGTCCATAACGCACATGACTGAATCTACTCATTTATCTCTCTTGAAATGCTCTACTTCCATTTTAGTTTTTTCACTTCTTCTTTCCTGAAAATGGTTTGCAGTGCTAGGTTATCAATTTATCATATCATAGAGATATTGCTTATTACACTTTGTTGAAGACAACTGGATGTGATATTTTTTTTCTAATTTTCTCTTCCTACCTAAAACATCTGGGGGGCCATATGAAACCTGCTAGCGGGCCTGAGCGGGCCAGTGTTGCCAACTATTTCAAATGGAAAGTAGCTAAAGCCAGCTCCAAAAGTCGCTAGATGACGTCACTTACTACTTACAATTATGTCACCAGGTCGTGAAAAAAAAAAAAAACAGTGATGGCCTTTTAATTCCCCTTTACATCTGTTTGCTTTTCTCCTAGGCCTACTGATATAGGCAACTTTAAGAGCCTAATTTAAATATATTTAATTGAACATACTTGTATATTATGGTAATTGATACACTTCACACTTCTGTACATCTTGTCATAGTATCCACCAGAATGAGCATTAAGTGGCTGAAAATCAGTCATTTCCAACCTATTCCCAACTGCTGCATTTGCTTTGCACAGCTTTAAAGGAATTATCCGGAGTAAAATGCACTTTAGATCGATTTACGGATGATTGGGAGTACATACGTTGAGTTGACATCCAAATCATGTCATTCGGATGTGTTTTGAGAAAGTTCGATGTTACAGTTTTTAGTCAAAGCTCGTTAGCGTGGAAGTGAGAAGGGCATATTATTTCGCCGCTACAAAACGCTATTTTTATACCTCTTCTACAGTTCCAAACAACATTGCACTTACGTGGTAGTGAGTAGAGGGTCCCTAAAGCCAAACCGAAGTATCCCGAGGTCTTTATGTGGTCGGATAGAGAGTCCAGAATGAATTTCATCAAGCCAGTACCTTTCCGGAAATGACGAGGTGAGTACTGCGTTCTGCCCTTGTCAAAGTCACTTAGGTCCTGCCAGAGGGATATGACATCACACGCCTCCTCCTGCGTCAGCGCAAGACTGTGGCTTCTTAAGGCCACAAGGCAGCTAGCCAACTTCTGCACTGCTGCATAGCCCGGGATATTATCTGGACCCACAGAGTCCTACAATAATGAAATAAAACACAGTGACACACTTGCAATGTACAGTATATTTGGGTGGATTTTTTCAAGTCATGTATAAAGTGAAATCTTACATCAAAGATGAACTGAACTAAAATAATCAACATTGATAATGTGTTGATTATGACAATTAAAAATAAATTACACTAAAAAATGTTATTAAAAAAATCAACACGTAGCCTTTTTAAGCAACACCAAAATTGTGTTTGTTAGTATTAGAACGCTGCCAGTTTCAATGACGTCATTGGCATGGTAGGACCTGAGAAGTTCTATAGGCAACAGCTGCAGCATATTATGTATAGACGAAAATTAGTCATTTTAATGGCATGGGCTACACATTTGAGCCTGTGAGGGACAGGCCTGTAGTGTCTTGACTACCACTAGATGGGGGACGATCGGTTTCAGGCTCCAGCTCAACCTTCAGTAGGATCATTTGGGTGAAAATGACTGTGGGCGCTGCCGGAGCATGGACACTGGAATCTATCTGTTGCAAAGCAGTGGCGAAACATAGGGAAAATGTTCGAGGAAGCCAAAGTGACGGGAAAATATGTTTATTTATGTATGTGTCTATTTCGGGGGGGGGGGGGGGGTATACATTTTGTGCGGCACAACATAGGCTACTGTAGACCTAGCCTACAGGTCATGTAGAAAACTGGACGAGGGGCGCTTGAGACAGCAACACGCACGCTGTCTCTCTGTCTCCCTCCATCCCTCACACACACACATTGCCTACTGTACATCCTCCACACAACTGCATACTCACCCACCACCACTACATTAGGCCTATGCGAAGGCTACGGTGCAAGCTATATAACACGCATTGTCACGGCAATGTAGGCTAACGCAGTCTGGACTACTGGCACTCGTAACAGCAACTCACACGGGCTCTCTCTCTCCCTCCCTTGAAACTGTTAAAAACTTTGTTACCCCAAGTTGACCCCAGATACACGGAGGATACACAAGTTTGCCATTTATTTTAGGCTAACGTTAGTGGAGAGTTTGCAAATTTTTACCTTGTGGATGTTGATATTGCACGAGTCTCAGCAGCTCTGCGAGTTAAACCAGAGACTTTCTAATGTGGAGACACAGCACTCAAAAAATACTCCATAGAAATGCATGGGGCTAGTTTGTCACACCAATATGGCCGTTGTCTACACATATCCCTCCCCTTCCTCGGCAAAACGTTGACATTGAATACATTGAGCCAATCATGTGATGTGATGTGAAGACATTGAGCCAATCATATGGTATGTTGTGAAGACATCGTGCCAATCATGTGTTGTGATCTCGCCGCTGGAGCAAGATTGGTGTCGTGAAGCCTTGCGCACGCGCATTCCCTTTCCTAGGCTGGAATGCCTCCAGTCGCGGCAACAATTGTGTTTAAATGTAGTAGCCTAGTACCCTAGGCCTACTGCTTCAGCCTGTAAGCTCAGAAGGGGATGGCAAGCAGCTGAGCTTGAGAGTGACGTGTTGGAGACCCATGGTGTAGGACAACGACTTTTCATTGACAACAAGGTATTAAACCAACCAACAGAGCTCTTATTTCATTGAGTTAAATCAAAACAATGTCTTCTATTGCTCGTGCACGGATAGCCCTACTGGTAGGCAATTATTACATCGCAGTGTTTGCAGTGAACTAACGTTATCGTTTTTTAAACGATAAAATGGCCCCACGCACACCACACTTCACCGTGAACTCTTCATAAATCAAAACGGAAAACTCGTAGGTAACTGAGTAGCCTATAGCGTCAAATATTGTCCCCGGGTGGTATAATGTTTAATTGCTGCCACACAGTGATTCATTTAATTGCTTCAAGACACACTATGTAACGCAACCTGCATTAGTTTAATCGACAACAAATGAACGTGATCGACGAAATTCTTAATGATCAACTATCGAGCGTCGATTAATTATGCCCATCCCTAGGTGGGTAGGAGAGCAGGAGTGGTGGGTGGAGGAGCGGTGGGAGCAGGTATGGCGGGAAGAGGTGCCTCTAGGATGGGAACAGTGAAGTCCTCAAACTCCTCAGGCTCAACATAGCCCTCATCCTCTGCCACAGTCACGTCCTCCGTCTCCAGTGCAGCCAGGGTGAGCTTGTAGTCTTCCAGTGCACAGCCTGTCTGGTCTGTGTGAGCATGCGTGCATTCATGTGGATGTGTGTGTGTCTGTATGTTTAATGCAACAATCAAATACGATGAGATCTTTCTGCTGCCACTACAAGGTCCAGGTCATCCATCTCACACATCACCTGCAGCTCCTCCTGCACATGCTGCACTGCTGGAACAGCTAAACAGGAAAATCTGTCATTACGTGTATTTCGAAAATATTTCTATTGTACACCTTATATTAGATTATACACTTACAAGGCTTAAACCTGGGTGCGTTTCACAGACTTGTCCAGTGTCCTTTGACACATGGTCTTTCCCACCAACAAGGACCGCAGTGAGGACACTGTCTGGTTGGGAGAAGGTTGCGTCCTGGTGGCAGAGGGTGGGACCCTGGTGGCGGAAGCTAGGGCACTGGTGGCAGAGGGTGGGACCTTAGTGGCAGAAGCTAGGGCACTGGTAGCAGAGGGTGTGACCCTGGTGGTGGAGGAGGTGGACTGGGAGCTGGAGGAGGAAGCCTGGGACTGCTGGAGTTTGAAGGAGATAGCCTTATGGCCCTCAGGAAACATCTCCATATACTCCCTAAAAGCCTCCTTGTTGGCCCTGTAGCTTATGGAGTCTTTCACCTCATCGCTCTCCCGGATCATTGATGCCACGAGGTATTGTCCATACCCCAGAGCATTCTCCACCACCCACCTAAAGGTTTTGCTCCTGAAGAGGCCAAACTGTAACTAATACAGTCCTAGCACAGACATTCTATCTTTAGGATCAATGCCCATTGAAGATGCTGCTTTTCTTGCAGCACATCATGAGGGGGAAGAGGACGAGACCACTGTCTGTCCTTGCTCTCCCTCTTCACTTTTATGGCATCATGTGAATCATTTAAAATTATGCTGCCATCAGCCCTCTTACGAAATGTTGGTTCCATCTCTGTCAGTGAATAAAAAAAGACAAATGTTAACTGACTAAAAAAAGTAAACTGGAAGAACAAGAACACACCTAGCAGACCCTAGGCTATGTTTAAATGTATGCTTATATAACTGCCCAATGGACAATTAATAGGTGATCAGAGACCGTTTGTCATTAAACGTTGCACTGTTATTAGGCTATATAGGCTCCTCTGAGCATATCCAATATTGTCCATAACGCACATGACTGAATCTACTCATTTATCCTCAAATAAAATTAAATAGTTGAAAAGAAAACAGCAGTGTGTAGTCTTTATTATTATCTTGCTGGATGCATTTACAGTTCTACCCTGGCAAGTAGGCTACATTTCCCCTGTGTAGGATTAAATAACGTGTTACGTTAACATTATCTTATATCTTGTCTTATCGTTAAGGCTGACAACATGATAATAGTGTGTAGTAGCCCAATATCGATATCAAATCCTGTCACCTCAACCTGAATACGTTATGTTTTCATTGACAATTTAAAATGTTGACAAACATGATAAAGTAATGTTAACGTTAGCCTAGCTTTAACACTACAATGTTAACAACCCCAACCCCAGTTACCTCAGGCTATCAAGTAACAAGTTAACGGTTGGGGGGAGGGGGGGTATTGAACCATTTACAGTGTCCAAATGAAATGACACTGTGCTGAGACAGAGACTCCCATACACATACCAATAGCCTGAAGTTATAATAAAGTTGTAAAGGTCCAACACAAAATTACATCGAATAAAAATAAAATATAGTCTACCAATAAGGTTAGATAACAACGTTAACGTTAACTTAGCCTACGTCTCAGGATAACTACAAGCGAATGTAACAATCGTTCGTAGCTAACTTGCAGCCCATGTGGCTTTTAATGTTAACATAGTATTATTGGCAAAAACTTAATTTTCCATTCAGTAAAAGCTTTAGAAATACAGCAGATATCAGCCAGTCATTTCCAAGTGGGGGAAGGTAGTGGTCGGTAACTTTGATCTTACGTTAAATGAGGGGGGTTATCAGCGATCATTCAGTAAATTAGTCCTTCGCTAACATAAACTTTAGTGACAGGTCAAATACTAAAATGTAAAACAAAAAAACACATACCAAAGCAGTCGATTTCTTCAAATGTCCACAGATACACTCAATGCTGGCAGGTAAATTCTCCTCCAGGCGTTTACCTGAGATGCCCTGAATGAATTAAAAACCACGCTACGAGGCCTGGGGGAATGACGTCGCCCATGGTAACGTCTCTGATTGGCTCATCGTTGGCCGGGCCCTCGGAAAGCGGTTGGAATCGGGATTTGTTGTTCTAGCGGCTTCGCGGTTTCATATCGTGGTTGCAAGCAGCTCTGTCATTGGCCAATTCGCGGTTGCTACCCATGCCGTGATTGGCTGGAACGGAGGGGCAGTTGCTCGACTCACAGCCGGCCGTTCGCGGCTAACGAGGCTTCAGTTTAAGAGAGCTCATCTCCGTGTCTGAACCAGAGGGCTCGCTTGTGTGAGGTCGACTCTCTCGAACAAGAGTGGAGCCTGGCAGTCGAAATGGCTCTACCTGCAAGCGGATGGTCCGTACGTCATTTGTTGACAACGTTAAATGTACATTCCATCAGTTTCATGAGCCAATTACATTATGATCTGAGTCTTCCCCTAATGGACCAGGACCAATGAAATGATGAGTTTAGAATATCATACACCAATTACACTGTACACAATCAATCTTTCTAAAATATCTCTACAATCGTCCAATCAAAGCGTTGTCCGCAGCGCCTGTCAATTTAAGCGGTTGCTACTTCAAAGCCAACATAGTCGACAAGACAGGTGGCGATTAGCGATTTCTAACACTGTCCCATTCACTCTCAGAGACGCCGGTCTTCCCTGGAAATGACGATTTTGTGGCGCTTGTCCAATAAACGTGTAGCTTTTCTACACTGAGATCAGCCCACTCTGTAAGTGCCATTGAAAGTCCAGTGAAGCCTAGCGTCTATGGGTTTTTTGCATGGTTTTTGATGGATCGTGTCGTCACAGCAATGTATATTACGGGTGCGAAATCACAATAAATGACCGACAAAACCTTATTGCTGAACAAACTAGCCATGAAGATGAACATGTTTTCAGCATGGTCTAGTTGGAATAGTAGGCTAGAAGCTAATGTAATAGTGTTATTTGATGCAATTTTCCGTGATATTTTAGAGGAGGCTGAGCTTCCCCTGTAGTCTTAGAGCAATCGCCTCTGACATGGACAGCAGTGTAATAATTATTCTTTATGGTTACAGATAGAAAAGTGTCCTCTTCAATTGAAGGGGCAGGCACTCTATGGCGTGAAACACACACACATGTTCTTGTGGATTTCACAAGGTAGCTTCAATTAGCCTACATTTTCAAGTTGCATAAGTAGATACATGTGTTTACAATATCAGTGTGTCTACCTAAAAACACATTTGGAAATCTGAATAATACTCTGAATAATGTTTGGTATATCTTCATACATGTATCACAGGATCATCCACCAGCTAAAGTGGACCCCTTTCATTGCCAGACCACACCGTCCATGTCCAGGACAGGTACAGTGTGTAGTATGACCCTCTGGATGCCCCGTACCTGGGGCCGTAGAAATGTATCTGTGTGTTGTCATGGAGACAGTTCAATAAATATGCCAGCAGGCTAAAGACATGCCATTGTCTGTGTTCATTTATAATACGAATTATTACACAGTGGACACCTTCCATGGCCATGACCAGTGCTGTGCCCTCCTCTGCAGCCAGTGCCCAGTCTCAGTTTGCTGCACTGTCCACTCACCTGCTGTCGCCTGCTCTGTCTGTGCCCAGTGCTGTGCCCTCCTGCAGCCAGTGCCCAGTCTCAGTCCGCTGCGCTCCTGTCTACTCACCTGCCATCACCATCTCTGCCCAGTGCCATGCCTTCTAATTGGGCACCGCTGCACAGACCCACACCCTTTCCTGTTCCCTCAGCAATGGTAAGATTTCCTGTTTGTGAAATTAAATCCACAAATCATATCATATAATTTCAGATTGCAAATGAATCAGATTTGAATGTACATAACACACCTAACCAGCAGTTCTATATTTCCAGGCTATTGATGAGCAAGGGGTTCCCGGTATGGACAGGGTGGATGCGTTGGCAGAGTACTTGTTGGAACTGCGCAGTCAGGCAGCTTTAACGCTCACCAACCAGCAACTGGCCACCATTGTCAGTCTGTGGGACAACCTGGAACAATTCAACAAGGACAGGGTAATATATGCAGCACGGCACCAAGATCGGCTAATCACTGGCCGTTTTAGGTCGCTGAAAAAGAAGGCTTTACACCAGGTGTAGACAGCACCAAAAGGTGTGTGCTCGGCTCCACAGGGTCTCCAGCACAATGGCCCAACTGTTGCCGGGTTGTTGAGTTCATCTTTATACGGCTGTGTGACATCCACAGATCTCCTAAAAAGCAGGGCACTGTTTCACATTCAAGATGAGATCTGATTCTGAGAGACTACAGAAGAATCAGGCAACTTATTTTGGGCAGTGGACAAATAATGCAGCACACAACTCTGGAGCTTGTTGAGGTCAACCAACGGACCCTGGTGACGTGGCACAATCCGCGGTTAAAGTGTAAAGTGCAGGTTAGCCACCATAAACAATTAATGTGTAAATAAAGTGCTCAATAACAAACATTTTGGTCTTAAAAATCGTTAAGAAATAACATTTATTGGGTTTTCTGCAAAAGTAGCCATTTTAACGTAACTGGGTGATGACGTCATATGAGGCACTAGCAACCCATACTCTGCTAGATTCTTACTGTGTTATGGCTATTTGGAGAACAGCTGAGGATGTGGGAAACCATCAAATTCTTTATGGACCACAGCCCTACAATTATGAACCGGTCAGGCATGAGAGAGGGGAGGAAATTGACAGGAGCCATGTCCCTCAAAGAGTTATTAATGCTTGGTGTGAGGAGAATGAGTGGAGGGTTGGCCAGGTGTCCTGGTGAAGTGGCTACGTTAGAGCTATTCTAGGCTAGCCTGGTGCAAACTTAACCCGGATAATATAAGGGAACAAGCCAGTATTTTCAAAATCTTGCCATCATGTAGAATAATAAGGAGGGACAACGACTGAAGGCATTATTTATTCACATGGTGTCAGTCCAAATCAGAGCTGTAGAGATGCACACACACTGCACAGACACCAATCACTAGTCTCATCGATGCCTCAAATGTCATGTAATGCCCGTCCTCAATCCACTTTATCAATTTCTCACGATTTAATTAGCGATGTTTATTGTCAAAAAAGAAAAAGAGAGATCGATGTCCCCATCACTGTGTTTGATAGGTGTTTGTGTGGGCTATGCCACCCAATTGAATCAGCAGTGGAGAGTATGCTGCTGTGAGGTGAACGCGTTTTGGAGTTTAGGAACAGGAACCAACATCCAAGTTTGCTACATCCCTATCCCTAGGCAATACAGATACAGCATACAGGCAAGCTGTACGTTGGGCATATGGCATTCTGGGGAGGCATATATGTAGAAGCGTGTAACAGTACAGTGCAGTACAGTACAGTTCCGTACAGTGCTCCCTGCCATAGGGAAACGTTCATTTTGTGGGTAACAGTAATCCGTACTGTTAACCTTTTACGATCAAATGCAATTAATTATTTCCAGGTCAATAAAAACTATAAGTACCTCTGAGAACCTTGTCTTGTCCTCTTTGATCTCTGACCGAGGGGAGTATCTGCTGACCAGCAAACCAAGCAACTACCGAGTAAGTATGTCAACACACACAGCATATTTTAGCGATACCGGAAGAATATTTAAAAATGGCGCCGGGGGAGGGTTTAACCTTCGCCCTAAATGACATAGGGGAAGACTTTAAACAAGATTTGTGAAAATATGTGGTAAAATGTATATGTGTAACGTATTACATATTGAAGTAAACATGTTGAAAAAGTTATTTTGTTTGAATATAGATTGTTAGTATAACATTAGCGGTCATTTTATCAGATCTTTTCATGGCGTAATTAGTGACATTCAAATACGCCGGGAAATGGCGGCAGATTTTGAAGAAAAAAAAAACAAAGCGTGTTAGCTTGAAGCCTAGATATGCAATAGTCATACAGAAGAAATTCGCCATTTCCATGAATAAATGTGATGGTCAGATTGTAATTACATACTTTATCATTGTGTAATGTTTTGGATTCATAGATTTATATAATTAATCGTCCTGAAGTTTTTCGGCAATCAGTGCAAGTTAACACATCAGTGCAGGGGGCACGATGAGGCCGGAGGTTGTCGATACTCACGGTAAGTAGGTAAAGCTAACGTTATTGATAACAAGGTCAGACAATTTAGAGTCGTGTTGTTTTGGATTCATAGATTTATATAATTACTCATTTTTGAAGTTTAAACCTTTTCATGGCGTAATTCGTGACATTAACAAAACGCCGGGAAATGGCAGCACTTTAGAAATACAAAAAAAAAAGCGCGCGTTAGCGTGATGCCTAGATATGCAATAGTCATACAGAAGGAATCCACCATTGTAATTACATACTTTGTCATCGTGTAATGTTTTGGATTCGTAGATTTATATAATTAATCGTCCTGAAGTTTAAACTTGGCAATTAGTGCAAGTTAGACACCCCTGCACGATGAGGCAGGAGGTTGTCGATACTCACGGTAAGTATAACGACCACTGAGGCGATTTTTATTCACATAATTACCACTAGGTTGCTGCCTTTTCTATCCAGTAGGTGGCAATCCAGGATAAGGAATAGCATAGCCATGGATATATATATATATATATATATATATATGGCTCTGCGGTATCTTATCCTGGACTGCCACCTACTGGATAGAAAAGGCAGCAATCTAGTTGTAATTATGTGAATACAAGAATAGTGGCGATACAAAAAAAAAAAAAACATGAATCCAACCACATAATAACCATTGAATATAATGCTTTTGCAGAGCCACATTCCAACAACATAATCACCGCCAATTAAACAATCCTTTAGTTTTGAAGTTTTGAATTTCCCCTGGGGGATCAATAAAGTATCTATCTATCTGTCTATCTAGTTTTAATACATTTTATGTATTTATTTTTTCAGGAAAATGCCTACAAAATATAATAGGGAGGATGTGGCGAAGGCCCTAAAGGAGTTGGAGGAGGGCGGGAGCCTCCGCAAGGTGGCTGCCCGCCACGGAATCCCCCACACCACCCTCCAGGACTGGAGGCAGGGCAAGTATGGCCACTTGCCCCACACCAACCGGGGCCTCATGCCGGAGGAGGAGGAGGCGTTGGTGGGCTACATTTTCTGGATGGCGGCCCACGGGTTCCCCATTATTGGCCACTGAGATCTGCAAGGCGTTGGGACGGACTTCACCATTGGTGAACATGGAGAAGGGCCTGAGCAAGATGTGGTGGACTCGCTTCAGAGCTCGCCACCCCACCGTGGCCTCGCGGATGCCTGATCCCCTGGATAGGGAGGGGGTCCATGGGGCCACGGTGGGGTGGCGAGCACGGTGCCAGGCCCTTTACCAGCAGCATAGGTTCGGCGGGACCCCAGCGCAGATCTACAACTGCGAGAGACGGGCTTTGGAGATAAGGGCCAGTCCAGGCAGCGTGTCCTGTGCCGTAAAGGGCAGAGGCACGTCTACGTGCAGCAGGTGACTACCAGGGACCACTTCACCGTCCACTGCTGCGCGAACGCCGCTACACGGCCTAAAGCCTGGAGGGGCCCACCAACGCACTCTACGGCGTGTCGGAGAGGCTACATGGACAGTGACTTGTTCCTGAAGTGGCTGGGGCACTTCGTCAAGTACGCCCGGCAGGAGTGGCCCCTCCTCCTGTTCATGGACCAGCATGAGGCCCATGTTGGGAAGGGGGTGGTCGACTTTTGGTGCCTGCCAGCGCACACCACCCATGTGCTCTAGCCACTGGACGTGGCGGTGTACGGTTCCTTGAAGGCGGCGTTCTCCCGTTTGGCACAGGAGATGGGGTTGGTGCGAGGAGACCTGGTGCTGGGCAAGCGGCACTTTTCAGCAGTGCTCAAGTACGCGGTGGAGCTGGCCTGTACGCCCGATACCATCAAGAGCGGGTTCCGCTTGACAGGACAGCGGTGGACGACTCAAAGGTGAGTTAGCAGAAAAAACAGTTTGACATTATGTGAAGTACAATTCATTGGATTAACATCTTTTTCTAAACACCTAATAACAGCTCGTCAAAGGCCTCCGGGGGCCAAACCATCTGGAACTGTCACCGCCATAGAGTTTCTGGGGCTCCTGATTTACATGGGGCTCACTTCTCTCCCTGACGTCCAGAGATATTGGGGAACCAAGTCTCTTCAGGGTTAATGGGCCAAAATGTTTGTCACGGGATCGTTTCAAGGCTTTGCTGGCAGCTCTGCATGTTGTAGATCCAACAACAGAAAATAATAGTGATCGTCTTAGGAAGTTGCGTTATTTAATGGACCACCTCAAAGCTAAATGTCAGCAACTTTATCAGGCCGGCTTAGTGTAGATGAACGCATGGTAAAATCAAAAGGTAGATCCGGATTCAAACAGTACATGAAGGGAAAGCCAACACCCTGGGGTTTCAAATTGTGGGTTATTGCGACATCCGACTCAGGCTATACTTTAGATTTTAATGTTTACACAGGTAGTCGTGATGGGCGTGTAACTGATTTGGCATCTAAAGTTGTCGAAGAGCTGGTTCAACCGTTTAAAGGCATGGGTCACACAATTTGGTTCGATAATTTCTATACTTCACCAGCTCCTATGATCAAGCTTAAGGAGTGGGGGCTAAATGCGTGTGGTACTTGTAGGGTTAATCGCAAGCGATTTCCAAACGATTTTAAAAATATAAAGTTATGGAATAGAACTTCAAAATGTGGGGACATGAGGTGGTGTAGGATAGAGGGAGATGTGTTAGTGGTCCAGTGGAAGGACACACGTGTTGTCTCGTGCCTGTCCACATGTTAATGCTTACACAGAGGTCCAAAGATTAGTAAGAAAGGATGCAGTTTTGAACAAAGTAGCAGTTCGCCAACCTGCCATAATTAGTGATTACAATCAACACATGGGTGGTGTTGATAGGTCAGATCAAATGATAAATGCATATAGCGTACTTCGTAATACACAGAAGTGGTGGAAAACACTTTTCTTCCATTTTGTTGACATTGCAGTTGTTAATAGTTTCCTGTTGTTTCAGGATTGGCAACGTTCTAATGCAACACCAGGACATACCTTAGAAAGGTATAGTCAGATAAATTTTAGGGAAAATCTAGCTCGTCAACTGGCAGGGATTCCTGTAGATACCGTGCTGCAGTCACAGTCTACAGCAGCTCACACAGCTTATGATTCGTCATCTTCGTCATTTCATGTGGCTCATGCTACTGTTTTTGAGGAGTCACAAAAAAAACTGTTGCGTATGTTACAAAAAATGTAAGATAGAGAGGAAAACTAAAATAGGTTGCAAGGCCCCAGAATGTAATGGTAAACGGTTTTGTTTTGCTAGCGAGCGGAATTTTTTTGTGGAGTATCATTCAGCTGAAGGCGACAAGTTTCGAGATTAGGTCTCTTGTGTCTAGTCATAGCACACCCAACCCCCTCTGTGTGTCTGTATGTCTCTCTGTCTGTCTCTCTCTCTCTCTCTCTATTCAGGCTACTGGTCTGTTCCTGTTGTACATACTGTAGTTCTTTGCGATTCATTGTTTCTTTATCCACAGCTTTGTTGTTCTGTTCATGAGTTCAGCATAAATGTAAAATAATATAATTAGATATTTTGTATACAAGTGTTGTCAAATGATTCAATTACATGTAAAGTTTTACATTTTAATATGTATATACCAATATAAATGTTTGTGAATATTAAGTTGAATTGCCTTAAGATAATTTCATTATTGTAACACCGGTTCAGTCCTCTCTGTCCCGTCGGCTGCGTCGACCACGGCCACTCCAGTCCTGCTCTGCCGGAGGTCTAACCACCTGCAGTCTATCAACTAATTAGCCACTGGCTTTAAAATGACTCTGTCTCCCTTGCCTCAGCGTGAGGTATTGTTTCTGTTGGAATTTACTAAGCCGTGAGATTATATCAGTATTGCGAGATTTATGACGTTATTGTTCTTTGACCTTGTTCTGTACCCCGACTTTGATTCTTGGACCTGCGATTTTGGATTATTTGCCTTACCTGTGAAACCGTGTATGACCTGGATTGAGTACCTTCTGACCCCGACTCTTGGACTTCTGTTATTTGGATTGTTAGCCCTTTACCTGTGAAACTGTGTATGACCTGGATTGTGTTACTGGATTTGCCCTTTACCTATAAAAGTCTTCTCCGCATCTGAGTCTCCCTCGTATTCATCACAATTATGCAATCTTGTTATCCATGTCCTGAGCTTTGTTATTGTGGTGTCTTCTTACTCTTGTAGTTGTAATAGTTACTGCTTGTTTGTAAATGTTTACGTGATATACTTGGGTTCCTAGTGATTTAATGAAATTGATTCATTTCTTAATAAAATTAAAACTATTTTTCCCCTTTAGAAAATCTAACATGTGTCAGTGTCTTTTATCTATTCTTGTTTTTGTAGCAGAATGATACACAGGGAGAAGCACTCACCATCAACTAGTCTTTACTTCACATTTAGTCTTTCCTCCCTCAGAAATGTTATTGGTTCTTAAGAGTATAGTATAACATACCATATTTAGCTATGTAATATACTTAGATGGTTAAATAAACTTATTTTGTCACATGACCAATATATCTGTGTATTTGGGGTTGAATTTTAAATCAGAATGAAAACATTCTACTCTAAAAATTCTACTCGTTACTGCAACTTGCAGTTATGAGTAAATTGATCATAACTTTTGAACCAAAGGTGATAAATTGATTCTGTTTTTTTCACTGAGGAGAGCACAACATTGTCTATCTTTCATACACTATATCCACGATAGATATTAGGTTAAACATAAGATTTATCTTGACACTTTTCGTGTTTTTTAATGTTGACTTTTTGAAGGTATTGTTATATTGCAATGTGTGTTATGCTCAAAGTTATTAACTATGATGTATATTATTTTAAAGGGCTAGTTCTCCTGATTACAATAGTGGTAATATTATATCTCTGCCACGTAGCATGGCCACACAATAAGCCTTTTTATGTCACAAGGGTATCAAGTATGAAAAAACGGAATGTTTTGTGCCATCTGCAAAAGTCTAATAAATGTATCATAACTTTTGAACAAAAGGTGACAGATTGATTCTGTTTTTTTCACTGAGTAGAAGACAAAATTGTGAATATCCCATACACTCTAGGTTTTTCTCTATCTACAACAGAAATTGGAGGAAACATGAGATTAATCTGGTCAAACTGATATTTTCGTGTGTTGTGGGGTTGAATTTTAAGATATTTTTTTTTCTAAATATGTGTTCTTCTCAAACTTATTAATTATATTGTATACCATTTGAAAGGCCTATCTCTCCTGATTACAATGGTGGGTATATTGTATCTCTGTCAAGTAGTACAATCATACAATAAGCCTTTTTGTGCCATAAGGCCATCGAGTATGAAAAAATGGAATGTTCCGCACAGTCTGCAAAGGGTTAAAGCCTGTGGTGCAGGTTAAACAACACTATCAATTAATGGGTACATTAAGCACTCAAGATATGTGTATAAAGTTAGATATGTCTCCAAAATGGTGTTAAAGTCCAGTTTTTGGTTAGTAACGGTTATTTTTTACGCAATTCGGCGATGACGTCACATGAGGTAGACGTGGTGGAAGCAGAGATAAGAAGGAATCCGACCTGCGGTCATATCCCAGTCCCACCCCATCTCTCTCTCCCACTTACTTCCTGTCTCACTCTTCACTGTCCTATACAAATAAAGGCAAAAAGCCCAAAAAATATACTTAAAAAAAAAAAAGAAAAGATCTTTGGTGGAAGTAGCCTCAGCCTTATAGCAGCTACTAGCACTATGGCATCTAACTCGGATGAGGAAGAGGTGGCAAGACCCACAGTTAACATTTATGATGGCCCACAGCCATATAATTTCAAACCGGTTAGACGTGAGAGGGCGAATGAGGAAATACCGAGAGCTGATGGTCATCAAAGAGAAATAAATGCATGGTCAGAGGAGATTCACTGGAGAATTGGTGAATTGTCCTGGTGAGTTGCTACCATTTAGAAACGCAGCAACAAGCGCTGGAGCTAGTCTATGAACAGCAGTGGATACAATAACAACTTTTTTTTTACTGTCAGTGAATAGCATCGAGTGAAAGTCAACGTTTTCTTTATATCTAGTGACAGTGATTATGTCGTTGGCTCAGATAAGTACCCTGAACTTAGTCAGAACATCTAGAAATAGTAGGCATATTATGCTAGCTATGTAGCTTGACAGTCCTACCTGTGAACCCCTAGTGTTTATTTCTAAGCTTTTACGTGAAAATGTTGTTTGCAAACGTAGCCGACGCCGAGTAGGCTGGCCATGTCTTCAGTGTGATTACCGCTTACCGGGAGAGGGAGAGAGTCTGTGTCTGTGTCGCTGTGTTTGGCAGGTGTCTGTGTGGGCAGTGTCGTCCCATGGAAACTGTGGTGGAGAGCTTGTGTTGTAGGGAGGTGAGCGCGTTTTGGTCGCTGGTCGAGGAGCTCACCCCGCGCCCAGCAAATATAACGTGTCTAACGCAGCATCCTGGATTTGAGGCATGCTGCCTGAATCCGTTTGTGCTACACATAGCATACTCACACTTCAGGCAGGATCATGGTCCCCTTCAAGCCAGCACGCACGAGTATGTTCATGGTTTATGTTTACTTTACCAATCTTTTTACACTGAGTCCTTTGAACCAACAGTTATAGGAGAGAGGAGATGTGTTGCATACACAATAAACATGTATAAGAAACAGACTTAAAACTAGATGTACCGCAGAGTTGGTGTTGCACCTAGTAAATCAGCATGTTACGATTAAGGATTTATGCGTGTGTTCAAATTTATATTAATGGGCAAACAAGATATTCAGTGTGGGAGTGTAAGATGCCGTTACAAGACAGTTAACGCTCCACCTGAAACAAACGAATGCACTGAGAGCCTTTTGTGCAAGTCCATTATCATATTTTTGTACACCACCTCAAAATGATATGCTGATCCATGCCCTACTTTTTAAGCTTGTTCACAAGACGTGGTTACTTGTCTTCGTCTTCAAGCCAAACAAGGCTAACCTTTGGCGGCTCGACACCAATTCTAAGCGAGACATCTTTGTGCAACAAGCTAGGCTACAACACTCGCAACAATGAAGCCGATAGCCTAGCCAAAAATGCATGAAATCATGTTTCACTAGCATTACAGCTATAGCAGCAATATACTGTAGGCCTACAGTTTTAGCAGCAACATGCTGGTGTATCAACACAAGATGATATCTCCATGTTAATAAAGTAGGTTAACTGTGAGAAGTCATATATTAAATGTGCATACCGGATCATACCGCGACCATTTTTCACTCTCACGTTCTATCAACGCATTTACAATCCTCAATAATGCTTCTAACAAACACAGACTGATAACGAACTAAACATTACAAAGGAGCAGTATCAATACTTACGGGTGGTCTATCTGAACGCACAAAATTATAATATTTAAGACAGAAACACCATCCGCCTCTCGCCTGCTATTCCCGCGACTTGATAGCCTACCGTCGGCGCATCCTCACACTCTGATCTAGGCTACAAGTGCAAGGGCAAAGGAATGACCCAGCAGCAGCAAAAAGTCTAGCGTAACCAGCGATTGGCATATCCTATTTAAGTTTTGACTAAATGTAAAATGACTTTTGACTGAATGTAAAATGAATATAAATGCACTTACCTGTTGTTCTCTTTTATTTGTTCTTCACAGGGTCGGATGGAACGGCACGTGGAAGACCATCCGCAAAATTGTTTTTTTTTTTTTAAATAAAATATAATAAATTGATATTTGTTAGTGTACAGCTGTCTTTTCTTTTGAATAGGCTCAACATTAGCAACAGCCATCAGTCAAAATGCAGGTAAAACATGAATGTGGCTTGTCTAGGCTATCTCAACTAGATTTTGTGGGTTCTATTAAGGGCAAATGAGAACTCTCATAACTCTGACCGCACCTGCTTCGCTGCGTGGCAGTCATAATAAATTGATATTTGTTAGTACAGTTGTCTTGAATAGGCTTGGGGTCAACATTAGCAACAGCCACTAGCCAAATGCAGGTATATGAATGTGGCTTGTCTATTTTCAGACAACTAGATTTTGTGGATTCTATAAAGGGCAAATGAGGACTGCACATGCAGATCCGCCCTAACGTGCTGGCGACATTATGGCAACCTTTTTCAAGAAGGTTGCTACAATGTCGCCAGTATGTCTTTTGGTTGCCGCGACGTGGCGGTTACGTACGAGAAACGTTGCCAAGATATGTTGCGGCAACATAATCGCGTCTTTCACCCGCAACGTATGTTTGGTCATAAAGTTACGTAACCGCCGTTAGCTGGGTACTCTGAATGATTTCGGACTTCGACACAATCGGATAACACTACGACCAATATGTACTGTCCTCCACGTTGCAGCGATGTCAGTTTAGCTGGTTCCCCGGAATGTTGGGGTAAAAGTAACGTGCATCATTGCTCTTTGCCAGAGTGTCTCGCAGAGACAATTCCATTGTGCTCTCGCGAGAACTCTGGATTTCCAGGGTACATTTACTGGTGACACTTTGTACTATAGGAGTCCACTTTGGGCCCGCATGGAAGGAAAAATAAAGCAACAATTTTATTGGCTAAATTTAAAAGAGGACGTAGATAGTTGGGTAAGAAAAACATCTTATTGCAAAACAATGCACAGTCATGAACCAGGCCTAAAGGTAAATTATCTTGTTCTTTTCAGATCAGCACCTGTATGTCGTGCCGACAATTTGAAAAAGTGAAGACTCAGGCTCCAGAATTGAAGCCCATCAAGCCAGTGACTCCTGGCACATGATTGGTAGAACAAAAACAATGTTTGATGTCACCTCCACTGAATGGCCAGCAAATATATCTGTGTCATGATAGCAATAATTTTACGGTTAAAATTAATAATAATTTAATTTCTAGACTAGTTTCAGTTAGCCATGTGGCCCTTCTTGGTTTAAAACAAAGACACGCTCCCGTCCCCCAATGAAATGCTAATGTACTGGTTCTAAGGGCTATCAGGTCCACAAGACAAAGGATGATACCTTGATATAATGTATCCATGTGTCATGAAATGTAAATATATTCATGTTTGGTATCATTGTAATAGTCTCAGTACAAGGATTGATAATGATTTGATTGTGAGAATGTTTGGAACATTCTATAAGTGTATAAGTGGGGCAACCGTGGCCTACTGGTTAGGACTTCGGACCTGTAACCGGAGGGTTGCCGGTTCGAACCCCGACCAGTAGGCATGGCTGAAGTGCCCTTGAGCAAGGCACCTAACCCCTCATGCCAGATAGGTGTGAAGTGGGTGTGAGTAGGTGTGTATGATGCCAAGTGGAGAACCAACCACGTGGGATTGTTTGCCGCCAAAATTCTCCTTTGTTTAACCCATTCAAAAGTAACTAAACTGCAATGTTTGTCAGAAGGAGACTAAGATTAGAACATGGAGAACTGAAAGAGAGAGAGGTTGATCCAACACGAGGCCATGGCCTCCATAGACCATTTTTTACCCTCTCTGCCTGTAACAGAATAAACCTGATTCCTGAGTTTTCCAGTCTAAGATTAATATTAAGTAATTATTCACAACAATTACTTTCAGTCATGTAAAGTCTCACACAAGAGCCTTTGTTAATACAATAATAATAATTTCTTGCCCGTCTGTCTCAAACAATTACAGTTGTTGATCTCATCGGACCATAGAGAAAGTACAGCAAGGGCAACAGTTGCCTCACAGCCACAGATCTTTTCACCAAGAGATCCGCTGATGCGACTTCCCAGGTATGTATTCATATAGTTTAAGTTTTGCATTGTTATGCAAAAAGAAATTCATGTCCTACATTTTATGTTGTTGCTTTTGATGGACATTTTTATGACCCATGGTGTGACCCAGAGCTTATTTTAACAGACAGAGGGCGGGGGTTCTGCAATGAGGTGGTTTTCGATGTTGAGGCCTATGTTAAACCACGGGCAGGGACGCAGAGGTCTTTGAGAAGGTAAGCAGGTGCACTGAGTGACAGGGTGGAGGACATCAGAGCCATGCTGCTCCAGCCCCAAACCTGGTTGGATGACAGTGCCATATGGCACTCCTGAGGGCACAATACCCACATGTTGGTGGCCTCCACTCCACAAACTCATTGGCTCTCCTCACCACAGTCCCTGCACCAACCCAGGGATTTGTGCAGATTGTTAATATTTGCGCAGATCACTGGGTTATGGTAAGTAACATCGGATGCAAGGTAGGTACAGTTAACATCTTTGATTCTATATATCAGACTTACTCAGAGGATTTTGGTGCCCAGATAACTTGTCTACTTAGTGTTCCAGGGAAAACTGTTGTTCTGCAGTGGCCAGACATACAGAGGCAGAGGGGGGCTCAGATTCTGGGCTGTTTGCCATGGCTAACGTTAGTCTCACTATCTGCAGAGGTGATCAGTAGGGCTGGGCGATAAAACGATAGCGATATATATCGTGATAGACATATCGATATCAATAAAAAATATGTTCAATAGAACATTCGATAATTAAACGCAACACACACGTTACATTGTTCAGAAATAAATATGCTAAATATCATTGCATTGTAGCTAGTATGTGCAACTCTACCAGAGTAGGCGATAGAAGTAGGCTTACCTTAACACAGACTCTAATTTAATTCTTGCCCCGTGCACTCTCTCAACAGACGCATCCCTCCTCAGCATGCACATTTAATCCAAACATTCACAATAGTGCAAGACTGGCTAAATTGCTATTAAATCCGGTTAGCATCATTAGCACACTGCACAAATTTGTAAAGTTCTTATCATCTCAATCCCAATGTAAATGGAACAGTATTTTCCAAGACGCAAACAGACCTGTCCCAAGGAGAAAAAGTATTCATTTGAAACTTAAACACACATGGGGAAACTGAACAGTCCAACCAGTAAAAAACTAGCCAATTAACTACTTTATTTACAATATTTCCAGGCTTCAACCAGTGCTGCTTTTCATTCAGACTTATGTGCACATTTATTTATTTGAGTGTTTTTTATGATTGTGTTGACATTTCTCTTCCCTGTTTGCTTTGATAGGTGATTAAAATCAGAGGAAGGTTAAGTTTAAAATAAAAGTGTTTAAATTTAACTTTTTTTTCCTTCTGGTCCTTATCTGAAATGGGTAAAAAAACAAAACATAATATCACACACTTATATCGTGATACAGTTTTCAGCCATATCTGTTTGGTCTCGTGCTGCTTGGAATACTCCAGGAACCTGAGAAATGTGAAATCCATAAATCAGTATTATTTATTAGCATCTTTTTAACTTCATGATGGCGTCTCTTATGAAGTTTCCATAATACAAACAGACTTGAAAAATCACCGATGTTTGAAAGCCATAGCCTTTTGTTTGCACTTAATAAAATACAACTTATCCTAATATATTAACCTGAAATAGTAGATGAATTTTTAGTAAACAAAATATGGTTTAATAGGTAAAGTAGTGGTGGGTCGGTCACGAACAAATCAGTTCGAACGGGTCTTTAAGGAGAACGAACTGAACTGATTCGCCTTCCCACTTTTTGTTCGTTCTTTCGCTCGCTGTGTACAGTGGCAAATCCGTGAATCACACTGACCAAGTGCTGCTGTGATATTGATTCTGAGACGTTCTCATCGAATTAGCCAATGAGGGGCAGGAAAGCATAGCAAACGTTTCCATGGGAAAAAAAAGAAAAATAAATCTACGTTTGCCGCGCTCTGCTTGCTCTCGTTCGCGAATCAGCATTTTTCTTCGGTCGTGGCTAGCTTGCTAGCTCCATAATATTATTAGTGGTGGATTTTACATGGCTATGGTAGTAGGTCGAAAACATAAAAATAGCTGCAACTTCATGATCATGTGCATTTTTAAAGGTGCCATGTGTAAGAATGAATTAATTTTAGGTAAAAATATCCAAAAAAAAATGAGCTACATGCATGAGAAGAAATAAGGGCGATGATGTGATTAAAAAAATGACAAGGTGTAGTGCTGCAGTGATATCAACCTGAAATAGCATGCTAAATTACTAGCCACAGCCCGACAGGTGTCATAATACCAGTTTCGGCCATGGGAGGCGGTATGCGGGCAACATAACCGCCAGCCAAACTGCAATACACGTTTCTCGGTTGTTACTCTAGGGTAGACCAACTCACTTTCTGGAGGTATACTGCCCCCATCTTTTATGGAATGTGGAGTATGAATTGATTTTTTGGCAGACATTACACATGGCACCTTTACAGTTATGGAATCAATTTTGTGTCAAAAAAAAAAAAAGAATACCTATAAAATAGCAAGCAAAAAAATACAAATCAAAATACCAAATAGAAAAAATCAAACTCAATTAAAAAATACAAGATTGCAATGAAATCATTTGGGTAACCGTGTAAAATATTTGTCTTTGCCTCTTTCTCAGTTTTGTTTAATGCTGTTTTCTTTGCCACAAGTATTATGTTAAAAACACAGGACTAATGGAACAAAGCCCCCCCCCCTCAGACACACACTCAACTATTAGGCAACTGCAAGCTACGTTCATCGTCCACAAATCATCTCGTTCGTGAATCAGCATTTCTTCATTCATAGCTTGCTAGCTCCATATTAGTGGTTGACTTTACATGGCCATTGTACAGGCATGCAAACTCCTCACCTTTCGGCGAAATTCGCCGTTTTGAATCCAAAATGACTGACTTACGTGGTTTGTGCAGAACCGATGAGAAAATATTGGGGGGGGGGGGGGGGATCAACGTGAGCTGAGTTTACTATTGTGCAGACGCAAACACATCTTGGTGTTGCCAGAGCGCCATTAAAAATTTCAGCAACGAATGTTAGGCTATGTGCGTTTACTAAACATCAGTGGAAGCTTGTCGCTGCAGAGGCAACGTGAACAGAACGCTCGCGCAGGTATAGCCTCCTTTTGTGAGCGCAGATAGGCCTAGATGCGTCTGAAATGTCACCTGGAATGTGAGCACGGCGAGGAGAGATGCCTAGAGATGTCACAGGTGGGCTAGTTGAAACGTTCAACTTCTGTTAGCAAAAGACGTCGAGATTAGTGTAGCAACGTAGCATTGGCGGTTTTGTTTTAATGTTGTTAAAGTTAGCGATATGAGACAGAAATATAGACACAACGAGTTAATTTGATGAATAGGTTACCTGCTGTATTTGGTCTAGATCGGCAAAATGTGAAGCAAATACACAGACCATATCAGTATAGCAAAGGCTAATGTGAATAACCTAAAGAGTTAAATGTCTCCTAAACTGGGCTGTGCTAAACGTTTAACTCTTTAATTATTCACATTAGCCTTTGCTATACTGATCTTTGCTATACTGATTTTGCTCAGAGACAAAATCAGTGTTGATTGACATGTCTTTAAGAAACTTTCAGTGACTTGATCAGAAGTAGCCTGTGCCTATATTCTTCCAGTAGCAGCAACTGGAATCCATGCATTTCCACTGAATTATTTTTGGAATCTGATCCCTTATCATAGCTGTTCATTCTTACTCGTTGCTCGACTTATCGTGACTAAATTTAAGATGGCTGCAAACGCTAAACTTCGTGAAGATACTGTCTGTATAAATCGTCTTGTAAGTAAACTACCAGTGCTTTTTCAAAGTTCTCAATGTCTCGTTTTAAATGTCAGGGCCCTCGGAAGTCTACCAATGAAGTGTGGAGATACCTGGTAAATGGGTGTAAAACAGTGATTTATTTGCATGGCTAGCCCGATGCCGAAGCACCACTATTGAAAAAGCTGTTGGTAGCATCGGCTAACTAGCGCCAGATTTTGGAGTGCAGGGGAGAAGCCGAGATGGGCTATGAGACATACGTTCACACTCGGTATCATGTTTCAATACACTTTAGGTCAATATCACACCGGAATTCTCCTTTAACATGTAGTGTGAACACTATTCACACAACACAACTTTATTGGTTGGTTAAACAAACTAACTAGCACAATGCCACAATCTGTAAGTAACCTAGGCTGCAGGATAACACTTGTTATGAAACAGTGTGCCCTCCACAACACACCAACCCTCTCCCCCAACATTATAAATCAATTGCACCATAATGCTATGTAGCATAGTAATGTTATACACCATTTGAAAGCTTGGACACTTGGGAATCCATATATGACAACCCTTTTCATGTACAATCTGTATAGTGCTTTACATTGTCAGATTAATCTTACTATGTCTCAATTAAATTGTATCAAATTGCCCTCCTCCCCCTCCGGTGCTTCCCTAACTTCTAGCTGCAGTGTGTATCCTTATCAATAAGATAGATGCAGCAAATTAGGTATTGAAATAGTCACAGGAATCCATATTTTTATCCATTGTTTTATCCAATATTTGTTGTGCAGATGTATAATCCATCTTATCCACACCCATTGAACCAACAAAGAAAATGCAAAGACATTTCTGTAATTATTCCATAGTGTAGTCATTCCATCAGAACCTACGACAAACAATCCAAATAGTCCAGAAACCACACAGTAAGGCTTTTATTGTCAGTATGCAATTTGGGTAACCAAAAGTCCTATGGGGAGTTTCCATTGGGCATTTTACAAAACACATGAGCATATCTTAGCAAATAATGGTCTAAATGACTCATTTTATTTTGATCTACTTTTGCACACGGCTTCACAAGACCTGGTCTAGACACAAAAATGCCCATTCCATAGGAAGTTAAAACATTTCAAATCGATTTTACAAATTAGTCTACCCTATTTTATATAATGTTAGTCTGAAATAGTGTGTCTCAAGCACGTTTCACCTGGTTTGGTTCAACAAATATTCAAACTTATCATCTTTATTCTAATACTATGCCTACTATGTCTTCATGTCCAATAGGCCTGAAATCTTCAGAAATGTCTGAACTTCAGGCACAGAGAAAAAAGAAATAAATAAAAATGTAGATTGCTTAGGAGGAGAGGAGGGCCATGCTGAAGCATGCTGCCAAACAGTGCAACGGGCCCCTCACACTTAAGGAGAAATAGGAGAAGAAGACACTTTTTTTATATTCACTTATTTTTATCATACATATGATATTTTTGGCCACAACAAATTTTTTAGTGATTTTATAGTTTGTTTTCTTTGTAAATCTCTGGTTTTGGGACATTTCATACTCCGTGGAAGCTATGCACTATTGTCACTTCGCATGCCCTTCTCACCTTTTTCACCTCTGACCAGTTTGCATGCCTGATCATCTGCTTACTAGTCATAACTGGCCGGAACCAATTGTCCACTAGTTTCCATCCCCAATCCACTGTGTTCATGTCACGTTCCTTTCCAATCCACACCATGATCTGGAAGTAAAACCTTTGGCAGTGGCATTTGGTTGAGGACTCACTTGCAGGCAGAAGTTCTGGGGTTACAAATAATTTGGCGGTAACAATTTTCTTGCTAGACAGGTTGTAGCGCAAAGAGGCAAGTAGAGAACAGTAGGCCTAAGATGTAAACCAACAATAGTAAACTATTACTAGCCTACAACCACAAACCGTTATTATAGGCCTACAATAAAGTAAACTGGTCAAATCAGTTCCTGTCATGGGTGACTGTAGTTCTTCAGAGCCCTATTTTTACTACCCCTGCTGTCTGTACCACCTCCATTACAGACATGGCATGCTTAGTGGACACCATCGTATACACGCAAAGACGCACACCCCATTCACAGACGCACCGTGACTTATCACTGTCAATAGTCGATCATAATCTCCAAAAGGCAGATATTCTCCTTCAGAATCAGATTAGGTGAATAACATAGTCTACCCAAGACTTCATCACACGTGAACGTTTTTTCACCATTTGGTGAAAACTCTAGTCTAAGATGCTTAACTCTAGTCAAAGATGCCTCATAGCTACTTTACACATAGACCCTACCAAAGCCCTGAAAAACATGTGGGAACAGGACCTGGCCATTTCAATTTCAGAGACACAGTGGGAGCATATGCTTGACCTGGTTCACTCTTCCTCCATGTGTGCTAGGCATGGCCTGTTGCAATGCAAGATATTCTATAGAGCACACCTTACTAATGCTAAGCTAGCTAGGATATACCCTGATAGAAGTGGTGCTTGTAACATGTGCAAGGGGTCACCAGCCGATCTGGTGCGTATGTTTTGGTCTTGCCCGAGATATTCCAAACCTTTGGGAGTGCCCTTAACTGTCCTTGCACTTCTTTCCCACATCTGTAGCGTTGAAATTTTAGCTTTAAGAATTCTTGCAGTAGAAAGTTCCATCATAATAACATCCTGAAAGTATAACAGCCATTTTTTTAACAGGAAGTGTATGTGGCTGTATCCACCTCTGCATAATTAGTTTCTTTGCTAAAGCCTGCAAGGCAGACTTTACACTGTTTTTCTGTAAACTTAATTTGTGAGTCATCATTAAGCAATAACAGTCTAGGTTATAAAGGAATATCCATTTCCAATAACTCTGACAAGTGGACACCCTTTCTAGATTACATAGCATCTATTTGCTATTAGCCCTGAGAAGACTTGAGCTGGCGGAGCTCCCTCACAAGCATTAATCTTTATTATTTTTAACATTTTATTATTGCCTGTGTTATATTGGTTAGTTATTTTGTTGATTTTGTTTGATTCTTTCTTTTATATATATTTATATATCATTTTATATATTTTGTTGTTGTTTATTAAGTGTGTGGTGGGTTGGATAGGATAGTGTAGGGTGGGGGGGGATAAGCTGACATTACTGCTGCTTTGCCTTTTATATCTTTATATGTGTACATTGTAATCATTGTACACCTTTATACTCAAAAACATCTATAGAGGATGAATTACCTTCATTCAAATTGAAATGAATGACCATTTTAGAGGGTTCACACACAGGCCTCTGTTCAGGCTAATTCAGAGTTGTTTATAATCAAAGTTATACAACTCCAATTTAAGTTACTTTTGAGTTCAATAACTTTTACATTGAATGTCTTTTTGCTAAAGTCTGTTTTAGACAAAAAAAGGGTATGTGTCCAAAAACACATACAGAGTAGGAGTTACATGACTAAATCGTTTACATCTCTGGTTCACCCCAAACAAAGATAAATCTTAACAGTAATTTCACAAAATCATGTATTCCATAAGTATGTAATCATGTCAGTGCAATTTAGACAAGTCCAATGGATTCATAGACCCAGAAAACATGGGATTAGACACCAAGATTACTTGGCTAGGTCAAATAATGAAGGAGTTAGGATATTTTAAGGGCTTTCTGCCCATCTTGGACGCCATCTTGAAAATTACACTTTTCTAGTGGTCAAACTTTGGTAAACTTTTAGTATGTTATTAAGGACACCTAATGCTACAAAAAACAGCTGTTTTTTTTTCCATATATGCAGCCGCCTACTATGCTAGGGTAACATAAAGGTTGGGGTGGGAGGGGTGTTGGGGCAAGAAGCTGAGTGGGGTAGGGGGTAGGAGTGGGGATGGGTCCAGCGAGGTTTATGTTAAAGACCAAATGACTGATTAACGTTGTTTGAGGGGAAGTGACAGTTGTGTAACTTTAAAATGTTATCAAGCGATTGTTATGGTAAATTCAAGTAATTCAATGACACTTACCTTGATCGGTCGAGAGTTGTTGTTAGCTGGAGGGTGGTGATCTGCTGTTTCCCACGACAAATATTCAAGGCGATATCCAAGTTGTCTTTCAGAAAATAGTTTTTGGCTGGGGAGAATTGCTTTTGACAATGCAAGTGCTACTCTGAGAGCGGTGGGAATAATAAACTTTTGCTGCAGTTACTTATATGACATGATCCATAGCATGACCCAATTACTATAGTTGGAACGCTCCGCACACCAATAGCCAGGACACACACTCTGTTTGATCCAATCATGTACATCTTTCGTCGAGTAAGGGAAATGCAAAGACATAAATCAGTGTCATTAACCACTATCTTCTTACTATTTTCACCATGTCTGAGGAGTTGCCCACAATTTGGATACTTGGTACTTCGTGGATCTACAAAAGGGTCCCTAACCTCTCTCTCCCCTGTAAGGTGGAGTGGCTTGGTCATAGGGGGATGAAGTGGGATCAAGTGCTACCCTTGCTGGAGGCAGAAAATGGGCGATGGATGCACCACAGATTCTCCTCATCTATGCTGGAGGAAATGACTTGGGGTACACCAAGGGGACAGAACTCGTCAAAAAGATCAGAGATGATCTTGTGTTGGTGATGTCTCTATTCCCATGGACCCATGTTGTTTTCTCCGACATCTGCGAGCGCAGAGTCTGGATGAGAGGAACCTGTGACGCCCCTGGCTGTCTCAACCATAGGTCCAGGAGGAACGTAAATAAGGTGGTGGTGTCGTTTTCTCAGAGACATTCGCATGGGTAATGTGAGGCATAACAACCTCCATTCCGGGGTTTTTGTAGGGACGGTGTCCACCTCAACACAGCTAGGAACACCGTTTTCATGATGAACATTGTTCACATCAAGTCACTGTTGTGAACCCAAAAGCCACCAAATTATGGGCCACCAAATTATGGAATAAACATGGCTGTGTAAGTATATAATCTATTATGGCGTAATTGTGCTTATCTGGTACCCATGCAGACCTAGATTTTATTAGTTATTGTTTAACTTGATTGATTTTCTTATATATTTAACAGATTTTTACTAGTTTATTTTATTTTTTTTATATTATTTTTTTTATTTTGATTTATCTTCCCAATAACAGTTTTATAGAGGTGAGTAAAATTAGCCAACTTTTAGCAGCTAGCCTTGTTTAGAACTGAAGTTAGCAGGTTACCATGGAGATCCTGAGGCTGTACAGTGGCCTCGCCAGCTGTGTCAGTGAAGTGAAGCGAAGAGAGATGAGCTGTGCTGAGCAAGTGGACCTCACTTAACCCCTGGAGGAGTGAGTTCAGAGGACTGATTAAAGAAAGATGGGACTTGGTTTTATAGGGCTATAGCAACGACGCCCACTACAGCCCAGTAAGTATGTCTACACCCACACTTTCACACCGAAGATTTCTCAAAATGGCCCTGGTGGGTTTGACCTTTGTCCCTAATTGACGTGAGGGAAGTGTTTAAACAAATGTAGCGAATATATGTTACAAGATATGTCTGTGTAACAGATCAAAAGTTAATGTTGATCACGTTGAAAAACCTGTATCAGTTTGTATCTAGTTTTGTAGCGTAACATTAACGGACAATTTTTTAATATTTTCATGTATCATACATTTATGTCTAACATTAACATTACTGAAGTCCGCACAATTTAAGTTTTGCATGTTGATGGGTATTTCGATATTTTGTTGTATTGAATAGTTATATTGACATAGTGAATATGAAATAGTTTGTTTAAGTGTAAAGGGTCATACATTTATGTAGTCTCCTGAAGTGTTAGTTGAGCAATCCTCACAACTTATAAGACGGCAATAAGACAATTCCTGCAGGAGGATAAAGGTAAACCGACTGCGGTCAATGCTGCCATCGTGTGGTGCTTTTCAGTGGTTTCTCCAGGCACTAACAGCAAAACTACAAAAACACATCTAAGTCTCTTGTTTTAGTGCAACAACAGAGAAAGCAAGGTGTAAGATACAAGATGAAATCTAATAATAATTAATATAATAATTACATTAATATTATAATATAGTAAAATTAAAAAAAATAATAAATAATTTGTGTTTTGCCTTCATGTACTTTTTACAGAAAAATGCCACGTCAAAAAAGCTACAGTGAGGAGGATATGCTGAGGGCCTTAAGGGCTTTGGAGGAGGGGGGCAGAGTCCGGAGGGTGGCTGCCCAATTTAACATACCGCCCCCCACCCCAACCGGGCATTGATGCCAGACGAGGAGGAGGCCCTGTTACGCTATATTTTCTGGATGGCAGCCCACGCCTTCCTGATTACAAAGTTGGTGGCGTTGGTGCTGGCCATCCAGATTTGTAAGGCGTCGGGACGGCCCCACCTAATTATCAACATGGAGATAGGCCTGAGCAAGATGTGGTGGAGCCGGTTCAGGGCTCGCCACCCCACCGTAGCCTCCAGGAAGGCCAATCTTTTGGAAAGGGAGCGGCTCCATGGGGCTACGGTGGAACGGGTGGACGAGCTCTTCCACATCTGCCAGGCCCTTTATGACAAGCATGGATTCAGCGGGACCCCTGAACTCATCTACAACTGTGACGTGACGGGATTCTGCGACAAGGGCCACTCCAGGCAACGCACCGTTTACGCGTAGCAGGTGACCACCAGAGAGCACATCACCGTTCACTGCTGCACGAACGCTGCTGGGGAAAGCATACCCCCTTTTGTCATTTTCCGGGGGAGCTTCCCCAGTACAGCCTACGGCCTTGGAGGGGCCCCAGAACGCACTCCACGGTGTGTCGGAGAAGGGGTACATGGATCCCGCAGACTGTGCCATGTGCGGGCGCATGGCACCTGCTGGGGGGTCCGGCCAGGTGCTGTGGCAAGGCTGTGACAGTTGCACCCTCTGGTACCACGCGCAGTGTGTAAATGTCACCATAGTACCAGAGTGTGAGTGGTAAATGGAGGTGGCCATGCAAGTCAAGCTGTACTGTAAATATGTAAATTTGTAAATAGTTCTTACGTTTTTGGTAATGAAAAATTATAGTTCTTCAATAAATTTGTTCTTAATTGTTCTCCAATTTTGTTCTCAATTATTCCTAATAATTTCGTTCTATATGTTCTGGTCTTACAAGGGCCGTACTCAACTTTTAATATTTTGTTCTACATGTTCTGGTCTTACAAGGACTGCATTCAACTGTTGTGTTCCTGGTCTTACAAGGCCTACTTGAAATTGCACTTTATTCACCACATCCACTTTGCAGTTGTCTTCGATGGGACAATGAATGTCCTATGCTGTGATGCGTTGACTTATGCCACTCTAAGGCGAGAAATATATATATAACATATATAAATTCAACTGAGAATTTCTCATCCATTATTTCTTTACAGGAGCTTCTACCACACAGTTTCCCAAGGCCACTGTGAAAGAAATTGAGGGCTACATTGGCGACACCCTCAAACATGCGCCGCACCATAGGTGGGAAGGGGTGCCATTAATGGTAAGTTGAATTTTATGCAAGGCTTTCCATCTGGAGCCTAATTAAGCGCATATTAAAAAGAAGTAAAATGATAAACTATATCTAATTCTTTCTATTGAATTATAGGCACAAGAGGAGCAAGTGGCCACCCTGCAGCCGGAGGATTGACACTGACACACTAACACTGACTAACACTCAATAAATACTAACAATCACACACTCTCTCCATTCAAATAAATTTTAAAAAGCAATTATTGCCTATGACTGTTTATGTATTGGGCTAGCCTATAGGAAAACCATGATGGAAAACCAGCAGGCCTAATCAGATATGAACGGCGTAGCCGACGTCCTGTCCCTAAATCCTATCACATCTAATAAGTTCTATAAATGTTGAGTCAGGGACCAAAACAGGACCTAAAAACAACATCTGGGTTGGTTTCTTAAGGGTTCCCGTTGTGTCACAAAAACATTCAGAGAACGTTCTGGGAACTATACTTAAAAGACGTAAAGGGAACGCCCTACATTGATGGTTCCCAGGACGTCCCAAAGGTTCCCAAAAAAACGCCCCCATGCCACTTAAAGAACTCTACATCGAAACCGTCTGGGAACGTCCTAAGAACGTCACACGTTATTTGCACCACAGGGGACGTCCTGGGAATCTAAAATTTCTAGCTGGGGTGTGATTCACTGATATTAATATTAGCTGTGCTAGATAGACTTGCATGCATGTTACAAGGACACTGGGCCATGTCATGTAAGGAACATGGTGACATGAAAAAAAACGGTAACATATCCTACATTGCAGAGCCACTTCAACTTTATTATTACATGGTGAATAAATGTTAGACTACTGTGCACAGCCCACGGATCTATAAAGATCAGTGGCACAGCCCCATGCTTCTCTGACGTGACGAAGCTAGCACGTTATTAGCAGCGGTTAGCTAACTATGCTAACGTTAGTTATCTACAAGTCTCCTCCAAGTGAATCATTTTATATACAATGCTGGCAATGCTGAAAACAATTAACATCCTTATTTATCTGACTTACATTGAGTTGACTGTGTGGCTTAATCCACAGATGTGGTGGAGCACTGTTTCGTTATGGTTTGCTAAGGAGCAACCCTTTGCTTTAAAATAGTGGAGATCTGGGACGAAAGAATTTAATCTAATTTGACATAATTACAGAAAACGTAATCAAGATTAAAAGGCATTTTTCTGTGTATCGGTGTTGTGTTAATCCCACATGTCACCGTAAGGTGAAGTTGACTGGCCATGTCTGCCTGCACAGAGCTACTGGACTGCCATTGGCTCATCTGCGTTCGATGGGCGGGGTTTTGCGAACGGTCAATTTCTTTCAAAAACTTTTTAAATTCACATTTATGATTATTTTTTTCCTCGCAAATCAAATTCCTACACTATTTATCTACACGTTCATTCACAGGGGTCTTCATCTTGAAAGATGGGCTTTAAAGCAACACCAAAGAACTTTTCCTCTGTCGCACGCATGCTGATTGTTTATCCAGCACTGGCTTTGCAAATAACGATGTCAGACAAGGTAGAATATGTTGCATGATTTTATGAAAGTACGATGTATTGCGACATCAGATGCAAGTCAAATTTGTAGTTTCTTATGTCTCATTCCATCGAACTACAGAACCGCTACCCGATCTGGCAAACTTACATAGTGCGGTTATAGCCGATAGAGGGCCGTATGGTTTTTTTTTTTTTTTAAACGGCAACGAAATTGTGAATTTTCAGAGCGTGTTACTCCACACTCGGCAATCGACTCCTATGGACTTTCCCCTAAAGACGCCAGCTGCAGCAGCAACATTTCCGGAAAGGTACTGGCTTGATGAAATTCATTCTGGACTCTATCCGACCACATAAAGACCTCGGGATACTTCAGTTTGGCTTTAGGGACCCTCTACTCACTACCACGTAAGTGTAATGTTGTTTGGAACTGTAGAAGAGGTATAAAAATAGCGTTTTGTAGCGGCGAAATGACTTGTCCTGGTCACTCCCAGGCTAACGAGTTTTGACTAAAAACGGTAAAATCGAACTTTCTCAAAACACATCCAAATGACATGATTTTGATGTCAACTCAACGTATGTACTCCCAATCATCCGTAAATTGATCTAAAGTGCATTTTACTCCGGATAATTCCTAAGGACTTGACAACTCGCACTCTTACTCTTTTGTTTTTCAAAGTCCAGCGCGAAATTAAACACTTGCTATAGCATTCCTAAACAGCAATGATAGTCTGTAGACCTTACGTTTGATGAAGGGATTTCCTTAATGTTAAAGAATAATTTGGTCCTTGCTGCTAAAACGATGCACAAATTATTATTATTATTTTGTTCATATTCACTCAGACTTGTGGCATTATAGGTTTCTGCATATTAGGTCTACCGTTGGAACAAAATAAGCCCAGAGAGTTCATCGACATGTAGGCCTATTTTATTCTTGTAGGCTATATGAGAAAAGGCCAAGAGTGTCTTAAGCACTGTTTTATTTTATTTCAGTATTGTCTTACCCCAACAATAGGCTACAGCTCCTTGAAAGCAATCAGATATAACTCTATAAAATCTATAAAAATGTATTTTTATGTTGTATTTGGCTGCTGTGTTTGACTGAAATGACTTTTTTTTTTTTTTTTTTGCCTAATTGACAACCATGAACATGATAATTGATAATATAAAATGAATGTGCACCTTGAGCAAATGATAAAAAATCTTTCAGAATGCTTTTCATTCTTGAACTGCACCGAATCGCATCAAATCATACTGAATCGTTTTTTATGAACATGTATCTTTTCTTGTATTGAATCGTGCCCATGTATCTAGATGCGAATCGTATCGTCTTTTACATGAGATTCACACCCCTAATTTCTATGTTAGACTGCTGGAGGTAGAATGTTGCAGTGCAATGACTCGGAACACGTGGATGGTGTACTAGTACGTTTCTGTATTATATTTAAATATAAAAGGTGAATTGTATTAAATACGCAGTGCAAATATTACATTAATAACAGATATAAATAACAAAATAAATAAATAAAAATGTGCAAAACCATTAATTAGTAATATACAAATATCATCAATTCATAAATCTTACCGTAGTAAAACAGGTCTATCCCAAGTTGGGTGCACCCTCTAAGCCAGTGGTTCTCAAATGGGGGTACGCGTTGCATATTGCAGCATGTATAGAATTGAAATGCAGTTGCATTATGATGAATCATGTTATCTCTCTCTCTCTGTTTGTTTACAGGAGGGTCTCACCATATTTCTTCAGTACCCTGACAAAGAACTCCACCCATGTCTCATCAGGATCCTCCTGATTCTGGACAGCCACCTTACCCCGTTGCATACTTTTGTATGGTGGCCAGAATGACACTTTTTGGTCGACACTCAGCCAGCTTGAGGGCACCACTTCAACCTCATTTTTTTTACGTGTAAACAGTACAATTGCGAACATGATCTGTAAACTGAAATGATGAACAGATGAACTTAGCTTTAACTAACTAACTTATTTATTTATTATGTATGGTTCAGCCGGTATATTGCAAAGCCATGTTTGACAGGCATTGCAACTACTTTGGCATCAATGGTTTTCTCTGACAAAGCCACCACCTCTGCAGACAGTCCTTGAGCAAAAGCAATATCCAAATTGAGGGAGTCAACTGGGGATGTGAAAAAAACGACTGTCTGTTTAAAAATTTCCGACCCAAAACCTGTGTGCAGCCATCAGCATTGAACATTTTTTCAATTCTGAATATGCTGTGCCCACTCAACTATGTTGTTAGGCTCATGGACATAGTCTTCCTCCAGTTGTGGTCGACCCCTTCCTACATGCCCACCTTGCACCAGGCTCTCCACCATGTTTGTGAGATGGCGTATTTGGAGGTCCATCTCTCAATCATTATGTTAAGCCCACCTAACGGCTATAAACAATTTTATTGGCCTGATAGAAGTTTAATTTTTCAAGCTCACAAGCCAACAGGAGTTGCTAGACTAGCCCTGGAAAACACAGGGTGGGCTATCTCCAAGGCTGAACAGTGTGTGTCAGTTGACCAGTTAAAAGGTGTCACCTTTGGTGAACGTGCAGGAAATATCAATAGACATCAGTTTTTTCAGGCAGTTGTGGACAACTTGACTGCTCGCATGCCAACCGATGAGTTTGCGCAACTGATCAGCCCCTTGATAAATCTACCTGGCCAGAAAAGCAGGAAGACCTCATTCTTATATGGGAAAGTGGAGGTCCATTTGTTTGCCAAGTTGCTTGGAGAGCAAAGGAGGAGGATTTCAGAGATTTCAAACATGACCGAAAGGAAGGAGACACTTAAACAGCTCATAATTGCAAGCAAGACCTATATGGCAACCTCTGCGGAATGCGAGAGAGGGTTTTCTGCATTGAATGACACAAAATGTACTTTTTTGTCAGATCAAAAGTAGGACATTTTAAAAAAACGGCCTCAGGGCCAAAACTGATTTTGATATTTATTTTTTCCAATAGCTGTGACCTGGGAATTATTTATTGACTTCCATTGTCAGCTACTGCTTCTGTTTTGCAATGTTAAATCAGACTACCATACACAAATTTAATCTAAAGACAATGGCTATATGTAAAGTCCATTCAAACAGAATCTATTTTTTTCCCCCAACCCAGCCGAGCTTTATTATTATTTCTTTTCAGACATGCAGTATTGACCAACGGAATATGGGACCATGTGAGGGAGTTTTATTTATCACTGTACATGCAGGAAATCCACAAATATAATCTCAACCGGCAGCCCCTACATCCACATACATAACCACTGGGCGAGACTTATCGCTAAGAACGGAAAGGGCTTCACCGAAGGAGAATTCATGAAGCAGTGTTTCACTGCAGTCACTGAGGAGATGTGCCCAGACAAAGAAGACGCCCTGTATTCTGTGAGTTTATCAGCAAGTACAATCACACGGAGAGTGGAAGAAATGGGAGCTAATGTTCACAGTCAGTTGCAAGATAAAAACTTAACATAAAATAACACTCAAACATCAAACCTATGAACCTATGCCACAGAGCACTCTAGAATGTCCTCATCTCCTAGATGACCAACCATAATCTTATCATTAGAATCAGAAAGAGAATATACATTTTGTGTTTTGTTTAATCTGTTTTTCCGTTCTGGTTTTTAAAACGGAAAAAAAACCTCACCATTTTTTGTTTTTTCTGTTTTGGTTTAAAAAACGAATAATGAATGAACGAACCATACACCACTGAGGAAAAGAGTCTTGAATTAAACCTAGCGTTTATGACTGGTCGACACAACAGACGCTCATCAGAAAACACTGCATTTACCTTTACACTTCATTGTAAATTACCAGGTTGTTCTCCACTGGCATTGTAACATTGGCTACAATTTTGCTGCTGAAGCCATCAACAGCCAAGACATGTAACGCCAAACATCCCCAGCTTTTCATTTTGGTCCATGTGAAGCTTATGTCCCATGTATTCAGTATGATAAGGAATAGGGTTTAGATTGTGTGCTCCCTAAAACAAAGAGCATGCAATTTTAACTAAAATAGGCAAGCAAATACTTTGCAAGCACATGGCATGTCTGGTTCTATGCAACTGGCATATAGTATTGATCAAATACAGCATATGAATTACAGTTGATGAAGACCTTTTGTTAAAACTGTTTTGTCACTGAATTTTCGTCTATATTAATCTTGCCTGACGACGCAAGACATTGTATGGCTGATGCACCTCCTTAAGTATTCTCCCGGCACGTCCTTCACCTGCGTTGATGCCCAAAGTTGACAGGTATCCAGTCATAAATTTCTGGCCATAAGACGGGCCTGTCTGTGAGGGGTGGGGTAGGAGAGTGAAGTTATGTGAAGGATTCACAATGATAGTGTGTATGTGTGTGTGACAGGGAGGGTATTTTCATGTCATTTATAGTATACAATAATTCATTATTCGTGGAAAACATTTGCTGATTTCAGTTTACATTGGGGCCAATGTGTGTATGTTCAGATGGCCTACTGTATGTAGGCTATATTTGTCTTTAATATCCCAGTACTGAAATCCCTGCACTGGCACCTATTAAATTACAGGATTGACTTAAAAAGCTCACTTAAAAACTGTAACTCATGCTACGTTTACACGTGGCCGCCTGGCCGGCTATTTTCATAAACGGACATTTCACCCTCTCCGTTTTAAAAAAATAACATTGTGCACACCTGTCAGTTTTCATGTTCTAGTCTAGAGTGGCTGCACGGAGCACTCTGTCCACACATCTCTTAGATGACCAACCATTATTCCCTTTTTGGTTTTAGAATGACAAGCAGAAAGACAATATTGTTTTTTCTGTTTTTCCGTTCTGGGGCCGTATTCACAAAGCCTTAAGAGATGCTTTCTTCTTATCTTTTGTCTTAAGAACAAATTTAAGATTTGAAATTCACAAATAAAAATCTTTTCTTAACTTTCTTTTTAGGATGTTTCCTAAGAAAACACTTGCGTCTGAGCCAATCATCTATTAGCTGAGTGGTCAGGGAGGTTTCAAATGCACTCTGTAGGAGAACAAGGCAATTTATAAAATTTCCAACGACACCTGCAGAATGCATCAGAACAAAACAGCTGATAAAAGAGTTAACCTATTATGATTGATCCTTTACCATGTTTCTTCATTTGACAGGCACCACATGATGAGGAAGACAGCTTTGTCAATAGAAGAGAACTTCCACTCCATTAACACTCAGGTGGTCTGTGATGCAACCCTCAGGGTTATTGACCTCGTGGCGATGTGGCCAGGGAGCACTCACAACTCCTTTACTAATGAATTCAGCCACAGGCATAAAACTCACTGAGGGTGAAATGCCAGGTGGATGGTTAATAGGTAACTATTGGTAAATTTAAATAATTGACACAATACCATACATTGTATTGTCCTAACTAACCTAATATCATGCTGATAGGTGACAGTGGCTACCCCCTTAGACCATGGTTGATGACACCGATTCTCCACCCAGCAACTGAGGCAGAGCAGCGCTACAGCCGCTCACAATGTAAAACGAGGAATGTTGTGGAGAGGTGCATTGGGGTGGTAAAATCCAGATTCAGGTGTATTGACCAATCTGGGGGAGTGCTTCAATACACTCCTGGGAGAGTGTAAAATAATAGCATGTGCCTTCATTCTCCACAACATCTGTATGATGTACCGCCTGCCACTCCCTAACATACCAGACGAAGAGCCAGCCCCATGTAATTCTGGCATCCAAGTGAGACAAGACCTCATAAGGAGAAGATTTATGAGATTAAAACATGATGCACCAAATGTATATAATAAATAACACAAAAAAAATGTATTTTCTCTGACTTTTTTTATTTTGAATCTAACATTCAATTCTCTTGTTCTAATTTTGCTTTGGCAATTAATAGTTTCTCTTTCTGTACTTGTAAAAGTTGTTCTTGGACCTGTCTCAGCAACTGTACTTCATTTAACAGTTCTTTTTTGACATGTATAATGTCCTCTGTCTTAAATGTTGTTGCAGACTGGAGGAAGGAGTCCGGTAACAGCATTGATAGGTCATCTGCAGTGGAGTACTTGTAAATTAAACAATATCAATATAGCAGCAGGGCCTATAGTAGTTTGATAGACAAATGTGTAAAGAGAGATGTTGTAGGCTATGTTGGGTTGCAAACAAATGGATCCATAACACCGTCAATTCCTATGTAAACATAGCAAGTAACTCAAGTCGTTATATTGTAGCCTATTTGTGGAGGTTTCTTTAGGCCGCATTTTCCTCTGGAGTTAAGTTTGTTTGTAGGCCGTATACCAAGGCTGTGTATTGATGTTGTGACAAGCTATGTTGTAATTCTTAATAATGTGAAATTAATAAATATCAGGGGCCACCTCTATATTCACAAAGCCTTTTATCTTACCACTAGGAGTACTCCTAAATCGCTAAAAACACTAAAAGATTTTAGCTAGGAGTTTTCTCTTTAAAGTTATTCACAAAGCCTTTCTGACCTACTCTTAGTAAGGAAAAATGACAACTCCTAAACTAAAAGTGAGTCTTCGTTGCTATGGATGACGTCATTACTCATGCTCGAGCTTGACTGAAGTGACCACCTTGATTGCCTGATGATTGTAACGCGGGAATGATTCCAAACACCTCCCTTACGATGATAGGTGACAGGTCTGAGAATGTGTGTGCTACACAAGTAGTGCGAAGGACGGAAGATGATGAATAAACTGAACTGAATAAAAAGACCTAGCCTAAATGAATAAAGAGTAAGGCAAAACAAATAGCCTAATGAAACATGCGGATTGATGCAGTATCTTTGCAACATTATTAAATTAACCTGTCACCATTGCCTATGCCTACGTTTGCAAAGAGGAGAACATTTTAATTTGATTCACAATAAAACGTTACATTTCATTTAAATGTTACAATGAGTAGTTTTGGTTGTTGTTGGTGGCGTTATTGCATCCCTTTTATGCCTACAATGCAAAATTGTTCCCTTGCGATTGGAAGCTCCTGTAGCTGCATACGCATTTCAAAACATCGCAACGTGAAATGCCACAAAAAGGGTTTGTGAATAGGTCTTAGTGAGTTAGGAGTCCTCTCGACTTCTTTTAAGCTGTCCCAGAGTCCTAAAGTTAGGAGCTACTTTTAACTCTAAAAATTCTTTGTGAATATGGCCCCAGAACAAGAGGCTTTTGCGCAATAGTCAAAAGATAATGCGCCTTTACTGTAGCCTAGTAGAGTTTGCGAAGTGGAAAACGAGAGGAAATAATAGCGTTTAAAATGTCCATTTAAATTGTAGCCTAATATAATGTCCTGTTGAGCATTTTAAATCCGAAATAATAAGAAATGTGAGGAGGTTGCTATTAACTTTAAAGATTGCATCTACAATCTTTGGGAAACACTGGTCTAGATGATAGGCTACAGAAAGTAATGTGTAGCCTATCAATAAATATACAAGTATATTAAATCAAATATATTTAAACTAGGCTCTTAATGTTGCCTGTATGAGTAGGAGAAAAGCAAACAGGAGTAAAAGGGAATTAAAGGGCCATCACCGGTTTTTTTTTTTTTTGGGGGGGGGGGGGGGGGGGGTACGACGTGCTGACATAATTAATATGCAAATTAGTTCGTGACGTCATTTAGCGACTTTTGGAGCTGGCTTTAGCTACTTTTCATTTGAAATAGTTGGCAACACTGAAGGCTACAGGGTACACTTGCCGTTACACCTCAAGCTGGGCTGAGTCAGGGTGTCCTCGAAAAGGTTCATTGTGACATTGTGAGAACCATGTTCGACCCTTTTCAAGTCCATCTTTGAAATGGCAGCTGCACACTCTGGAGTAGGGACTGGGTGCCCTGTCTGCACGCCTGACTGATTAAACAAAAAACAATTGTTATTCATACTCACGGTTTACTATATGCATTAAGGCACAATCAAATACATTTAAGCATAAACAAGTAAATGTATGCACTTAACCATAATAAATACATTTACGAATGAATGCATAAAGAATTACATATATGCACTAATGCATAAACTAAAACATTGGTGCATTAATGCATAAACAAATATATGTATGCACTAATGCATAAACTAAAACATTGATGCATTAATGCATAAATAAATACATGTATGCATTATTGCATAAACAAATATATGTATGCATTAATGCATATACAAATACATTAATGCATAAACAATTCCATGTATGCACTAATGCATAAACAAATACATGTACTGTATGCATTTATGCATAAACAATTCCATGTATGCACTAATGCATAATCTAAAACATTGATGCATTAATGCATAAACAAATACATGAATGCATTATTGCATAAACAAATATATGTATGCATTAATGCATATACAAATACATGTATGCACTAATGCATAATCTAAAACATTTATGCATTAATGCATAAACAAATACATGTACTGTATGCATTTATGCATAAACAATTCCATGTATGCACTAATGCATAATCTAAAACATTGATGCATTAATGCATAAACAAATACATGTATGCATTAACACCTAGGCAAATACAGTTATGCAATAATGAATTATTAATTATCAAAGAGGCAGAAAGTCGTTTGCACCGTAGTGTTTTCGACGCCGTTTAGGTAATGTTTTATTTCTTTAACTTAACTTCTGCTGTTTATTATTTGATAGGCTGTGTGTATTATGAAAGCTTGTATCCTCCACCAAAAGTCCTTCATTTAGATCAGGGGTATTCAATTAAAGGGACACCAGGCAAGGTTTTCGTGTTAATTACTCATCTAAGTCGGTATATGGTTAAATGACTCATTACAGGGCGAATGAAGACTCTCGCCCGCCCCTACTGCCTGGAGGAAGTATATCCCGCTTGCAAGTTCAGTGTATCGTACCCGCTGACCGAAGCAGGATCAGTTTACATCCTGCATCCACAGCACAGAGGCAGGCTAACGAAACACTAGCGATTGTTGCAAACGTGTAAATGGCAAAGCCGGCAAAGAAGCAGCGAAAACCTTTGACGGAAGAGGCAAAGAAAAGGAAAAGAGCTTCAGACCGAGCGAGGGGGAGTTTCGTAGAGAAATAGCATCATCAGGCTTGCCTGGTGTCCCTTTAAAGTTCAGTGAGGTCCAGTTACGGAAAATTTCATCAGGCAAAGGTCCGGAGCATCATAATGTTTAACATGTGTGTATAGGCTATATATATACCTATATATAAAACAGCCCTATGTTCCCTAACCCACCCACACCTTAGGCCTAACCCTAACATTAGAAATGTGGGAACATAGGGCTGACCAGTTATTTTATTTTGTTACTGGTGGAGCTGGCACTGGTAAATCTCATTTGATCAAGTGCATCTGCAATGAAGCAACAAAGATCTTGAGAAGATTGCCCGCAATGCATGAAGAGGATGAGATATCAAGACCGACGGTTCTACTAACCTCTTTCACGGGAAACACATTGCATTCGGTGTTAAAACTTCCAAAGGATCTTAGACCACCGTATCAAGGACTTCCACGCTAACGAGCTTTGACTAAAAACGGTAACATCGAACTTTCTCAAAACACATCCGAATTACATGATTTGGATGTCAACTCAACGTATGTACTCCCAATCATCCGTTAATCGATCTAAAGTGCATTTTACTCCGGATAATTCCTTTAAACCCTGACGTTAATTTAGGTGAAGATTTATATTTATAGCATGACAATTTAGCCTATAAAACGGTGAATTTCTCCTCTTATGCGTACCGTGATGGAAGAACCATGTCACTTTGGATGCACGGTTATCTTAGCGATACTTTTTGCAATAGGCCCTACCCTCGATATACATATCATTGGAAAGTTTATCATGGCCGTTTATGTGAGCGGAAAAGCTTAAGCCCGAGGTCCGACCCGAGTCATTTCCTTATATTTTCGACCCGAACCCGCGGGTCCCGTCGGGTTTGTCGGGCCGACCCAATCCATTGAACTTTTAATAGGAATGTTGTGGTGGCCTCATTAGTCGATGGAGCGTGGGAGGAGGCGAGCCTTACAGTCCGCTTCAGGCCACGGTGCAGGGGGATCCAGGACCTGGTCAGGGTGGCGCTGGATGTGAGGAGCGTCGTCCTGGCCGACGGCCAGGGGAGGAGGCTGATCCCCTCCGCCGGCACTGAAGGTATATATCAATACCAACCTGAGCTTCTTTAGACAAAAAGATAATTCAAGCACTGTCTTTAAGGGGGTCTCGCTATCTCATAAAACGTTGACACCTCCCGTGCATCGCCTAAAGGCGATACAAAATAGCCAATAGGTGCAAGTGGCGCATTGCAACCCTGGGTATTCAGTCGTCTCGTGTGTTGAACCGTGGAAATAAATAGACGAAAAATTTTGGAATTTGCACTGAAATGTTGTCGGGTAGCCATTGACTATCCCGCCATCAGAGATTGCTAACAGGTGTTTCAAAATATCTGTGAACTTTCCGGAGCTCTGAATGGCAGGCTAGGATAGCTAGATCAGTTGACACAATCATAGAAGTAGGCGGCATTATATGGGCTTATAATGTATGGCTTTGTCAATAAACATAGAAGAGGCTAAGCGCAAGTTCAATACAGGATTAAATTACAATGACAGAATGAGAGACCCCCTCAGATTTTTGACTTTGTTGGTTTCATGGGAGCTATCCTCACTCTAGCTTGGCTCCCTCTGGCTCTTATAATTCGAGCACTGAATTTGACGTAATTTGACATGTTCTGTCTGTTCCCATTAGGGTTGGAGTATTGCCGGAGGGGCTCAAGGAAGGTGGTGGCCTACAGGGGGGAGGACTTCCCTCACAGACGTCCAGGACGGCGATAAGGACACTCTAAAAAAAGGCCTGTAGGCAAAGTCTGGCATGATACACTCGAACCAGCAAGCATAGCCGCTCAGTGATGAAAATGGTGTAATACCCAGCGCAGCCTCTTACCTCTTAAAACAATGAGACACCCTGGCAAAGCACACATTGAGCAACATTGAGATTCTATTGCAGCCTGCTTTATTTTTACGTTTAAGTTTTAACAATGTGTGATGGATATCAATCTCAACCAAAAGAAAGACCATTCACCTTATGCTGTTGGTTAAGGTCAACCACTGAGGAGATGGTGCGTGCCGAGGTGGCTAGGGCACAGCAGCAACGGTACCTCACCAGGGACCAAGTTCAGGCACTGAAGGGCACGTTCATGTGTGTCATTTGTAGAGGTAAGTAAAAACAAAAGCCACATGTTTTCAATCGACAATTAAAGTAAACACAGATATTTTTGCAATGACATCAAAATCAAAGTAAAAGTGTGTACACTGTTGTCAATCAGACCATGCAACACAATTACACAGAGATCGAATGCGTTTCCCCCTAATCCAAACTTTACAAGTTAGATTTATAACACACAACAGTGCAAAAGACAACATCAATAAGCATTGTATTATCCTTTCGTTTTTGTGTCATTCCAGGTGAGATGGACGTTCCAGTTTTGGGCCTGTGCTGCCGCTCCCTGGTTGGGTGCCGGGCCTGCGCGGCGCAGTGGCAGCTGCAGGCGGGGGGGGCAACTGCCCACGATGCAGAGGAGACTTCACCTCAGTTGATGTTGCTGGGCTTGGGGAGGGGATATCTGTCATTAAAGATTTGTAAGTTTGTAATTATAACATCAAAGTCTGATTTTATTTATGAATGATATGCAGTCTGACGTCACACTACATCACACTATCGAACGCACCTTTGCCAGAGAGTGTTAAGAAGGATATTAGGGAGAACCGCACAATCGTTAACACTTTTTTATTTTCCTAGGGTTAGGGTTCAGTGAGTACACATATTGTGTAATATATACCATTGAAGTAGGTCTACTCTTTTTTTTAGCTAGGTGGTCCGTGAGTTTTTTTGTTTTTGGTTAAGTGGTCCTTGGTCTGAAAAAGTTTGAAAAACACTGCTCTAGGTCCTACAATAGCCTACACACAGAAAAAAAAAGCTTCTTAACTGGTTCTTCAAAAAGGCTCTATGGTTTTCAGAAGAACCACCACTCAAGAACCATTTTCTGCAGTGGATGGTTCTGCATGCTTTAGTATATGAAATGGTTCTTAACGCATTTCACACACAGCATCCCCCACCCCTTTTCAACATCAGCCACAGTGACTTCAACCACTGCTAAACATTCACACATCTGCAGACCCATGTTGTGGTATCAGTGCGATCTGCTGTGCTACATTGTCTGCCGATATTTCTTGGAGATGATGCCAGCGAGTTCCTCCAAATTTGTGTTGTAAATCAATCAGTAAATCAACCTAAAATCTCAGGATTTTTCACATTTTTAAAAATATATTTTTTTCTCTTTTTACCTTTATTGCCCCCCACATACAGGTACACCCCTCTCACTCACACACACCATTACACCACCTCCCCTCCCACACACACACATACCAGCCCCCCCAACACACACACACACACTCACGTTGAATGTATGTGAATGTTAAATTTCACAATTTGATTTTTTTACAATAATGTTGCAACTCCTTGATTCTCTCTCACAGCCCCTCTCCCCCCCCCCTTTGAATCTCCCTCTCAATCTCTCATCCTTACGAAATCTGCAAAGCGGATCTAAAAGATGATTTGGACCTGTGGCCTGATTTGACATATATACATGTCGGGATGTATTTGCTTTTCAAAAAGAGCAATTACACACAAGACAGCTTGATGAACTGTAAGAGCTTAAAATGCCATTTCATTAATGGATGGGTCAGAGAAGTTAACTCTGTAAAGACTTTGGCGAAGTCAATGTAGGTTAAACATTGGTTAACTCTTGAGTGTTCTGAGTAGCAGCTAGTGCTATCAAGTTGTCATACGAGGTGACATTGCTTGCTAACCCAAACATGGTATGAGTTTTACTCAAATTCCAAGCACATCCCCACAAACCGAAGTCCCGTTCATTCAAGAAAGGAATGATCAGTGCATTACAGAAATGCCTTTACGTCACTGTCAACTGCTACTTGTACTAATGAAGTTGCACCAAAATCTGGATGTAAAAGACTTAGCTTTTCAGCTCCTGGGTTGATATTAATGAGCACACTGCTAAAACAAAAATATCTTAATGTGGGAGATAAGTGTAATGGTGGATAAAAGGTTCCTCATTGAACATGAGTTAATAGATTGGCATTTAAGTAAACATACCCCCTATCGCACAGTCAAGCACACAACTATCAACCACGGATGTCTCACAAATTAAAAAGATAGCAGCTCACAGAGTACACGTGGAAAGGGGCAATTGAGTGTCCCAGTGACGCCACTTCCGTTTGCCTCCATGGGACCTATCTTTCAAAAAAATTTGAACGCCAGTCTATGGCGAAAAATAAATTATTTTCTGGTCCCGGTTGACTTGTGCCTTGAATTACCCATATGATGTCAATTTTAAAGACAATTTTTCATGTAAAGATATTTATAATTGCAACATTGTGAAAGATCGTAATTCCAACGACTACAAACCCATCAGTCGCGCTAGTGACGTTAGCTCATTCACAGCCACACTAGATTGTACAAGCAGAGACGGTTGATAAGTTAACTATAGAATCTTTGGCATACCATACAATCAAGCATACCAGCAACAGGTCTTAATTGGGCTTTCCTTGCCGATGAAAATACCATGAGTCAGAGGATTAAACACATCAGGTAAGTTGTATTCGTCCATAGACTGTACATTAGATACTGTTAAGTGACATAGCAGGCAGCAAGATGCAACCGTTAACTAGCATAATAGCTAATCTTATCGTTTAATTACGTTGGTGACGTACATTGTTTGAGACGAGAGATGTAGTCGACCGAGCGGATTCGCACAAAACCAACATAACTTTTGAAGTCTATCGAACAACAGTACTTTCTTGACGTGAAAAATTATCTTTTAAATTCACACACATCATATGTGAAATTCGTGGCACAATTCAAACTGGACCAAAAAATAATTGTTATCTCTCCATTAACTCCCGTTCATATTTTTTTGAAAGATAGGTCCCTTGTAGCGGAAGTAAAACGGAAGTCACTGGGACACTCTATAGCCAAAATAAATCAATTTAAAATTGTATCGGGGAGAGTACCCTACCTAGACCAGTGTTGCTGCCCATTTACAGACTTTATCACTAGATTTTGCGACTTTTGACTGTCTCTGGCGACTGACAAGCTTATCTAGCGACTGATAACAAATCTGGCGACTTTTTTCCGTGTTATCCCTCATCTGAGGCTCCGTTTACACAAAGGGAAGGAAGATGCAGATATTTCCCTGCGGTTTGGCCTCTCATTTACACGAAAACACAGCTTTTATCACAGAAAACGATTATTTCTGAAAACTCCGGCCAGTGGAGATTTCTGATAACACCTGTTATGTGTTGTCGTGTCAACTGGGAGAAACAAGGTTTTAGGTTCTCAAATGTCACATTACGCGCCAGAAAATGCTTAATGTCATGTGAGTGACTTAGGTTTACAGTTTGTTTGGCTACTGATCATGGATGCTATTAAGGTGGTACTCATTTTTACATTTGTACAAACGCTTTTGGTCTGTTTGCATTTGCATATTCACCTGTTGCATGTGACGTCACGTTTTGTTTGCGCCACAGCAAAATAGCCTAGTGGACGGCAAGAACACGAATCAAATCAATGGGTTGTAATGGGACATAACAATTGCACAGCTAGGAGATTATATATAGTGAGATTTAACCGTAGTAATGCCCTTCCATGACTGTTGGGTTATTGTTTGGAATACAACATCCCATATTTTGGTTTGTTTTCTTCGTGTTTCGGGAGTATTTCAACCACAATTGCATGCTTATCTCGTCAGTGTATGAAGCACAGCAGCGGTAGACTCTGAACAGGACGGCAGACTAGAAGCACTTACGGTGGGTTTCCACACAGTGAAACACCTCGCGATTTTCGGCCAGCGAAATTTCACCTCAGGGGCGTGACGGCGAAACCGCTAACCTTTTGACTGCAGTGTCTAGCCAGTGGTGGCAAGCGAGCTAATTAGGCTAATCAGCTAATTCAAACGTTTAAGTACTTAATGAAGATATCCAGGGGTCTTTATGCCTCGACTAAGTTGATATTGCCTATAAACAACAATTCATGTTGATAGAAACAACAAGGTCATTAAGACATAATATATTTCATACCTGTGTTGCAGCATGTAGCCTAGCTAGGTTTACAATGCAATCCAATTTCCTAAAATACTAGCATTTCGCCTGTCAGCTAGCTAAAAAGATCGAGTGCTTAAACTAACATATAGTGGTCTATTTAGTGGTGTATGTGCTCTGACTAAGTTCATATGGCATATAAACCACAATTCATGTTGATACAAGTGCCAATGTTCGTGTAGAAACATTTTAATCACATAAGTTTATTCGCTGGGCAGCGTACAAACTGCACTATGAGCCACGATAAACGTTAGCTAGAATAGCTAGCTTCTAAGTGTGGCAGTAAGTTATTATTTCATGTTCTGATAAACAACTGTTACAACTGATAAAAGCAAGACAAATAAAGTAACCAAATCGCTTTGCAATATTTTAGTCCAGAAATACTTATGGGTGTTCATTTACCATAATGTTAATTACAATAGCCTAACGTTACGACTTAACGTTATCTCCCCTTGCTGTTAACACCAGTTTTAATAACATTAATTACATTTGCGATCATGACCCATTTCATTCAACACCACCACTGGCATGTTTCTTTGACTATCAGATCCCAAACAATGGTGTTCAGTTCATCATAATCATTATGACATGCAATGTAATTTGAATTCATCTTGAATTTAGTCACGATAAGTCGAGCAACGAGTAAGAATGAACAGGTATGATAAGGGATCAGATTCCAAAAATAATTTAGTGGAAATGCATGGATTCCAGTTGCTGCTACTGGAAGAAACTGGAATCCATGCATTTCCACTGAATTATTTTTGGTTTTTCCACTGAATTATTTCTGATCCCTTATCATACCTGTTCATTCTTACTCGTTGCTCGACTTATCGTGACTAAATTCAAGATGGCTGCAAACGCTAAACTTCGTGAAGATACTGTCTGTATAAATCGTCTTGTAAGTAAACTACCAGTGCTTTTTCAAAGTTCTCAATGTCTCATTTTAAATGTCAGGGCCCTCGGATGTCTACCAATGAAGTGTGGAGATACATTGAGCCTCGTAAATGGGTGTAAAACAGTGATTTATTTGCATGGCTAGCCCGATGCCGAAGCACCACTATTGAAAAAGCTGTTGGTAGCATCGGCTAACTAGCGCCAGATTTTGGAGTGCAGGGGACAAGCCGAGATGGGCTATGAGACATACGTTCACACTCGGTATCATGTTTCAATACACTTTAGGTCAATATCACACCGGAATTCTCCTTTAACAATTCACCTTAACTTGTGTGTGTGTGTGTTTCAAAGAGGGCTGCCAGTATCAGGTGCTGCAGCAATGAGACCTTTTAAAAAGGTTCCTTTGAGTGTTCAGTTATTATTAAGAAAATGGCACTATAGTATATCCTATGTATAGGCTACTGGGGAAAATAACCGTCACATAGTTTGACATTCGTAGTAGTGTTCTGAAGACCAGCATGCGTACCAGCAAGAGAACACGCGAAGAAAGCCTTGCAACCTCTTTTTTTTAATATTATTATTATTCAACGGATCTGGTGATATCGTTTTTTTTTTCTCTTTGCTTATGTCCTTGCAATTGGATATTTTGTTTGCTCTGTCGCGGCACAGTTCTTGGGCAGCGGCCTACTCTCTTTGTTGGATTATAAAGGCTCTTGGTGCGATCTGGCAAATGACATGACATCTTACGTTTAGTTTGGACTTTACGGTTAATTTCAGAGACTGAAAAGAAGTGGAAATTAAAATGATTTTGGGTTGTTTGGGGCTTTTATTGTGACATGTCTTCTTCACTGCTGCTAGAGCGAAGACAGAGATTTAGTTGTCAATTCTAAAATTTGGTTAACTATCAGAAGCACTTGTGTGCAAACTTGATTGTTACGACTGATCTGACTGTGTTTATTGCAAATGTCTTTATTCATTTAAAAGAACCCGTTTAAATGAACACAACCCAATACAATACAAGTTAAAAGGTGGATTGTTACAATGTAAGCTGAGCAATAGTATGATATATTGTCCTCTTAATTATTAATTTTGAGAAAAATACACGTTATCCCAGGAAAAAATGAACTGTAAAATTTACAGTTCAATTTAGAATTATAAACAATTTATCATTGCCTTTACAGTTAGACCATGAACAGTATAGTATATATACTCTTTTGATCCCTTGAGGGAAATTTGGTCTCTGCATTTATCCCAAACCGTGAATTAGTGAAACACACACGGCACACAGTGTACACACAGTGAGGGGAAGCACACACTAATCCCGGCGCAGTGAGCTGCCTGCATCAACAGCGGCGCTCGGGGAGCAGTGTGGGGTTAGGTGCCTTGCTCAAGGGCACTTCAGCCGTGCCTACTGGTCGGGGTTCGAACCGGCAACCCTCCGGTTACTGGTCCGAAGTGCTAACGATTAGGCCACGGCTGCCCCAAAGTAGGCCACGGCTGCCCCAACATATCATAACTTGACTATAAACTCGCATTACTATGAATTTCGTGGTCGCCACCTCTGATGCAGACTTTAAAGTTTACAGTTAATAAGTAAACATGATGGTTGACTGCAATTCAGTTTAGAGTCAGACTGCGGTCTTCATAATTGTGAGGTTTACTATGAAGTTTAAAGTTCAACTATACATTTTCAACTTCAAAAGCAAATCACATTTCTGGGATAATACATGAATTCACTCATTTTATATCCCTTACATTCCTGTGCTACCTCTACCTTTAAGCCTTTGTGTGCTCATCAAATGGTATAGGCTACACTGGTTTTGTTTAGGCCTACATACTCACATGTTACTTGTAGGCTATCTACTAAAGTTTAACAACATGACAGAAAAACAAACTTTTGATATTAGAACACGTTGTTGTCCATTGACAACGCCACGTCATGGCTTCAGTAGGCTACTCTATACTTAACATGAACACATCACAATCGGTCATGGTAGAACTGTTAATATTGTAACGTCGGCGCACAAGACATTGTTAGCGTTCTCCCACGCAGGGCATGATGGGATACGGGAGTGAACAATTGGGGGTTTATGTCTGTATTTCTCCTTAGTTTTGAGTGTAATGTTAGCGTCTTTATTGTGACATGTTTCCCTTTTAGTTCTCCCTCGTGTCTGATCCTTTTTGTGTGGGGGGCTGCGTCCTCCCCTGTATGTGTAGTGTGTGTGTGTGTGTACTTGACCTGCCCCATGTGTATTGTGTTCTGTGTCTGTATCCCTGCTCTCGTTCCCAGCTAATAAACCTTTTGATTGGACAACTGTGTGTGTCGCTATCAAATCGTTACAATATACTTAATGGTTGAGCTGTAAAAGATCCATAAGTTGACAGTGTTACTATGAACGATCATAGTGAATTTTACAGTAGACCCATCAAATTACCACAAACTAGAGCCTCAAAATGTAGGCTTCTAAACAAAGGGTGTAGGCTATGTCATTAGGTTAATTTATGCCTATTAAATATTAGCCTACATAATTAAAATGTAGAGACTTTTTAATAGCCATATATCTAGTTGTAATGAAACGATTTTAGCTTCCTTAGTTATAACGTGTCAGCTGCTTTTGGCGCCATAAAACTTGACATCGGTCATCAGACAACCAAGGAGATGTTGATGAAAGATTATTGAAGACATCTCTGGTTAGATCCATCTCCTCAAAGGTTGAACTTATTTTTCATAGCTGAGTTGACAGAGGAGAATTGGATAATCAGGCACACAAGATTGAAGGGTAAGTGTAGTTTGTTTTTTTATGTTTGTAACATTTGTCCCTATGGCATTTCACAAAATAATCAACCAAGTTGTTGCCTACTACCAAACCAGGTAGTGAGGCAGTTAAACACAAACATCAAATGTGGTGTAATGGTGCGTTCATGAGCAACTGGGAAGTGGGAGAATTCTAGAGTTTAGGGGGTGTATGTCACACCTGAACTGGGAACTTCCTAGCTTGAAGTGGCCAGTATGCATGCCATAGGCCTGTGATATGCATTTCTGACCTATACTCCCCCCACAATGAAACACACCAGGGCCAACAGCATCACTGTATCTGTATGGGGTTTATGGTGTGTGACCAGGGAGGAATTAGGCAAACCATAGTGAACAGAAGACTGCATTCTTGTGTGTGTGTATGTGTGTGTGCATGTGAGTGTGTGTGTGTGTGTGTCCACCCACTTTCAGAGCAGTGGGACTGGATCCTCCCCAGAGCAGCTGTGGGTGTGCATGTTGGGCATCTTTGCACTGTTAATACCTAATAAGCACATGTTATTCTAAAGCGTTACCTAAAATTTAAGTGCAAAAAATAGCTTTGTGCAAACATATCTGCATTCAATTATCTGTGTTTCCTTTGCAGTCCTGTGGACAGCTCAGTATGTGTTTGGCTGAGATGAGATAATTAGTATTTTTAATTACCTAGTCATTGTTGTTAAGGTTTGGGGGTGGGACTTAGGTCATGTGACCATTCCCACACCTCTGTGTCTGGCCCTGATGAAAACTGTTGAAACACATTGGCATGTAGCCAATTTTGATTAAAGGCTTTTTATATTTATCAGGAGTGCCTCATTTTCCTGTTTTATCAAACTTCAGAAACATGTTTTCTGGAATTCATAGACCTATTTTTAACTTGTTGCAGCCAATTTCATAATGGGAGACTTCCAACCTTTGCAGTCTAAAGGAACATTTACCCACGGATCAGCAATATGTCACCTGTCCCAGTCGCTATAAAGCCTGCCTTGATCACTATGGTAACATACAGGATGCCTTCTATTTGGTTTTGATCAAATTAACTCCTGCCTACGTGCCTAGGCTTAGGCACGAGAAAGTTGAAAAACTGGAAGTGAAATGATGGAGCTACCGTGACTGATGCACTTCAGGATTGTTTTGCGAGCACGGATTGGGACGTAGTAACCAATGGGACTGAAAATGTCAATGACATAGCGTTGGCTATTGCAGGACATACAGTATACAATTCTGTGAGGACTTAATTATACCCAAAAATACTATTAAAAAGGTTTCATTAAGTGGTGCACAGATAACTTTCTACAGGTCAATGTAAAGAAAACAAAAGAAATGTTAATAGATTGTAGCAAGATAGGGATACTTGTCCCTCCATCTGAGATTAATGGTGAACAGATAGAGCGGGTCTCATCTTATAAATATGAATTGCGTTTTAACCATTGTGCACAGAACAAGTGTAGGAAACTGCAACAGGGGATGTTTTTGTTCTTTCTCAGGAAACTAAAAGATTTTAGATTAAATAGCAGCATCCTCCAACTGTTTTATAAATCCCTTTTGCAGAGTATGCTGTCTTTTGGGTTTGGGTATCCTGTCTTTTGGCACATTATCAAATTAGCCAGCAGGGTCATTGGAGTGGACCAGGTATCTGCAATCCAGCTGTATAATGAGCTCATTAGGAAAGATGGAGCAAATCTTAGTTGTTCCCAAAGTTTGTCAGAAGTAGCAGGCCGAATTACAGAATTCTGCAGAGAGCAATCAAAACAGCAAGTAGGTACCACAAGTCATTTGTACCTACAGCAATTAGACTCCACAATAACAGATCAACAGATGTTTTGAATATTATATGTCTTGTGAGACGTGCCATGTTGACCACATGAATTTCCCCTAGGGGATAATAAAGTTCACCTTGACCTTGATCTTGTTGAATATGTGCACTTTAATAAATAGGATAAAATGATTATTTAAATATTACAACAAGCTTTTACTTTTAAATTAATGAATACAAATCAGTGTTACCACAAGACCAATGCATACAGTTGTGCTAAACCGCTGGCTGAGCCTCCTGGGAGAGTTAGGGGAGAGGTGAACAGAGTCTCAGCACAGGTTGGTCGCCCTGACTGGGACTTAGACAAAGGGTTCTCAACAAACACAAACAAAATCAAGAGTCAAGCACCGATTAAAGTTAACTCTGAGCAAACACAAAACATCTAGTTAACAGACTATTGTTGATGACTGACAGAACTGACTATTACTTGATGTCAACCAATAACTAAAGTCACACATCGACAGCACAACACATGGTACAACCAAACAACACAGCTAACAAACAAACAAAACCAACTGCACGCCATCCACCTTACCCACAGGACACAAAGGAGACCAACAAGAGGAGGGCAGGGCCATTGTTGGCACTATTATATATAGGGCTGACTTCTCCCTTAATGGCATAGGCACTTCCTGTCTGAGTGCACTGGCTCCCCCCAAAACTCTGGTCCCAATACTATACCTCATGCCCACAGTCCATCCTGTTACAAATGTGCCTTATAAATACATTTTACTTACTTACATGTGGAGAAATTGACAATAAAGCTGACTTGAGTTGCTTGGACTTTTGCAATGCAAATCTCTGAGCTGAACAGGCGCGTGGGTGGGTAGGGGTGGCTGCTCCTTTGCCTACGAATGTCCAAAGTGCCCATTTGAGTGGCCATTTAAATAACCAATGCTTCGTAAAATTACACATGAACATTTAAAGGAACCGTATGTTGTGCGTAAGGTTGTGGCCGACACTGGTACTGCAATCGCTTTCAAACTACTGTAGAGCGGTGTACCCCCTACCCCCCTGACTGTCAGAGCTGGCAACAATATCCTGGCGGGACTACTGTTGTCAGTGATATAAGTATTTAAAATGAACATGAATAATGTCTAGTGACATATCAGGGCCATTTTATGATTAATTGAAATACATTTCTTACATACGGTTCCTTTAAAAATGTATGTGTGAATTAATTTTTTTTAAAGTAATAATATAGAAGTACCTACTAGAAGTAAGCACTGCTTTGCGTGCACTGACATGAAATGTGTATCTTCCTGCAAAACAACACTGTCCTTCTTAAAGAGGGCCGCTTAGACAGTGGCAGAAGTGCTGTCTGTCCATCATGTTACAAGGTTATGTGCCATCGAAAGGATTTTGTAAATGTTATGTTAAGGTATGGACATGTCTTAAGGGTGCGTTTAAATAGTAAATGAACCAAGAGGGGCAGTATGGCCATGATAAGGTGTTATCAAGTAGAGTCATGGTAGTTAATGATGAGTGCTGCTGTGAATGGAACTGGAGGTCCTCGGTGTGTGTTCAAGAGGTACTTATTACAGGAACCTTCTTGTAGATGGGTTTCACTGAAAGATGTCAAATGGGGTGGATGACCTCTCTGCTTTCATAACACACACACTTTCTCTCTCTCTCTCTCACACACACACACACACACACATTCAATGCCAATGTCAAAATGCTGTTCTGTTTTGCAGGTATGGTGATGTGAGTTCCTTCGTCTTTTACAATGCAAATAACTGAGCTTAACAACAGCAGAGAGGCTTGTACGTCTGGCTGGTTCAAAGCTGGTGATTTAAATACTATATGAACAATGAGGAGATGCGTGTTGCTGTGCCTGAAACTGGAGGTCCTAAGTAAAGTCCAGAGGTCCTTTGGTCACAAATTCAAACACTAGATTTATACTGTTTCTTCACAATTACTGGGTTGAACACGTACAGTGGTGTCATATAAGGACCATGTTCATGTTGCACATAACATAACTTTGCATATACTTTGACATTAAGGAGAGATTATTCTGTATATTATTGTTTAAAAAAGGACAAATTAAAATGACCAATATCCAATTATAAAAGCAAAAAGGGGGGAAATATTGAAGGGGGTGAATCAAATATATATATATATATATATATATATATATATATATATATATGGAGTATATAAATCTATTGTTACTACTGGCTCAAATAGTAACAAAAGAGCAGGAGAGAGGGCGACAAACAAATGTCCAAGGGGTTTATTGTATAACGCAAAGGTTTACATAAACGATATTCAACTTAGAGAAACAAATCGAACACAAAGCAAGCCGCTCTTTCCCGCGCGCCGCGCCATAACCAGGCCCTCTTTATGCCGTCAGGCTGGGACACGCATCGCGCGCCGGCACATCCCATCAATTAAGCACACAGGACCAAGCCTAGAATAGAGACAAGACACGGTGATACAGAACAGGAGAAATAGATGCAATGCAGGACGTAACACTATGGGGTGAATACTTTTCACAGGCACTGTATATTATTTTAGTCTGTAGACAAACACAACATGCCAGGCATGGACAGGGTGGCCAGCCAAGCTGAGTACCTGGTGGAGCTGCGTCATGAGCCATCCTTGACCCTTACCAGCCAGTAGGCTGGCACAATAATGGGAAGAGAAGATATCAAACTTTAGTGCTGGTCATAGTACGCACGGTTATGCAGTACGTCTATAGTTACCATAACAACAGGCTTTTTTGCAGAATGCTCTTCAAACCCACAGAGCCTTCTTTGGTTATGAAGCTATTGTACAACAGTCTATCTACTATATTTTCTATGTGTGAGCACGCCTACTGATTAGGCGCACACTAATTGTGCCCACCTGTGGACATGACACTGAACCAATGGGCCCATCACTCCTTGGAAATATAATGGTGTTCTGTGAGGCTCGTAGGATGAAAGTTGCCGTCGCTGGCAGTAGGCTACTCTGGAGGACAGGAGCGTTTTCTTGTGCTTATTTCACGCTGGGCATCGGTAGGTGGACTTTTATACTAGGCTAACGTATGCGGTTGTGATTCATCTTGAACTGCAGTATCGTAGTCGGTGGGCTTTAGCTATGTTTGTTTTTCTTGCTAACCAACAAACAAACCTTGGGCTGCTTGGTTAGTGACGGTAAGGGGGGGGCGGGGGGGGGATGATTCATACTGTTTAGCTTTATGGTGGTTTTTAAGGATGTTGGCTGATTGTGCTGTTCCGTATGGCCCATTCTCACTGCAGTGTGACGAAAGCTCCCTGGAATCCTGCCTTATTTCACCCGACATTTGACTAGTAGACTACCCATGTTCATCAAGGTAGGCGATGCATGCTAATGAGCCTAGCAAGTAGCATAGTTGAGTGTTAATGTTCGTAGCACAGCAATGACGTCTACAACTGTTCTGTCTTGCCGTAACCAGGCCCTGCCTTTACGTTAGCTATGCCCTGTACATTGGCTCAATATTCCCTTTTTTTTCCATTTATAGCTGACGCACCCTCCCTCCTCCACTCTGACCCCTCGGGCCTCTTGCCCATAGCACAAACAAGGCCAAGGTAGGCAGCAATGGCTTACTTGTACTGCCAGTTAACCATGCAATAATGATTGGGGTTGCTACATGGGTTTAGAAATATGTGTATTTGTATGTTATTTATATTTTAAGATTTAAGTGCATACATTTTGTACTGATTAAAAGTTCTTTGTATTGATGACTGTAAAATTATGACTTGTGGCATGTATGTGATAATTGAAGATGATGTATGTTATTAGTAAAATCTTGTTTTCTTGTTTGCTATAGATCACAGCTGGCTGTCAGTATGACAGCCTGACCACTGTTTTCCCCTGATTAAATTTAGTTTGTGTTTTTTTGGTTGTATGCCCCCTAGTGGTGACCTGCTCTGTCCTTAGCCCATTATTGTGCCTTCCAACGGCAAGTAGCGGCGCTAGGTTGGTTTATGGTCAGGTTGAGTTAGTTGGTTGTTCATCCCCAGTTTGTTTGTTTTCTGCTTTTCCCCTCTCCTACCCTGTCGGCACTGGCCTAGTCGGCCAGTGTTTTTGAGCAGCCCTCTTAACCATCCGCTCGAGGGCTGCCTCAGTTAATGTTCCCCTCCTGATTTTTCTCCCTTTTACTGGTTTGAGTTTGATTATTTTTATTTGTCTCCTCTTGTCTCCTTGCCCCTCCTAGCTGTGACCGATTGTAATTTTGCTAGATAGCCAATGCCTGTATAGCAGTAGGCTCCTTCTTAGTATATGCCCTAGTGGCCAGTGTGGGTTTCAAACCATTTCATGAGTGTTCTTTAGTGTGATTGATTACTCACTCCTGATGATTGCAGTGTAGTGGCACTTGTGGGTGCGTGTGAGCAGTTTTGTTCCCTCCTAGTCGAGCGACGGCGTATGGTATTTTGCTAACTAGTGCTTAAAAGACAGTCACAGCTGTACCCAGGGGTCCTTGTCTTTGTGTTATCCCCAAGAGCTATTATTGTTTGTTTCTGTTCTGACATTCTCCCTGACCAAGTCTCCTTTCCCCCTCCTGGAGCAGTTAAAGAGAAATAAAAAGCAAAAATTATTGACCAAAGCTCTCTGTTCCTATCCATTTATTTGGGTCACCTGCAACACACTTAAGGTACACCTTGTTACATTTGCATGTTCCAAACACACACATTTAAAAGCCTCTTGTTGTTGTAGCAAACGGTGACATCTGGTCTGTGTGTGCAGTGTGGCAGAAGTGATTTTGCATAAACAAAAACATATCAGCAATGTAGAGAGCTGCACCAGTCACAGAGGTGCCATTCTCACAGAAACAAGCAGTGTACTGTAACCAGAAGGGGTGACAACAGAGACACAACTTCAGAGTTGCCTGACAGGTAAGACCCTCTTAATTAATGTTCATCTTACAGTTTTTCTTTGCACAGCAGAAGTCATCTCTTGCTAATGTGTTCACATGTTTCCATTGGGTTCGCACAGTTCTCACACCTTTTTGCAAAACACAGTTGTCATTCAAAGTCCCCAAACTCTATTGGTTTCCCTGTGCTAAACAAAAGGAAAACATCTTTACACAGGTAGTAGAGATGCCTTGCACAAGTCTGAATCTCTGATACACCTGTGGGAAACTCCTTTGCACAATTCTTCAATCTGCAATCATTCATTATTCATAAGAGATGCCATGTCTGTTCTGTGTTGCTATTTGCAAGTAGGCTATGGATCTAAGGCACATTTAGAGAAATTATTGTATAGCCTATTTGGTGAAGAAAACAGTACAAAAGGTGTTTACTGTAGGTCTACTACGATGAAAAATGACAAGTTGTACAGTAGTTCAATGAAATTTGCCTAAGTGTTTACTGTAGGTTTTGCATGTCAATCACATTTAAATCTTGGGAGGAATGAATTTACATACTTTTTTATTCAGTACATTTTGTCTTTTCACATTTTTTTCTGATACCAGAAAAATGAGAAAGAAATGGAACAGACATAGCATAGAACTACTAGATTTTGCATTTTGTTGTCCAGTGTGTAATGATTGATTGAAATCACACAGTGATTTGAGGACAGGATATGTTGTTTGAAGGCAATATTTGGTTTTGTTGCATGTTTTGAGAGAGTAACAGCCTTTTGCAAGCAAAATGTATAAATTTGGCCAGAGTGCTTTTGTTCAGACACTGGTTGAAACGTGATGTCAGAGTTGACACAGGCATCAAAACGATTGAGGAAAACTGTAATTAAGGTTGTCAAGACATTTTGGGTGGTGAAATTGCAAATACAGTCTGAAAATGTAAATGTTGCACAACCATTAAGACTTGTTTAAACACAGTCTTCCAACTTCCAAAAAAAATGATTCTGTCCAATTTTAAAAATTATTTTGAAAAAAAAAATGTAAAAGCCTTATTTGTCAATGACCTACACAACCAGTAGTAGAATTGTGCAAAGGAGTTTCACACAGGTGCATCAGAAATTCAGACTTATGCAAGGGATTTCTGCCATCTGTGAAAAGATGTTTTCCTTTTGTTTAGCACGGGGAAACCAATAGAGTTTGGGGTTTTTGAATGACATCTGTGTTAACTGTTTTGCAAAAGGGTGTGAGAAATGTGTGAACCCAATGAAAATGTGTGAACACATTCGCAAGAGATGACTTCTGCTGTGCAAAGAAGGTGTTCATGAAGACCGAATGGATCCCAGTTTCCTTAAGCAGGTCAAAGCAATTGGGAAAAACTGTAGTTGTTATGCTTCATAATTTTACTTTTGAAAGCTGGTTATCTATGATGTTTTTGTGGATGGCGCCACATATACTTTGCAGGCGCCTGTGCTCGCTGCTGAGAACACAGGCTCCAGAACGTACGTAAATATCGCCGCCATATAGGTGGGGGCAACAATCACTGGAGAAAGATGTGACTGACTGATGGAAATCAGACAGGTGTCTCTGATGGGAAATCAGACAGGTGTCTCTGATTGCCGGCAAGTGTTGCCCATGGACAGTAAGGTGTTTTCCCCCAGCAATATGGCGGCCACGTTCACATATGCCACTAATAGAACTCGATGGACAATGCGGTATCTAGCGTTCTAATATCTATGGCTGAGAAGGTCTCACACACAGAAGTTCAGAAGGGAGAGGAGGTGGGGTAGTCCCATCTGCACCACACCACCCTACTGGGGCAGCTACACTGTAACTAGAGCAATTAGTAGGCTAAAGTCAGTCACACTACGAATTGTCTCCCAAAAAGCACATTTCATTCATAACATTGTGTATAGAGGGCTATAGTTTCACATGAGTAGTTTTAGTAGTTAGGGGGTGGGGGGGGGGGGGCTGCTACGACCCATGGGTGAAATCAGCTGGGCTAGTACATGAGCTATAACCAGCACAACCCATGGGTGAAATCAGCTGGGTTAGCATGGGTTGTGCAATGTCACTTTGGATGTGTGTTTTTTTCTGACAGAAACACCAAGTGTGTACCAGTGTGTCCAATGTCTCTAAATGATCTTCTTCCTTCAGGCCCATAAGCATGACTTTACTTCTCTTTACCATACTGCTGATCTCAGGTCAGTCTATGTGTGTGTGTGTGTGTGCATCACATCACATGCCAATATGCAATTGCCTGTCTGTGTGTGTGTGTCACATCACATACTGCCAATATGCAATTGCATTGATTATAATGTGTCTGAGTAGTAGTGGTGGTGTGGTGTTACAATTCCTTGTATGTGAGTGTGTGTATGTGTTCTTATCTGTGTGTATGTTTGTGTGTGTGTCTGTTCATATGCAGTATGAGTGAGTGTATGAGTGAGCGTATGTGTTCTTATTTGTGTGTATGTTTGTGTGTGTGTCTGTTCATATGCAGTATGAGTGAGTGTATGAGTGAGCGTATGTGTTCTTATTTGTGTGTGTGTGTGTGTGTGTGTGTGTGTGTTTGTACGTGTTTGTGTGTGTGTCTGTTCATATGCATGTGTGTGTGTTTACTTCTCTTAGGTCTGTGCCGTCTCTCCTCCTCTGTGCCACGTCGGTTCCATGTGGTGAAGGAACAGAAGAGCTGGACAGAAGCTCAGCAGTACTGCAGAGAGAAGTTCACTGACCTCGCCACCATAGACAACATGACAGAGATGGAGAAGATGAAGAGCATCATCCATGAAGCAGATGCTGGAGACGCTTGGATTGGACTGAAGAGGAGAAGCATTTTTAAGTGGCAGTGGTCTCTGGCTGACAGGGATTTCTACAGAGAGAATGAAGCAGAGTTCAGGATCTGGGCTCCAACACAACCCAATGAAGATGGTAAACAGTGTGTGTCGGCCACGACAAAAGGTGGAAATTGGTATGATAAAACGTGTAGTCAAAGTTTTTCCTTCATCTGCTATGATGGTAAGAATACAACTTATTTTATTGAGAACAAGGTCATTCATTCTCTCAGCAACACATGCATCCAAATTGTGCAAATCTACAAATCAGTGTGTAATGATCTAATGTGCACTGAAATTAGACTTAATCATGAATACAGGCAGCCACACTGTGCAACAGTTTGTCTTACTCACACAAGCTGTGCTGATTCCCAGTTAACCATGACCCATACATTACCACAGGGGGAAACTCCACACATCCCTATGTGCTGGTTACTGAGGAGAAGAACTGGACAGATGCTCAGAGATACTGCAGAGAGAAACACACAGACCTGGCCAGTGTGAGGAATCAGGCAGAGAACGACCAGATAGAGAAAGTTAGAGGATATGAAGATGTCTGGATTGGCCTGTTCAGAGATGCCTGGGGGTGGTCAGATGGAAGCAGCTCCTCATTCCGCCACTGGGATGATGAACAACCCAGTTATGATGAGGGTCAGTCCATCTCTCCTCTATATAGACATGAGAGAGTGTGGGTGTGTGGTGGTGGTGGTGTTTTGTGTGTGTGTGTGTGTGTGTGTGTGTGTGGGGGGGGCAAAATGTATAGAGTGTCCCAGTGACTTCCGTTTTACTTCCACTACAAGGGACCTGTCTTTCAAAAAAATATGAACGGGAGTTAATGGAGAGATAACAATAATTTTTTGGTCCAGTTTGAATTGTGCCACGAATTTCACATATGATGTGTGTGAATTTAAAAGATAATTTTTCACGTCAAGAAAGTACTGTTGTTCGATAGACTTCAAAAGTTATGTTGGTTTTGTACGAATCCGCTCAGTGGACTACATCTCTCGTCTCGAACGATGTACGTCACCAACGTAATGAAACGAGAAGCTAGCTGTTTATGCGTTTATAGTTAACGGTTGCATCTTGCTGCCTGCTATGTCACTTAACAGTATCTAATGTACAGTCTATGGACGAATACAACTTACCTGATGTGTTTAATCCTCTGACTCATGGTATTTTCATCGGCAAGGAAAGCCCAATTAAGACCTGTTGCTGGTATGCTTGTACAATCTAGTGTGGCTGTGAATGAGCTAACGTCACTAGCGCATCTGATGGGTTTGTAGTCGTTGGAATTACGATCTTTCACAATATTGTAATTCAATAGTTACGAAACAAACTGCAAATGTCTTTACATGAAAAATTGTCTTTAAAATTGACAAACATCATATGGGTAATTCAAGGCACAAGTCAACCGGGACCAGAAAATAATTTCTTTTTCGCCATAGACTAGCGTTCAAATTTTTTTGCAAGATAGGTCCCATGGAGGCAAGTGGAAGTGGCGTCACTGGGACACAATATACCTGTAATGATGTCACTTTTCAGAACCAATGAGGGAACTGGAAGCGGCCAAAAGAAATTGTGAAGCCTGCCACGCTGTTGGAAATATAACAATTGATTACAGAACCCCTGTTAACCTAATAAATCTGCCTCCGCCTCCGGGTTAGGGTTAGAGGTTAGGATTAGGGTTAGAGTTCATGTGTCATGACAGTGTCATATGTTCATGACAGTGTCATGTCACTCTAATGTCGATACTGTCAAGTAAAGTGTTACCGAATAATGCTATAGGACTCCTCCATTGGTCGGTTAATTCGGGCGGTTCTTCAACATGACATGTACTAGTCTGAAAGTAGGTCAGAGGCTACATGCTGTTAAACAGTCAAGCAAATTCCTATGCTACAGAGGGTCAGGCTGTGCTAGGTTTTCGCAACGTATCTAGACCATCGCTGGCAAACTGCCCACCGCTGCATAATACTTGGTCAGTTCATTTATAGCTTGCCATCTCCCAGGTGACAATCAATCCTAGCCATTCATTATGCTAACATCGTTACCTACACTGCTACTCTGGTCAATAAGTACAATAGAAAGGCTATGCGGATCAGAACAGAACTATTTATTTATGAGGTATAAGTTACTCATCCAAGTATAAGTATATATACCTCTTTTGATCCTGTGAGGGAAATTTGGTCTCTGCATTTATCTCAATCCGTGAATTAGTGAAACACACACAGCGCACACACACAGTGAGGTGAAGCACACACTAATCCCAACGCAGTGAGCTGCCTGCAACAACGGCGGCGCTCGGGGAGCAGTGAGGGGTTAGGTGCCTTGCTCAAGGGGCACTTCAGCCATTCTTACTGGTCAGGGTTCGAACCGGCAACTCTCTGGTTAAAAGTCCAATGCCCTAACCAGTAGGCCACGGCTGCCCACAATACATTTTACAAAGTGCATCTAAATGAATATGAAAGTTACGAAAACAGGTTAAAGGAACATTTAGGAAATCATGTGAAACAATCAGAGAATGAACATACCCAGCTTAGAGGATGATGGCTACACACCAAAGTGGTGCGGGAGATTCTGGCTACAGAATGGCTCCCTGTATAATGTGTCAACTTCCCTTAAATAGGCTACCCAGTTTGTGATTGGTTACATTGATATGGATCACATGATTGGAGGTCAGCTGATTTGGGATCACATGAGGAGGTCAGCTGATGAGACTTGAGACCATTGTTGTAGTGACAGTGAATCAATCAAGACATGACATGGTATACATTTCCTGTCCCTATAGTTAACTGTTCTTGTGGACATGTGACAAGCATGTGACAGTAGGCCCACAATAGGCCCACACTTAGTAGCTGATCAAGAGTCCACATATGATTGAAAGGATTATCATCAGCCTGGTAATTAGGATTCTTATTTACAAGCAGGCTTATTCAGTACATGGATTAAAGGATAATTCCAGTATTTAGCACTTTGAGTCCATTTTCTGGTTTGTTTTGGATGAACTAGAGTGGACACCGGAATTTTGACAATGGGTCCTGTCTTGACTTTCTGTCTCGTTTTGAATCACCTTTGACTGTTTCAAAGTGGCTGGCTATGGGCATGCACAAACATGTCCTTAAAACAACCCATAAGGTTCGTTTTTTAAACTGTGCAACTCGCCGAGTGGTTATATCGTCCATGTTAAACAACGAACAAATGAATGAGACGGTTCAAACATGGCCAGGCCCATGCAGACTAGCATTAAAAGTTTTTTCAGGGGCCAAACACGATGGATGATAAATTGGTAACGTCTGAAGCCTCAGATGTCCGGTCAGCTCCACCACCACCAGATAAAAAGCAGAAGTGTCAGGTGTATCTGTCGGAATCAGTGACGTTGGAAGTGGAGTTGCGTGGGGTGTGACTGCACCAAGACACTTGTCAATTCTCCATGTAGACCCCCCATGGTACACTGGACATGCAACTACTGTATGTTCTGTTTCCAAAGCATATGCTTTCTCTGTCTATGATCGGACCATTTTGTTCAAGCGAAAACTCTGGTGGGGGGATAGCCACAATTTTCAAGGCGTCTTTTCAGTGCAATCAGTCATCATTCGGTGACTTAACTTCATTTGAAGATCTGTGTGCACTCATTAAGTCTTTTCCTCAGATTTTATGACTGACTATTTACAGGCCTCCAAAACATTCAGACGTTTTTCTTGAAGAGCTAGGTGAACTGCTCTCAGTCATTTGCATAGAGTTTGACTGTCTTATTATATCAGGGGATTTAAACATACTTGCACTTGCATGTGGATTATCCTGAAAACAATTATGGCAAGGAATTACAGTAATTGTACTTATCGGTACTTTCTCCCTTACACAGCATGTAGAGGGGCCAACACACCTGGTGTTATCCGATCATTTTTGCATGTTCTTTGATGTGTCTATGTCTCCACACACTGAAAGGAGAATCATAAATGATAAGACAAGTGCTCTCTTTGAGCAAGCACTTTCACACAGACGTCAAATCAACTGTCAGACTCGGCAGAAGACTTATTTAATCACTTTAATAGCAAACATTATGGATGACATTGCTCCATTACAATTCAAGAAAGTTAAGGACGAACAGAAAGCACCATGGAAACAAAATCCAGTGGTTAAACTAAAAAGAGAGTGTAGGAAGACCGAAAGGAAATGGCATAAATACAAACTTCAGATCCACTATGAAATCCATAAAGAGATGCTCCGCACATATAACTCTGAAATATGCAAAGCAAGACAGTCTTTCTTTTCTAACATCATCAGTAAAAGTTCAAATAACACTCGTATTCTATTTTCAACTGCCTAATAGCTGAAATCACCACATCAAATGGGAACACCACTTCTGACCAGATAGCTATTAACAACCAATTTCAGAAATTTTATGAAGATTTATACTCTTCAGAAACCCCCAATGATTCTTGCACGACTAGTTTCTTTCAGTCTCTCGAACTTCCAACACTGAGCTCAACAGAGGCGTCGTCTTTAGATGGGGACATATCTGAGATTGAAATCAATCACGTTGATGAAAAGTGGCAAGGCCCCTGGGCCTGACGGCTTTCCTATAGAATTTTATAAAAAATTCTCAAAACAACTTTCACCAACACTATGGCTCGTTGCCCCCCACTATGTCTCAGGCGGTAATATCGGTCCTCTTGAAAATTGGTAGGGATGCTACTATGTGTGACTCATATAGGCCTGTCAGCTTGGTATGCTGCGACAACAAAATTCTTGCTAAGGTTCTAGCTTCGCGTCTAGAGGTTGTACTCCATAAAATTATTCACCCTGATCAAACAGGTTTTATAAGAGGGAGACAATCTTTTGGAAATCTTCGCCGCCTTTATAACATCATCTATTCAAACTCGGGGCCCACACCGGAGGTTGTTGTTTCACTTGATGCACACAAAGCATTTGACCGTATTGAATTTGATTATCTATTCACTGCGCTTATTTGGCTTCAGCCCTGGCTTTGTCTCCTGGATAAAGGTCCTCTACTCCGCACCACAAGCAGCAGTCCGTACTAACGGCATTATCTCTAAATATTTTCCCTTGCAGAGGGGCACGAGACAAGGTTGTCCTTTATCCCCCCTCTTGTTTGATTTAGCCATAGAACCGCTGGCGGTAGCTCTCCGAGAGAGGGGTGATCTTGTAGGTATTGAGCGTGGAGGTATTGTTCACAAACTGTCCCTGTATGCGGACGATATGATTTTGTACTGTTCAGATCCCCTCACTTCTATCCCTGTGGCTCTGGATATAATTAATTCATTTGGCAGGGTGTCTGGCTATAAAATTAATTTAACCAAAAGCTTACTCTTCCCAATTAATACTAGTGCCACCAGGCTCACTCTCACACAACTGCCTTTCAAAGTGGCTACTGACTCTTTTACGTATCTAGGTGTGTGTGTGACGAGAGAGTATGCAGACTTATTTAAAAAGAATTTCAGACCAGCCCTGGAGAGGGCTAAAGACGATCTTAAGCGCTGGGAATCTCTCCCTATATCATTGGCAGGAAGAATTAACTCCATAAAGATGGTTATCATGCCAAGGCTATTATATTATTTTAACACAATCCCTACTTTTATACCAAAGTCTTTTTTTAAGGAATTAGATAAACATATTAGCACATTTATCTGGAACAAGAAAATTCCACGTATCCGTAGATCATTCCTAGAAAAATCTAAATCAGAAGGGGGTCTTGCATTACCTAATTTTCTGCATTACTACTGGGCTGCCAATATCCATAAAGTCGCATTCTGGATGTCCTCCTTCGGAGATGGAGTTGGGCCTGACTGGTGTGATATGGAACGACAAGCATGTGGGCCAGTAGATCCCGCTGCACTGCTCTGCTCTCCAATGCCACTCAGTAGGAAATGGTATTCAAACAATCCGGTCGTCAGCAACTCCCTTCGAATATGGACACAGTTTAGAGTTCATTTTGGCTACAAGCATACCATCTCATTAATCCCTATAGCCCGTAACCCTCATTTCAAACCTGCCCCTTCTTGATTCTGCATTTAACCTCTGGTCTCAGAAACGGCTGAAATGCATCGCCGACCTTTTCCATGATGGGGTATTTGCCTCCTTTGTCTACCTAGTTAGAGAATATGGCATACCAAACACACACTTTTTTAGATACTTGCAAATTCGTGACTTTGCGCGAAAACATTTTCCATCCTTCCCTTCAGCGCCACCAAGTGGCCCTGCACATAACTGCATCTCTCTCAATCCTTTTCTACCAGGGTGTGTCTCCAAACTATATTCTATAATTCAAGGTATTCATGCCCCCCCCTCTTAATCATGTTAAGAATGCATGGGAAGCAGAACTACAGTCAGACATCTCAGATGAAACATGGCAGAAAGCAATTGCGAACATACACAAATCTTCAATCTGTGTAAGACATGGCTTACTTCAATTCAAAGTTTTACACCGTTTACATTTCTGCAGAAGCAAACTCGCCAGGATATACCCGGGCACAGACCCCACCTGCCAAAGATGCTTCAACGCCCCTGCCACTTTATCCCATATGTTTTTCTCATGCCAATCAATTGCCCCCTTTTGGTCTTCAAAAGACCATAACAAGGCTCCTGTCCCCTTCAACATGGCTGCCATTTGCCATTCACACTCTCCTTCCACAGTGACAGCAACATGAGTGATGGACTCTTTCCTCACCTCTGTGCACACATCCACTGCTTAAATGGTCTTTAATCATTGGCCAGAGTTCCCAAGTGACTAGATGAGGACTAGCACAGATGTCCTTATTCAGTTGAGTGAGTGAAAGGGTGACAGTTGGGAGGGAAGAAGTAGCCGACTGACACACCATTTGACAGCTCAGTTTTTCCTAGTGACTGCGATGCAGCAATACAGACCAGATGTGTGGCCAGGACATGTCACCAAATCCTATGGCCGCCATTTTTGGTGCTGTCCCGGAGGAGTTACAGTCCCTTCCTCCCCTCCTCCCTTCTTCTTCTCTTCTCCTCCTCCCTTCTTCCCCTCCTCCCTTCTTCCCCCTCCTCCCTTCTTCTCCTCTTCCCCTCCTCCCTTCTTCCCCCTCCTCCCTTCTTCCCCCTTCTCCCTTCTCCTCTTCCCCTCCTCCCTTCTTCCCCTCCTCCCTTCTTCCCCTCCTCCCTTCTTCTTCTCTTCCCCTCCTCCCTTCTTCCCCTCCTCCCTTCTTCTCCTCTTCCCCTCCTCCCTTCTTCTCCTCTTCCCCTCATCCCTTCTTCTCCTCTTCTCCTCCCTTCTTCCCCCTCCTCCCTTCCTCCCCCTCCTCCCTTCTTCTCCTCTTCTCCTCCCTTCTTCTCCTCCTCCCTTCTTCTTCTCTTCTCCTCCTCCCTTCTTCTCCTCCTCCCTTCCTCCCCCTCCTCCCTTCTTCTCCTCTTCTCCTCCTCCCTTCTTCCCCTCCTCCCTTCTTCCCCTCCTCCCAAACAGCCAGTCCCACCATCACATGGCCGGTGGGTTAGGGATGTCATGGCACACCTTAAACTAGAGGAGCTCAGATGCAGTATTAGAGGCTCTTCTCAGAAATACTACAGGCTATGGCAGCCCTTCTTAGACTACTTCCATAACTCCTTCCCCTCAGTCAGTCTCATGAATTAAAAGCCTTCCTCTTCCCTCCCCTCCTTCTCATCATCCTATTTGTTTTATTTTTGTATTATTATTATTTTTGTATTTTTTATTTAATTCTGTGTCTCTCTCTCTCTCTCTCTCTCTCTCTCTCTCTCTCTCTCTCTCTCTCTCTCTCTCTCTCTCTCTCTCTCTCTCCTCTTCCATTCTCATTTCTACATTATTATTATAATTTATTTTATTTTTGGTGGTTCTCTACATGTCTGTATTGTCACTTTGTCTTATTATATGTGTGTGTAAGTTTGTGGCATTTCTGATACATTGATTTTGCTGGAATGTATTTTCATTCATGTTTACGCTTTTACTATGTCAATGTATATGCAATTGATTGTGTGAAACTCAATAAAAATAATTAAATATTATTCAAACGCTGAGCCGCATCAGAGGGATCAAAGAGCCACATGCGGCTCTGGAGCCGCGGGTTGCCGACCCCTGATCTAGAAAGATTTAGGGTCTGGCCACAAAAAATGTAATGGCCCAACTCGAGAGGCGGCACCAAGCATGCATTGGAAAATCCCACTGCACGCAATTGGATAACACTAGACAAAATGTTTACCCTGAATGAACCCGGACTTCAACGCATATGGATAACACTACGACCAATGTTTACTGACCTCCAACGTCGCAGAGCTGTCGTCATCAGTTTAGCTCGCCTCTGGCCCGCATATATCAGATACGCCGATTTGATTGGTTCCCCAGGATGCAAGGGGTGAAAGTAACATGCATCATTGCTCATTGCCAGAGTGTCTCGCAGAGACAATTCCATTGTGCTCTCGCGAGAACTCTGGATTTCCAGAGTACACTGAAACAGCTCTCATTAAGGTTTTCAATGACATCCCCTTAACACAGATTCAGGTAAAACATCAGTCCTAGTGCTACTGGACCTTATTGCGGCATTTGACACTGTTGATCACTTAAGCAATATAGCACGAGTGAGAGTGGGGTTGGTCATGGATATTCCCACGGGTGTTGTTCGGCCGTAGCCACGAGGCCGGAGGCATTATCCATGACCAATCCCACGATCACGAGTGCTATATTGCTTTTATACAACAATTCTACAACAAACTAAATAATCTGAAAACACCCCATTATTGTTTAAAAATGTTAATTTCGACATCGTTGTTACGCATCAAAAAATAGTTATTTTCAATAGACAGCATCTTGGTTGCTAGGTAACCAACATTCCAGATCCCTCGTTACGGGTCTTGGTGGTTTACATGTCTTCTTGAAAGAAATGTTGTATCTTACTTACATTGAGTTGACTGTGTGGTTTAATCCACAGATGTGGTGAAGCACTGTTTCGTTATGGTTTGCTAAGGAGTAACCCATTGCTTGGAATAGTGGAGAGCTGGGAACATTGTGTCAAATCTTCGAATTGTATCGCGGAGTGATTTATTATTAGCTGTGCAAAGTCTGAGTTGAAATGTCCAGAGATATTCCAACTCATGGAACGTCTCTCGGCCAATCAGAAACAAATAAATAGTTCCATAGAACCCAATTGTTGTATAAAATATTTTATTACACAGACTAGAACATTGGGTTGGATTTAAAGGCATAGTTATCAACTGGCTCAAATCATATCTACAAGAAAGGAGCTTCTTTGTGCCATCGGAAACTGTACCTCAATCCCACTTGGACAAATCATCAATAGTTATCCAGATGACACACAAATTTACTTAACTCTGTCGCCAAACGACTATGGTCCCCTTGAGTCTCTGTGTCAGTGTATAGAACAAATCAACACCTGGATGTCTCAAAATTGTCTTATTTTTAAAAAATACCTATCAGACATGCCTCAGCAGTACACACCTTCTCGTCTTCTCAGGTGAAAAACCTGTTAGTGAAACCTGCTGTTAGAACTAAACATGGTGAAGCAGCTTTTAGCTGCTATGCGGCTCAGCTCTGGGATCAACTTTCGGATGACATTAAAAAGGCCCTAACTGTAGCTAGTTTTAAATCTAGACTTAAGGCCAATCTGTTCTCAGATGTGTTCTGCTAACTGCACCAAGTTACAAATTTTGATTCTGCCTTGAAAATTATTCTACCTTGTGTCATTTATTTTGTCTTTCTAATTATTCTTTATTTTTAAATGATTTTACCTTGTGCATGTTTTCTTTTTTTATTACAGTATGATCATAACCTTTTAAACTATTCTTTCAGTATTGCCCTTCTATGCTTTTATTTGTTATTACTGTTTACTTTTGTTTATGTAAAGCACATTGACTGACCTCTGTGTATGAAATACGCTATATAAATTAATTTGACTGGACTTGACTTGCTTTATCTTCAGTCTAATTGTGTGTGTGCGTGTGTGTGTGTGTGTGTGTGTGTGTGTGTCCAGGTATGCTGTGCACTCATATTCGGGCCAGTGGTCAGTGGAATGCTGCAGGCTGTCACTTTCATATGCCCTTCATCTGCTATGAAGGTAAGTCACTATCACTTTTCTCTGCTTGATGAGAATTGAGTCACAAACTAGAAGAACATTCAGAGTGCAGACCTCCACCAAGGTCCAGCAGCTCAGTGGCCTCATTTATAAAACATTCTTACAGACAGATTTGATCTTAGACCGTACGTACGCTTAAATCCATCCCAACGCTCAGATTAATAAAAAATGTCTATGGCATGGAAAAGTGCTTATCTCCAAGTCAGGTTCCAACCTAATGTATGACAATTTCCTTGTGGTGATAATGGGGTACTGCAAGTAATCTGAGGTCTGAGGTTTTAAAAAATTCAAAATACCAACGATCTCATGTCTTTCTTTGCCATATACTTGGTCAAAATCAGCAGACGTTTTTTGAAGTATCCTAGTTTTTAAAGACTAGATGCAGCTTAATGTTTCATGGTTTGACATGAAACTGCTAATGAGAACTAGCCTACTTAAGGAAGTAAAAATGTGGGCGTAGGCTACTGTTATGTACAGTATAAGAAAAGTCAAAACACATGTATGAAAACTCTATGCCGGTTTTAATGAACTCACTATCACTCTAGCTCCCAAAACACAGACCCGGAAACACGTCATTCGCTAGACATAACATTTTCCCCCCTCCCCAGGGAAAACCCAAAACACATCCCTTTAAGTCTCTTATGTGAGAGGTAGCCTAACAGTTAAGAAAAACTACACTCCACCTTGGCAGTACATTCAAATGTCTGAGTAAAAATATGAACATAACAGTCTGACTAAACTCAAAATCAGGCAACATAGCCTGGTCTGGCACGTGCACGAGCTCGACGTGCTACTGGGTCAACAGGACCCCGGGAATCCATGTCGGGGTCCCCAATGACCTCCAGGTCTGCTGCAGTAGGTGATGGCACTTTCCGGAGACGACGTGCGTGCCATCTTGTTCCGTCAGAAAGACGAAAGGTAGCAAGACCCAGCTGCTCGGTCACTTGTAGAGGCTCTGACCAGAATGACAGGAGCTTATGGCCCTGGATTCTGACCCAGTCCAGGGTGGTGAAGGATGGTGGCTCGGCTCTGTGGGTTCTGTCAAAGTGCTGTTTGGTTGCGTGTTGTTGTGCAGTGACCCTGTTGCGTAGCTGCTCAGGTGTCTTTGGCTGCATGTGCCGCGGTACCTGTGACATCAGGTGAGAAGGGATCTATGGGCAGTGGCAGTTCACGGCCCAACATGACAACTCTGCACACAGTTTCACTGCAGTGGGATCCTACATTGTAGCAAGCGGGGAGATGGAATACAGAAGTTTTAATCAGTAACATTGTGTGTGTGCGTGTGTGTGCGTGTGTGTATGTATGCGAAGGGGAGGCGTGACCAGCGCACTATTTGCACATATCAGTGAGTGAATGAATGAATGCATGGTGTCTCATAGTTCACATAGCTGCTACAGACCACCCCATTTTAGATTTGCGTCGGGCGCAACCAGGGGGTCAAGAGCGTGCAGATTATCTTCGGCATGTTAGCATACGCCATTTTCAAATATGGCGCTGCATGGAGCATTTGGAACCAGCTCCATGCACGAAAATCCGTGTTGGGCACGAGCTCTCATGCGCGTACATGTTGGTGGGCGGGTACCTATCCGGCGGCTCCAGCCAAACGTTATTCAGTGCGTATTTCTTGAGGATCCTATGAGAAGACGTGCATATTATGGTTGTTTATCCATCATTTGACAAATAAACAAATAAATTAAATTGTATTGATCTTGTTTCGTTGTTGTTTGTCCCGAACAAACATAGCCTAAACATGATTAAAGACAATAAATTACACAACAGCGGCATAAAGACCTTGTCTCGTTACACCATGGGTCTCCAACACGTTGCTCTCAACCTATTGCCGCCCCCTTTGGAGCTTGCCAGAGGCTGAAGCACTAGGCTACTACATTTAAACACAATTATTGCCGCGAGGCATTCCAGCCTACGAATTTAATAAAAAGTAAACCATGCATAATTAAAAAGAAAAGCTCAATTTAGGCTACTTCGCTATGCAATAAGGTTTCCATTAGATCACAGCGCACGTTCAATGAATGAAGGAAAGGCCTTGTCTCGCAATAAACAGCTGGAAATTCCAACACTTTTTCCACTACACGAAACTTTACAGTGATCATCAAATACCCTCTAGATTTAAATGCCCATCAGTCTCAACATTTAACTATATAATAAAAGTCAAAAAGTAAATTAAATCCCATACCAAAACCGAAAATCGTCTGCGTTTGATAGCCTGGTATGTCGTTCCAAACAAAACGCATGTCTCACAAAAACAATGTAAGAAATAAAGGTCTGCCTCGAATAAGTCTACCTCAAATAAATACCTGTGCTTTGCAGCAAGTAAATAGCAGACCCTGGACATAATTTAGGATTTACGGAAAGTATGCAATCATACGATGTTGGACGCCTGGCGATGCTCTGGCCATCTACTGTGCCTCTGACACCGCTGCCTCATTTGGATGGTAACTCCACAGGTGAGCACGAAGATTGGATGTCGTGGATGCGTAAGTAAACTGTTTTTTGCTGAGTCCGCAGACAACATTCTCTTTAACCGTTACTTTACCATCTGCAGTGTACAACTCAAAGTAGACACCACATTTTAGATGAGTTGGGGACGAGTTGCGTAATTGTCCGCTCAGGCTGACCGTTCTGTGCGTTATCTTCAATACTATCTTCAATAATATTAAATATCTTCAATATTATATTCAAAACAGGGTGGCTATTGAGGGCTCTGGCTCCAGTCATTATTGTGGCTACTGGCTATTATTGGCTTGATTTGGTCATGGGCCAACGCTAGAATACGTTTAGAGCACCCGCTATGAGATGGCAAACAATAAAATAAAAAACAAACAAAACAAACTAATCATAGACTGTAAAAATGCGCTACACTTGGCACTAAAAACCGAATAGTTTATTTATAGTTCGACTACGGATATTTCACGTCATGTTCGAATGCATATTTGCAGCAGGACAGCAGGCAGACCGCTCTTAGTTAGAGCCGCTGTGTTATCCAATGAAATTAAGTTGCGCTTCAGGGCGACTCCACTCGGACTCCATGCGCGTTCCCGAGCAACTTTTTCTTCTTCTTGTTATGAGGCAAGGACTTTATGTGCATTATCGCCACCCTCTTACTGGAGGACGACTCTCTTTTTACAGAATATCCAATAAAAATCGACGTTGGTCCATGCGTCATTTCCAGCTTTGTAACTTGGCGCATGGTCAGAGCCGACTGGCGCTGGATCCGAACCCCAGTGTTCAAGATGGCGTTGACTATGAATTGGCCGGATTTACTAGCCTAGCCTCCACCATTCATTTGTATGGAGGGCGGGACTTAGTCACTCTCTCCAGTTATATATAATACCTCCATGGGCGCAACAGTCAATTTTCCGCCGGTAAAATAGAAACAGCGCCCAAGATCCGCCCACAAAGCGATTTGCGCGAAGTCAATTGCGTTAAAGTGCAAGATATAGCCCTTAGTCTCACTACTGTCACGACTTCAAATTCACGCCTGGTTTGCCCTCAAAGCAAGCAAATGCATTTCCTTAAGAAGCTCTCACCATGTAGGTGTTTTCATGACTTGGAGTTAATTAACTAATGCTATATCAAATGGATTGCCTTCAGGTGACATCTTATCTGAATATTATTGGTCAGTGTTCATGTTGACCAAGGTGCGTGCAGGAATAAGTGTTATGGTATGTACACCCATCGACAACAGCCCCTGCCACAAGGGTTAATAATATTCGTCCATTTCCCAAGTGCAAATTTGTGCATTAGTCAGCTAATAATGTAGCCTACACAGTACTTTATTCATGCCTAACAACATATTATATTAATGTGGTCAACTTTATACAGCCCTAAAAAGGCTCAATTGACCTTTGGTTTACTTTTAGTCCATGATACTTTTTTCATGATATGAGATTTTTTTTTTCTCACCAAGTTTAACGGTTACGGAATCTAAACTCAAGTGGTCAGCTGTGTCTCTGTTGATCACTGTTGATGTGTCTTGGCTATCCACGACACAGTTTTTAACTCACCTTAACCCTAAGTACATACTTGAATTTCTCATTGGGGATCAATAAAGGACCTACCTACCTACCTACCCACCACCCTCCGTGCCGTACTAGTTAATCTAAATAATCTGTGCATGTGTGTGTTGCTCTGTGCAGACCCCAAAGAGGTGAACAGGCAGATCATGACGGTGAATTTTCCGGTAGCTTCTCATGTGAACATCAATGACCCTGCCGTGCAGCAGGCCATCCTACAGCAGGTGAGTCCACACTACTACTTGTGAGTCTGCGCTGGGAGTGTTCATGTCATGTTTTTTAATATCTTTCACCGCAAAAACTGATATCTAACCAAGTGTTATAATCTTATAATAATATAAAAACTCTGGTTAAAGACTCTATAAAGATACTTACTTTAAGCTTTCTTGTAAAATGATTTTACTTAAAATAGGTAAAAATGTTATCTGTCCATGGAGTTGGTAAATGTATCTTAAATTTACTTTCCACTCCCAATGTACTTTAAAACACAAACATTAACATTAAACCCAAGTGATTCTCTAGTCACACACTAAAATAACCGGTCTATGGTGAAAGGTGGTTCTGAATGACTTGAGTTCTGTTCTCCAGATTCAGCAGAGACTGAGGGAGAGTGGGATGACAGCAGAGGCCAAACTGACCTGGAGGAGGCAACCGGATGGACAGATCTTCACAGAGAAGAAGAAGAAGAACGAAGAGGGGAGGAAGAGGAGGAAGTGAAGCTTTAAACTCTGCTGTTGTTCATGAAGTAAACTGGGAGATGTACACACTGACAGCACACACAGGGCAGTGAAATGAATGCTCAGCACGTCCGGTTTGTACTTTTAAAGACGAAAAGTCCCACCTGTTAAAGTCCTGGTCGTTCGTTTGTCTTTTGTTTCACTTCCCTTCCACCATAATCTAACCCCTAAAGACCCCTAGACAGCCTGAAAGAAGGAATAGTAGACTTTATACAGATAGATCTATCTTTTATATGTCTTGTATGATTTTTATGTTTCAATTTTTAACTTCTTCTGTCTTCTTGGCTGGTGATTGATTTGCTAATACTGAATTCAGGGCTGTTTGAAAATATTACTAATTAAATGAAAAAAAAAAAAAAAACTTCTGTTTCTGTTCAGAGTGATTTGTTTTAGTCTCTACACTTTGTTCTACTAAATCCTTAATTAATCTATTTTTTGTCTCAGTAGCTTTCACCAATCTAACAAGTTGACTTACACAAATCCCATGAACATTTGATACATTGGAGCAGAATGACAAAACTGATGAGAGTTCACTGCAGGATGGGCCAGTAACAGTAATGGAGTCATACAAATGAATTCATATAAGGGGACTGAATACACACTATTATACAGAAAGTTTCTCCTGGGCTGCACACTTAGACCTATACCATATCAGGACCACCTTTATTTCCACAGATTCAAAATTAGAGTAGATAGATAGATAGATAGATAGATAGATAGATAGATACTTTATTGATCCTCAAGGGGAAATTCAAGGATCTTGAATCTGTAATCCAGGTTACCAGGTGAGCGTCCACACCCATCTGCAAGAGCTTGTCTCCCAGTCTGAGGGGTTGGATGGTGTTAAAAGCACTTGAGAAATCAAAGAACATGATTCTCACAGCACTTTTCCCCTTGTCAAGGTGAGAATGTGTCCTGTGTAGAAGATAAGTGATGGCATCGTCCACGCCCACTTTCTCCTGGTATGCAAACTGTAAAGGGTCTAGTGCATGGTGTACCTGGGGTCTGAGCATACCTAAGACCAGCCGCTCCATTGTTTTCATCACATGTGATGTTAGAGCGACAGGCCTGAAGTCATTAAGCTCGCTGGGGTGTGGTTTCTTGGGAACGGGGGTGAGACATGATGTCTTCCACAGTGTTGGAACTTGTCCGAGACGTAGACTCCAGTTGAAGATGTGCTTCAGTGGCTCCCCCAGTTCAGCAGCACAGGCCTTGAGCAGCCTTGGTCACAGTCTGTCAGGCCCGGCTGCCTTACGAGGATGGAGTTTTTTTAAAAGATAACTTACTTGGTCCGCTGAAATGATGGGGGGATGAGGCGAGTGGAGGGTGAGGAGGAAGAGGGGTGCTTCTGTGAGGGTTGTCGTGTGGCTAGAGACTGATGGCCATTGGCTGAAGCCAATGTTGTCGCACTGCTCGTGGTCACCATGTGGGGGAGAGGTGCGATAGCCTGATCAGCAGTGATGATGGAGGGGGGAGGGGAGGGGGGCAGCATCTGGGGTCTGTGTGTCTGATGGCTGTTGACTGAGGTCGTTGTCACCTCTTTGTTCGTGGTAGCCATGTGGGGGAGGGGTGCAATATCCAGTGATGGTGGAGGTGAGTGTTGCACTGGTAATGAGGTGAGGTGGGGGCTGGGGGATGGGCAATCGAACCTGTTGTAAAAGTGGTTCAGCTGGTTCGCCCTGTCCAGGTCTCCCTCCACAGAGCTGCTGCTCTTCTTAAGGCCAGTGATAGATTTCATACAGTCCCACACCTCCTTCATGTTGTTATCTTGCAGCTTCTGTTCCATCTTCCTTCTGTAGTCCTCCTTAGCCTCTTTCAGCTTAATCTTGAGTTCCCCCTGTACTCGCCTCAGCTCTGCCATGTCCCCCTCCTTAAACGCCCTCTTTTTCCTATTGAGAAGGGTCTTGACATTACTGGTTATCCAAGGCTTGTTATTTGGATAGCAGCGTACAGTCCTTGTGGGAACAACAATGTCCATACAGAAGATCAGATAGTCAGTAGTGCAATGTGTGACCTCCTCTAAGTCCTCTCCATTCAGTAGCACACTCCAGTCAGTGGACTCAAAGCAGTCTCTCAAAGCCTCATCCGCTTCCGGTGTCCACTTCCTGAAGGTGCGCGTGGCAACTGGTAGCCTCTGAACTTTTGGCTTGTATATTGGCTGCAAATGAATGAGGTTATGGTCCGACTTCCCCAGTGGGGGAAGGGGGGTGGCACTGTAAGCATCCCTCACGTTTGCATACATGAGATCTATTGTCCTGTTTTTCCTAGTTGGGCAGTCAACAAACTGGTAAAAGTTTGTGAGGGTGGAATCCAGTGTAATGTGGTTGAAGTCACCAGAGATCGCAAAGAAGGCATCACTGTGCTGAGTTTGGAGCCTAGCGACTGTAGAGTGAATGACGTCACACGCTGTGTCCGGGAGGGCTTGAGGCGGCACGTAGACACAAACAACAATGGCGTGCGAGAACTCCCTCGGCATGTAGTATGGTCGTAGACTGACCGCTAGTAACTCCACATCCTTACAGCATACAGTCTCCTTCACTGTAACATGTCCGGGATTGCACCATCTATTGTTTATGTATAGCACCAGTCCGCCTCCCTTCTTTTGCCAGAAAGGTTACTGTCTCTGTCCAAACGAGCTACACTGAAGCCGGGCAGCTCAACGTTAGAAGTGGGGATATGGCTTGTTAGCCACGTCTCCGTAAAGCATAGCAAACTACAATCCCTGTACAGTTTCTGATTTCTTACCAGGGCAGCCAGTTCGTCAGTCTTGTTGGCCAGTGAGTTCACGTTTCCCATAACCATCGAAGGAACTGAGGGCTTGTGTGTCCACTTCTTCTCCCGACGCCTAGTCCTCACTTTAACTCCCGCTCTGCACCCCCGAAAGCACCACAGCTCCTCCGGGATGTTTACGTGAACCCTACCAGCATTCCGTCGTATTGCAAGCAGCTGATTCCTTGTGTACACAAGTTTGTTGCCGCTGGAGCATTGTAATAGATCCATATCCATAGGATAGAATGAAAACTCTCCTCAAAGTGCGTAATCCAAAAAAGTTGCGAAGTAAAAAAAGTAACTGGATGAAGTAGATTCAGCAGCACATTTCTCTGGGAGAAGTGCTTGGCCTACATACTGATTGTAACATATTGGGTATTGGGTTGCTCTCCTCAACTAGCCCATTTCACAAGATGGGGCCGCTGTGTAAATCAACTTCCTGTGGAAGAGCACTGTCCCATAGACAGCAAAAGAAAAGTCCACAGGAAAGACAGAAACAGGAAGACGTTTTACCCTGCCAACTAAGGTATCATTAACATCAATGAGGCCGGACACCTGGACACTGTGAAATTGGTCTACTGTAGGCTACATTGGCACCTGAGGCCTGGGGTCTATAGTATGTGACCAGGGAGGACTTCATCATCATGGTGAACGGTATTCATGTATACTTTTGTGTGTGTGTGTGCGTGCGTGTGTGTGTGTCTGCTTAACTAAGGTATGTATGCTAGCATCAGTAAGCAGAACGAAACCAAACTAAAGCGTAACTAAAGCAAACAGCATGTAAATCTGACTGCTCAGGTCTACAACCTTTCTCTCGCGCACACACAGACATAATGGTAGATAAGGAGAAGCACACACTGGTTACGTAAACATAAAAAGAGGATATGACCTGGGAAGGCAGAGCACCTCATTTGGGCTGAACTAGAGGACAGACCAACAGACAGATCGGGTGTTCTGCCTCTTTTTTTTTGTCAAAGTTCACAAGCCAATAGCGCAAGAACCATGTAGGAGGCTCAAATTTTGCATGCTGGTACATCAATAGGAATAGTATGTAGCAACATCGTTACTTTTGGTCTGGAGAATCCTGCATGGTCATAGCTGTCCCTCAAAGTTGATCAAATGTTTTTTGGATTTTTTGGCTGGGCTCTGTTTAGGCCTTCAGAAGACATAGTTGTACTCAACATAGGCTTTTAATTTATTTTCCTTATTGAGATAAGTAGAAACATTCTCACAAAAAACAATGAACAAAAAAGAAATCCCTTTAGGGTCTGAACAGCAGACCTCACAACCTTGGTTTTCATTTTCAGAGCACCCAAACACCTTGTGGGATTATACAAAGATTTTTTATATATGTTTTTCATATTCTCCATGATCCCTTCTTTTTCAAAACCCCAATTTGACAAATCTTTCTTTTTTATTTTCCACCGTCAACATGGGCAAAATGCACCATTGAGATCAATGTGTTTTGTATAGAGTTACCACAGGTTACTCTATACCTGGGGTATTCAATTAACCTTCAGCGAGGGTCCAGTTACAGAAAATTTCCTCAAGCAAAGGTCCGGAGCATCATAAAGTTTAACGTGTGTGTATATGTACAGTTTTATTCATTCAATTATTCATACCCCTGGCAAATATTGATGCAATGTTGATTTTCTCTTGACCAATATGTTTGTTCTGAAAATGACAGTGCCACATGCCAAAAGGTTGTAAGACAATGTGGTAGAAAAATGGAATAAAAAATAAATATTTTCATCTTTTTAAACATTTTTATGAACAATGGCATGTCCAAAATTATTCATACCCTTTTTAAAACCATAGAGACATATTTATTTGCAATCAAAGCTTTCAAAATGGTTCTTATAATACCTACCAAGCCTCTCCATATCTCCACAATAATTGTTGACCGAACCTTTTAGCAGCAATCTGGGTTTTGAGGCAGGAACGATTATTTGGCATCACTTTGGCCTTGTGCTCACTTTTTTGACTGATTGAGGTCTGGACTCTGGTTGGACTCTAAAATGTTGATATTGTACTCCGTTAACCATTTCTTGCCTTGTTTGGCTGTATCTTTTGGATCATTGTATGGTTTAATGGCCCAATGATACCTATTGGGGCAGGTCTCTTTTTTTTGTTTTTAAGTATATTTTTTGGGCTTTTTTGCCTTTATTTGGACAGGACAGTAGAGAGTGACAGGAAGCAAATGGGAGAGAGAGATGGGGTGGGATCGGGAAATGGCCGCAGGTCGGATTTGAATCTGGGTCCCCGTGGGCACTAGGACCCGTATATGGTACTGGCGCTGTAGCCTGCTGCGCCACAGCGACCCCCAGGGGCAGGTCTCTTGCCCAAGACTGAGGTGGGCATGTTTGGAAATGAGGGGACAACACCACTTACACTCTGATTTATTTAAAAAGGTCACTTCAAAATATATTCCTTCAAATATCAATGTGAAGCAACCAGTTCACAAGCGAGAGGGAGACATGATTAGAGAACAGAACAGAACAGAGCAGAACTGGAGAACAGAACAGAACTGGAGAACAGAACAGAACAGACCTGGAGAACAGAACAGAACTGCAAAACAGAACAGAACAGAACTGGAGAACAGAACAGAACTGGAGAACAGAGCAGAACAGAACTGGAGAACAGAACAGAACTGGAGAACAGAACAGAACAGAACTGGAGAGCAGAACAGAACTGGAGAACAGAGCAGAACAGAACTGGAGAACAGAACAGGACAGAACTGGAGAACAGAACAGAGCAGAACTGGAGAACAGAACAGGACAGAACTGGAGAACAGAACAGAACAGAACAGAACTGGAGAACAGAACAGAACTGCAGAACAGAACAGAACAGAACTGGAGAACAGCAATAGGAGACAACATCTTACAGACAGACACAGTGGTTGGAAACCTACTGTATACGATATATAGTGCAAATGAATACGCTCTTGTATTCCTGGTTTAAGCTCAAGCTATTTTCCTGTAGAGGTAAAGAACACACACCTACACGCTGTTTCACAGAACAGAACAGAACTGGAGAACACACTCTTGTATTCCTGGTTTAAGCTCAAGCTATTTTCCTGTAGAGGTAAAGAACACACACCTACACACTGTTTCTCAGGGGAGGTAAAGATGGCAGGCCTGGGAAGAAATAACACTCCAACACTCAGTTGTATGTTCTCAAAAGCCTCAAAGTTTATTACAAGAATCACCCAGTATATACAGTATATCAGAATGATCGGATCAGTATATGGTCAGTATATGCATGTATCAAAATCACAATACTTGACATTTAAGAGTATCAAAATGGAGAACATCTGATGAAGAGAACAGTCATGTATTGTACATTCAGGGATCACAAATTAAACGAAGCAATACATTTGTAAAGGGATCTTTTATAGCAAAGAGTTCTCATCGGCACTTGTTTCGGTGTGTGTGTGTGCGTGTGTGTGTGTGTGTGTGTGTATGAACAGACTGTACGTGAGAAGGAAAGCAACCCAAAAACAATGAGTATACATGAGTGATGGACTCAGATACAGCACAATACAGCCTTCAGAGTGAACATTTTCAACTTCATATAGTGCCAACGTGACACTTATTGTGAACAGTGTAAATAATATTTATTGTGGATTATAAATGGGATGGATTCATTTAGGGCCCATATATTTTTAAATGTTTACAGTTTGGATGTTTCTGTAGTTCAGAGAACAGCTGCTGTGCTGAGGGTCCAGGCTGATTCCCCCCCAGATGGAGCTCTCTGGGGGCTGATGGGTTTGATCTCAGTGCTGATGCTAAAGCTCTGAAACCTTCATCTGTTATACTGCAGTACTGCAGTCTGTAGGAGAAAGAAGGAAACACTTCATCAGATCAGCTGAAGGACACACAGAAAGCAAAGAAGGAAGCTGTTATTATGGACATGTAAAGGTTTGTGTGTGAAATGTGTGAGTCTGAGATTTAGTAGGAGAAACTGTGTGTATGAGTTTGAAATGTGTTAGCCTAAGATTCAGCAGGAGAAACTGATGTCTGTGTTTATGAGTGAGACTATGTAACTATAGAATGTTTACAATCAACTAAAACTCTTCTGTCAAATTTACAATTATTTATTATGACTCTCTCTCTCTCTCTCTCTCTGTCTCTGTCTCTGTCTGTGTGTGTGTGTGTGTGTGTGATACAGAGATAAAGTAAAGAAAGAAGAGTGTCAAAAGGTGTTTATGCATTAATAGTAACCCTTCTCTCTCTCTCTCTCTCTCTCTCTCTCTCTCTCTCTCTCTCTCTCTCTCTCTCTCTCTCTCTCTCTGTGTGTGTGTGTGTGTGTGTGTGTGTGTGTGTGTGTGTGTGTGTGTGTGTGTTGTGACAACCCCCTGTGCCCCTTCAGGCCTTCTCCTGTCAGTGCGTGGGCAGGGCTGGGCCTGCTTAGGCTGATACCCTTATTGATTGCCTCTGTGTTTGGGGTGGGGCTATATAAGGGGTTCCTATCTCTCTCATTAGGCACTTCTGTTCCTTCTTGCAGGCAGCCATTTTGATTTCCTCACAATTGCACTTTGCGCTCTCCCCTCACATCCTCTCTCCTGGCATCCACACACGTACACACACATGCCACCACTCCCATTCATTACCCCTAGACATTTTCTACTTGCTAACGTTGTTTTGCTTTAATTCAATAAATTATTATTTGATTTGAACCTTGTTGTCCGTGTCCCTCTTTATGTTGCGGCCTGGGAACGAGCTGGCCATTACAGTGTGTGTCATAAAGAAAATGAAATTTGACACGTGAACGAGTTAGCGCAGAAATGCCAGAGACAGTATAAGCGCTGTGCGGTATAAGAGGACCAGACTGGACCTGAGCTAAGAGAATACTACTGTTTAAGTGTCAGAACAGCATAAGTGTAATTAAATAGCATGTTTGGCGAGCTCGCTGGCCAGGGTCCCGAAATGCTCTGCCGGATCTCACGAGTCTGGCTGCGCTGGCAGCATTCCGTGAGATCTCCGAGCCCCCCCCCCCCTCTATTATTAGTGAAGTGAATGATTTTTTTTTTTTTTTCTTGTTTTTTCTTTCTCATTGACTGAGTGATCCGCATGAGCATTTCACTGCACCTGTACGTTGGACTTGAGCAAATGGCAAAATAACACTTGAGTATCGCACGGAGACAAGAACCAGACGGGAGGCGAACGGGGAGGTGGTGGGCTGCAAGCACGAGCGAATGCTGTGTGTGTGTGAGTGTATGTGTGTGAGTGTGTGTGTGTTTGTGTGTGTGTGTGTGTGTGTGAGAGTGTGATTGTGTGTGAGCGGGGAGGTGGTGGGCTGCGAGCACGAGCGAATGCTGCAGTGGTGCCGGCAGGTGAGCGTTGACTAAATTATCTGGTTAATGGGAAGTGGAGGCGTGGCTAAGTTCCGTCACGCTCCTCATGAACTTCCGTTTGCAACGACATTTAACCGATTTCATGTGAATGAGTAAAACGTGTGTTTTTGTGTGATAAAAGGACTAAAACAAATCACTATCAGATTCACTGACATCAGTTCAGTATTTGGTCTTGTGATACTCACTCTAGTGTCTCCAGTTTACAGTTGGGATCCTCCAGAAGAGAAGAAAGATGCTTCACTCCTGAGTCTCCTGCTTCATTCCCACTCAGCCACAGCCCTCTCATGTGTGAGGGGTTTGATCTCAGTGCTGATGCAAGAGCTATGAAGCCTTCCTCTCCAATGCTGCAGTTCTGCAGGCTGTAAAGAGAGAAGTAGGAGAATCATGTCATCTTAATTTCCTTTTGGAAAATCAAATATCCCTGTTAAATTCAGAATATATATATGTCACAACACACATGTATATATATGTGTGTATATATATATGTGTATATATATGTCACAGAATATATATATGTCACAACACACGTGTGTGTGTGTTGTGACAACCCCCTGTGCCCCTTCAGGCCTTCTCCTGTCAGTGCGTGGGCAGGGCTGGGCCTGCTTAGGCTGATACCCTTATTGATTGCCTCTGTGTTTGGGGTGGGGCTATATAAGGGGTTCCTATCTCTCTCATTAGGCACTTCTGTTCCTTCTTGCAGGCAGCCATTTTGATTTCCTCACAATTGCACTTTGCGCTCTCCCCTCACATCCTCTCTCCTGGCATCCACACACGTACACACACATGCCACCACTCCCATTCATTACCCCTAGACATTTTCTACTTGCTAACGTTGTTTTGCTTTAATTCAATAAATTATTATTTGATTTGAACCTTGTTGTCCGTGTCCCTCTTTATGTTGCGGCCTGGGAACGAGCTGGCCATTAGTGAGTGTGTGTGTGTTTGTGTGTTGTGACGACCCCCTGTGCCCCTTCAGGTCTTCCGGTGTCAGTGCAAATTGTTATTTGATTTGAACCTTGTTGCCCGTGTCCCTCTTAATGTTGAGGTCTGGGAACAAGCTGGCCGTTACAGTGGGTGTCATAAAGAAAATACTGTATAATGAATGAATAAATTGATTGTAATTGTAACGAATGTGCAACGAAATTGGAGCACAGCTCCACATGGTGCCACAGCATTACACAAGAACAAAACACATACACATAATACACAAAATGCACATAATAAATACATAATAAATATGACTAAAAAGGATAAAAGGATGAAGTGTGGGCAGCTGTGTAGGGGGTAAAGTGCATCTGGGAGTCATATATTGCATCAAGGATGAAGTTACAAGTGAGTGTTTAGAGTCCAGATGGCTACAGGAATAAAACTGTCTCGGAGTCTGGATGTGTGTGCTTTTGCAGATCTGTAACGTCTGCCGGAAGGTAACAGTTCAAAGAAATGGTTAGCAGGGTGTGTTGAATCTTTGGTAATGTTCATGGCTCTGCGGTGGTAGCGTGTGTTTGCAATAGTGTCCAGGGAAGGCAGGGGGCGGCCAATGGTCTCTTGTGCTGCCTTGATGACCCTCCATAGGGCCTTCTTCTCTGCGGCTGAACACCCCGCGTACCATAGTGAGATGCCATAGGAGAGTTTACTTTCTATGGCAGCTCGGTAAAAGGCTAGCAACAGGTCGCTGTCCAGATTGTTCTTCCTGAAGATTCTTAGGTAATGAAGCCTCTGGGTTGCCTTTTTGACGGTTGCGTTAGTGTTGGCTGTCCAGGTGAGGTCGTCGGAGATTGAGGATGCCAAGGTACTAGAAGGACTGCACTCTCTCCACAGGGTCTCCATTGATGTAGATGGGTGCTGGATCATTTCCCTTCTTCCTCCTGAAGTCCAGTAGGAGCTCTTTCGTCTTGGTGCTATTCAGAGCAAGATTGTTCATTGCGCACCACTCTGTAAGCGGACTCATCACCCCCTGTTATGAGCCCCACCACAGTGGTGTCGTCTGCAAACGTAAAGATGGCAGTGGAGGGGTGGGATGCAGTGCAGTCATATGTGTAAAGGGAGTAGAGCAGCGGGCTCAGCACACAGCCTTGTGGAGCACCTGTGATAAGCGTGATGGTAGAGGAAAGGTGGGGACCGACTTTAACAGCCTGTTTGTGATTGGTGAGAAAGTCCAGTATCCAAGAGCAAGTGGATGGGGGGAGGCCAAGATTGTGCAGTTTTTTATGTAGTAGGTGAGGGATGATTGTATTGAAGGCTGAACTGTAGTCAATAAACAGCATCCTCACATAACTCACACGGTTTTCCAGGTATAACTTCCAGGTATAACTTGACACGTGAATGAGTTAGTGCTTGTGTTTGTGTGTGAGTGAGTGTCTGAATGACTAACTGACTTAGTAAGTGTGTGTGTGTGTGTGTGTGTGTGTGTGTGTGTGTGTGTGATCATGAAGATAAGTCAAGTGTTTAAATAAATAATGATTTCATGTTAATGAGTAATGCACATTCGAAGCATTTTCTGAGAGGGGATGCAGATCATGTCAGTCGGGGTCCGGAGGGTTCTCCCCCAGAAAGTTTTTTGAAAAACACCATTTCAACACAGTTTTCAGAGGGACAGAAATACCAACAGAGAAAGCAGTGCCCGTGTTCTGTCTGACTCACGTGACGTGAACATTGGCCACCTGCAATATCCCTTCACTGCTTGACACTACCCCACATGGAGAAATGTAGCTCGATAACATTGGAGGGAACCATTTCAGAAATTATGTTTTGTGTGAATGGGTTAGCTAAACCATAGCTTTTGATGAACAGAGATGCAGATCACCCCCCTAATCCATTTGTTTGTGCAACAGCCCATGTTCTGCGTTCACTCCAGCAAAAGTGAAATATATGTTTTAACAGCCGTCTCATCAGCCGTGTCATAGGCTATTTGCTACGATATTTACCTGTTACAAGTTCCATTAAACTTTTAACAGCCTAATTTCGAGTAGCCTAGCCTAGGTGAGATACTGTACATATCACTGGGCTATTAATGCATGATATGCCGTCTCCGTCACGTATGTTCAACCTCTTATGTGTATGTGTCAGTTAATATTCATTTCTATACAAACCAAGGCGGCAGATTCCTAAAGAAACGCAAGCACTCACACCATAAGTTTATCTAAATTAGCTATGTATCAAAAATTACATTTTACATAAGCTGTAAACAGTGTTGTAAGGCTGCGTGTACAAATCCGCTTGGAACTCCAGTGGAATTTTGATTTGTCAATTCTCGGGCTAACCATTCACTGGTAACTTGCAGCCAGAGCCTTATAGATAAGGCTCTGCTTGCAGCTAGCTCGGCTGGCGGCACTGTTGCTAAGTTACGTTATGAAGTTTGGCACAATACATTCTCACACAGGATAGGGATCAATAATACTTTCCACCATCCCAAAGGTTTAGTATACATCTCTTCTATGATTTATTTCGATTTTATAATGTTGACAATTACATACATCATTGAAAAAAAAAAACATAGATAGTTCTAAAATTAAATAATAAAAGTTTTTCCTTCTTTTTTGAATCAACCTTCCGCGCCTCCCTTCAAATTATTTGGCGCCCCCCAGGGGAGGCGCGCCTTGCAGTTTGGGAACCTCTGGACTAGCCAGTCTATGCTGTTTTCATGGACAGCAAGTATCTGCTTCGTTCGTTGTTTTAAATAACGTGTTTGTTGCTTCTACCCACGTTATCTCCAGTGGTTCAGTTTCACTTGCGCAGACACACACACACATTGAATGAGCGCTCACACAACTACTCTCTAAATGTACGCCTCTTTATTTTATAATACTAAATCAAGATATAATATATCTAATAATAATATTATTATATTATTAATAATAATATTATTTCCTTATCTGGAAAACGTTTACTGTCTTTTTCTTTCGGTTCCATAATAGACTACCATTCCATTGTGCCGCAAATTATCCACAGACCAGCAATCTCCTCGTCAAGGAGGCTGTAACCCTGCATATATCATAGATAGAGAAAGCATGCTCTGGGAACAGAACACAGTTGCCTGTCCAGTGTAGCCATGGGTTTGTCTACAAGGAAAATAAAAGGTGTCTTGGTGCGGTTGCGGCCGCAGCCCCCGCACCCCCACTTCCAACGTCACTGAACACATGAGTATGTGTGAAAAAAACCTCTACAAAAAATCACTGTTAAATTCACTGACAGCAACTCAGTATTTGGTCTTGTGATAGTCACTGTAGTTTCCTTTTGGACAGTCAAATATTACTGTCAAATGTACAATAATCTGTTAAATAAGGTAGTGTGTGTGCGTGGTAGAAAAAAGACCAGGGAAAGAGAAGCGTTTTACTCCTGTGTAAATAGTAACCTTTTAACTGTGAATTAGTTTGTTTGTGTGTGTGTGTGTGTGTGTGTGTGTGTGTGTGTGTGTGTTTGTGTGTAAGAGACAGAGGGCCAGATGTATTAACGCTTTTGCGCCCATTTCAGGCGTATTTGTTTTGCAATGTGCGTGTAAAATCATTGCGAGGTATGTACAAACAGGCCGCAATGATGTAAAAGCGCAAACTGCCTGTCGCGGGAGCTGAAAGTAGCAGATTGCGATTGTCATGTCATGCATATGCATTCATGGGAGGATCCAGGGGAAAGTGGGAGTTTAGCGTAAAAAGATGGGAGGGGAAGAGTAAAGAGCGCCTAGTTATGTATTCCGCGGTATGTCCAAAGACTGCTCCTGAAAGCGCACGTCTATTCTGCGCCTAAATACTTCCGCCTTGTAAAAACAAGTGTTAATCCACATTGCAGTTCAATGCGTCAATAAGAGAACCTTTCAAAGACAACAGAATCGCTATTTAGAACACCAGTTTTTGTGGTGAAAGTATTTGTACTACCAAAAGCAACCTTAATTTTCGTTGGCCTTTCGCATGTCTTACTTTCACTTTCACGTCATTCCCTTAAACTTTCCTACTTGCTAGATTTGACCAATCTTCCATAGCCTACGTGCACAAGTAGTTTGAGTAGAACTACTGATCTTCATTATCTCCCTGCTTGTTGACATCTTATCATGTATGGTATTATTTCATGATCGCTAAACGTTTGATTCTTTTTAATGTTGTCATCAGTTAACTTCATTCAACTGCGCTTGTAGGCGCTGCCATTCAGTTGTGGACGTTCGTAAATTGTGTTTATGGGCGGAGAAGGGCAGAGAAAGGCGCAGTTTACACTAAGGATTGAACGATTGATAAATACGACGGAAACTTGGGTCTGACAGCGCTCGCAATCTGCGGTGTGTCCATGGCGCTGATAACGCTACGTTCGCAAATGTACGTACATCTGGCCCAGAGAGAGATATCAAGAAGAAAAAGCAGAGAGATAAGAAGTGTTTAAAGTAATGCTAATCAATTTCATTTGAATAAGTAAAAACATGTGCGATTTTGAGTGGGAAAAATACTTTTAAAAACATCACAGTGAAATCCTCTGACAGCAATTCAGTATTTGGTCTTGTGATACTCACCGTAGTTTCTCCAGTTTACAGTTGGGATCCTCCAGAAGAGAAGAAAGATGCTTCACTCCTGAGTCTCCTGCTTCATTCCCACTCAGCCACAGCCCTCTCATGTGTGAGGGGTTTGATCTCAGTGCTGATGCAAGAGCTATGAAGCCTTCCTCTCCAATGCTGCAGTTATCCAGGCTGTAAAGAGAAGTAGGAGAAATACATCATCTTAATTTCCATAACAAACACATAGTACTCTAATTATCTGTTAAATAAGGATGTGTGGACAAATAACATGTGCAGAGGGATGCAGATTAAAGAGAAATTGTTTTTACTCAGTAAACCTTAACATGTCAATGTGTATATAAGTATATATACTTTTTTGATCCCGTGAGGGAAATTTGGTCTCTGCATTTATCCCGTGAATTAGTGAAACACACTCAGCACACAGTGAACACATGGTGAGGTGAAGTAGTGTGAGGTGAAGCAGTGAGGGGTTAGGTGCCTTGCTCAAGGGCACTTCAGCCGTTCCTACTGATCGGACAAGCCCGAAGCCCTAGACCAGTAGGCCACGACTGCCCCAAGTGTGTGTGTGTGTGTGTGCGTGCGTGCGTGCGTGCGTGTGTGTTGTGACAACCCCCTGTGCCCCTTCAGGCCTTCTCCTGTCAGTGTGTGGGCAGGGCTGGGCCTGGTTAGGCTGATACCCTTATTGATTGCCTCTGTGTTTGGGGTGGGGCTATATAAGGGGTTCCCTATCTCTCTCATTAGGCACTTCTGTTCCTTCTTGCAGGCAGCCATTTTGATTTCCTCACAATTGCACTTTGCGCTCTCCCCTCACATCCTCTCTCCTGGCATCCACACACGTACACACACATGCCACCACTCCCATTCATTACCCCTAGACATTTTCTACTTGGTAACGTTGTTTTGCTTTAATTCAATAAATTATTATTTGATTTGAACCTTGTTGTCCGTGTCCCTCTTTATGTTGCGGCCTGGGAACGAGCTGGCCATTACAGTGTGTGTCATAAAGAGAATATAACTTGACATGTGATTGAGTTAGCGCTTGTGTTTGTGCGTGAGTGAGGGAGTGAGTGAGTGAGTGTGTGTGTGTTTGTGTGTTGTGACGACCCCCTGTGCCCCTTCAGGTCTTCCGGTGTCAGTGCAAATTGTTATTTGATTTGAACCTTGTTGCCCGTGTTCCTCTTAATGTTGAGGTCTGGGAACAAGCTGGCCGTTACAGTGGGTGTCATAAAGAAAATACTGTATAATGAATGAATAAATTGATTGTAATTGTAACGAATGTGCAACGAAATTGGAGCACAGCTCCACATGGTGCCACAGCATTACACAAGAACAAAACACATACACATAATACACAAAATGCACATAATAAATACATAATAAATATGACTAAAAAGGATGAAGTGTGGGCAGCTGTGTAGGGGGTAAAGTGCATCTGGGAGTCATATATTGCATCAAGGATGAAGTTACAAGTGAGTGTTTAGAGTCCGGATGGCTACAGGAATAAAACTGTCTCGGAGTCTGGATGTGTGTGCTTTTGCAGATCTGTAACGTGTGCCGGAAAGTAACAGTTCAAAGAAATGGTTAGCAGGGTGTGTTGAATCTTTGGTAATGTTCATGGCTCTGCGGTGGTAGTGTGTGTTTGCAATAGTGTCCAGGGAAGGCAGGGGGCGGCCAATGGTCTCTTGTGCTGCCTTGATGACCCTCCATAGGGCCTTCTTCTCTGCGGCTGAACACCCCGCGTACCATAGTGAGATGCCATAGGAGAGTTTACTTTCTATGGCAGCTCGGTCAAAGGCTAGCAACAGGTCGCTGTCCAGATTGTTCTTCCTGAAGATTCTTAGGAAATGAAGCCTCTGGGTTGCCTTTTTGACGGTTGCGTTAGTGTTGGCTGTCCAGGTGAGGTCGTCGGAGATGAGGATGCCAAGGTATGAAGGAGTGCACTCTCTCCACAGGGTCTCCGTTGATGTAGATGGGTGGTCGATCATTTCCCTTCATCCTCCTGAAGTCCAGTAGGAGCTCTTTCGTCTTGTTGCTATTCAGAGCAAGATTGTTCATTGCGCACCACTCTGTCAGTCGCAGCACTTCTCCTCTGTAAGTGGACTCATCACCCCCTGTTATGAGCCCCACCACAGTGGTGTCGTCTGCAAACGTAAAGATGGCAGTGGAGGGGTGGGATGCAGTGCAGTCATATGTGTAAAGGGAGTAGAGCAGCGGGCTCAGCACACAGCCTTGTGGAGCACCTGTGATAAGCGTGATGGTAGAGGAAAGGTGGGGACCGACTTTAACAGCCTGTTTGTGATTGGTGAGAAAGTCCAGTATCCAAGAGCAAGTGGATGGGGGGAGGCCAAGATTGTGCAGTTTTTTATGTAGTAGGTGAGGGATGATTGTATTAACTTCCAGGTATAACTTGACACGTGAATGAGTTAGTGCTTGTGTTTGTGTGTGAGTGAGTGTCTGAATGACTAACTGACTTAGTAAGTGTGTGTGTGTGTGTGTGTGTGTGTGTGTGTGTGTGTGTGTGTGTGTGTGTGATCATGAAGACAAGTCAAGTGTTTAAATAAATAATGATTTCATGTTAATGAGTAAACACATGCACATTCGAAGCATTTTCTGAGAGGGGATGCAGATCATGTCAGTCGGGGTCCGGAGGTTTCTCCCCCAGAAAGTTTTTTGAAAAACACCATTTCAACACAGTTTTCAGAGGGACAGAAATACCAACAGAGAAAGCAGTGCCCGTGTTCTGTCTGACTCACGTGACGTGAACATTGGCCACCTGCAATATCCCTTCACTGCTTGACACTACCCCACATGGAGAAATGTAGCTCGATAACATTGGAGGGAACCTTTCAGAAATTATGTTTTGTGTGAATGGGTTAGCTAAACCATAGCTTTTGATGAACAGAGATGCAGATCACCCCCCTAATCCATTTGTTTGTGCAACAGCCCATGTTCTGCGTTCACTCCAGCAAAAGTGAAATATATGTTTTAACAGCCGTCTCATCAGCCGTGTCATAGGCTATTTGCTACGATATTTACCTGTTACAAGTTCCATTAAACTTTTAACAGCCTAATTTCGAGTAGCCTAGCCTAGGTGAGATACTGTACATATCACTGGGCTATTAATGCATGATATGCCGTCTCCGTCACGTATGTTCAACCTCTTATGTGTATGTGTCAGTTAATATTCATTTCTATACAAACCAAGGCGGCAGATTCCTAAAGAATCACTCACACCATAAGTTTATCTAAATTAGCTATGTATCAAAAATTACATTTTACGTAAGCTGTAAACAGTGTTGTAAGGCTGCGTGTACAAATCCGCTTGGAACTCCAGTGGAATTTTGATTTGTCAATTCTCGGGCTAACCATTCACTGGTAACTTGCAGCCAGAGCCTTATAGATAAGGCTCTGCTTGCAGCTAGCTCGGCTGGCGGCACTGTTGCTAAGTTACGTTATGAAGTTTGGCACAATACATTCTCACACAGGATAGGGATCAATAATACTTTCCACCATCCCAAAGGTTTAGTATACATCTCTTCTATGATTTATTTCGATTTTATAATGTTGACAATTACATACATCATTGAAAAAAAAAAAACATAGATAGTTCTAAAATTAAATAATAAAAGTTTTTCCTTCTTTTTTGAATCAACCTTCCGCGCCTCCCTTCAAATTATTTGGCGCCCCCCAGGGGAGGCGCGCCTCGCAGTTTGGGAACCTCTGGACTAGCCAGTCTATGCTGTTTTCATGGACAGCAAGTATCTTGTTTTATCGTTGTTTTAAATAACGTGTTTGTTGCTTCTACCCACGTTATCTCCAGTGGTTCAGTTTCACTTGCGCAGACACACACACACATTGAATGAGCGCTCACACAACTACTCTCTAAATGTACGCCTCTTTATTTTATAATACTAAATCAAGATATAATATATCTAATAATAATATTATTATATTATTAATAATAATATTATTTCCTTATCTGGAAAACGTTTACTTTCTTTTTCTTTCGGTTCCATAATAGACTACCATTCAATTGTGCCGCAAAATATCCACAGACCAGCAATCTCCTCGTCAAGGAGGCTGTAACCCTGCATATCATAGATAGAGAAAGCATGCTCTGGGAACAGAACACAGTTGCCTGTCCAGTGTAGCCATGGGTTTGTCTACAAGGAAAATAAAAGGTGTCTTGGTGCGGTTGCGGCCGCAGCCCCCGCACCCCCACTTCCAACGTCACTGAACACATGAGTATGTGTGAAAAAAACCTCTACAAAAAATCACTGTTAAATTCACTGACAGCAACTCAGTATTTGGTCTTGTGATAGTCACTGTAGTTTCCTTTTGGACAGTCAAATATTACTGTCAAATGTACAATAATCTGTTAAATAAGGTAGTGTGTGTGCGTGGTAGAAAAAAGACCAGGGAAAGAGAAGCGTTTTACTCCTGTGTAAATAGTAACCTTTTAACTGTGAATTAGTTTGTTTGTGTGTGTGTGTGTGTGTGTGTGTGTGTGTGTGTGTTTGTGTGTAAGAGACAGAGGGCCAGATGTATTAACGCTTTTGCGCCCATTTCAGGCGTATTTGTTTTGCAATGTGCGTGTAAAATCATTGCGAGGTATGTACAAACAGGCCGCAATGATGTAAAAGCGCAAACTGCCTGTCGCGGGAGCTGAAAGTAGTAGATTGCGATTGTCATGTCATGCATATGCATTCATGGGAGGATCCAGGGGAAAGTGGGAGTTTAGCGTAAAAAGATGGGAGGGGAAGAGTAAAGAGCGCCTAGTTATGTATTCCGCGGTATGTCCAAAGACTGCTCCTGAAAGCGCACGTCTATTCTGCGCCTAAATACTTCCGCCTTGTAAAAACAAGTGTTAATCCACATTGCAGTTCAATGCGTCAATAAGAGAACCTTTCAAAGACAACAGAATCGCTATTTAGAACACCAGTTTTTGTGGTGAAAGTATTTGTACTACCAAAAGCAACCTTAATTTTCGTTGGCCTTTCGCATGTCTTACTTTCACTTTCACGTCATTCACTTAAACTTTCCTACTTGCTAGATTTGACCAATCTTCCATAGCCTACGTGCACAAGTAGTTTGAGTAGAACTACTGATCTTCATTATCTCCCTGCTTGTTGACATCTTATCATGTATGGTATTATTTCATGATCGCTAAACGTTTGATTCTTTTTAATGTTGTCATCAGTTAACTTCATTCAACTGCGCTTGTAGGCGCTGCCATTCAGTTGTGGACGTTCGTAAATTGCGTTTATGGGCGGAGAAGGGCAGAGAAAGGCGCAGTTTACACTAAGGATTGAACGATTGATAAATACGACGGAAACTTGGGTCTGACAGCGCTCGCAATCTGCGGTGTGTCCATGGCGCTGATAACGCTACGTTCGCAAATGTACGTACATCTGGCCCAGAGAGAGATATCAAGAAGAAAAAGCAGAGAGATAAGAAGTGTTTAAAGTAATGCTAATCAATTTCATTTGAATAAGTAAAAACATGTGCGGTTTTGAGTGGGAAAAATACTTTTAAAAACATCACAGTGAAATCCTCTGACAGCAATTCAGTATTTGGTCTTGTGATACTCACCGTAGTGTCTCCAGTTTACAGTTGGGATCCTCCAGAAGAGAAGAAAGATGCTTCACTCCTGAGTCTCCTGCTTCATTCCCACTCAGCCACAGCCATCTCATGTGTGAGGGGTTTGATCTCAGTGCTGATGCAAGAGCTATGAAGCCTTCCTCTCCAATGCTGCAGTTATCCAGGCTGTAAAGAGAAGTAGGAGAAATACATCATCTTAATTTCCATAACAAACACATAGTACTCTAATTATCTGTTAAATAAGGATGTGTGGACAAATAACATGTGCAGAGGGATGCAGATTAAAGAGAAATTGTTTTTACTCAGTAAACCTTAACATGTCAATGTGTATATAAGTATATATACTTTTTTGATCCCGTGAGGGAAATTTGGTCTCTGCATTTATCCCGTGAATTAGTGAAACACACTCAGCACACAGTGAACACATGGTGAGGTGAAGTAGTGTGAGGTGAAGCAGTGAGGGGTTAGGTGCCTTGCTCAAGGGCACTTCAGCCGTTCCTACTGATCGGACAAGCCCGAAGCCCTAGACCAGTAGGCCACGACTGCCCCAAGTGTGTGTGTGTGTGTGTGCGTGCGTGCGTGCGTGCGTGTGTGTTGTGACAACCCCCTGTGCCCCTTCAGGCCTTCTCCTGTCAGTGTGTGGGCAGGGCTGGGCCTGGTTAGGCTGATACCCTTATTGATTGCCTCTGTGTTTGGGGTGGGGCTATATAAGGGGTTCCCTATCTCTCTCATTAGGCACTTCTGTTCCTTCTTGCAGGCAGCCATTTTGATTTCCTCACAATTGCACTTTGCGCTCTCCCCTCACATCCTCTCTCCTGGCATCCACACACGTACACACACATGCCACCACTCCCATTCATTACCCCTAGACATTTTCTACTTGGTAACGTTGTTTTGCTTTAATTCAATAAATTATTATTTGATTTGAACCTTGTTGTCCGTGTCCCTCTTTATGTTGCGGCCTGGGAACGAGCTGGCCATTACAGTGTGTGTCATAAAGAGAATATAACTTGACATGTGATTGAGTTAGCGCTTGTGTTTGTGCGTGAGTGAGGGAGTGAGTGAGTGAGTGTGTGTGTGTTTGTGTGTTGTGACGACCCCCTGTGCCCCTTCAGGTCTTCCGGTGTCAGTGCAAATTGTTATTTGATTTGAACCTTGTTGCCCGTGTTCCTCTTAATGTTGAGGTCTGGGAACAAGCTGGCCGTTACAGTGGGTGTCATAAAGAAAATACTGTATAATGAATGAATAAATTGATTGTAATTGTAACGAATGTGCAACGAAATTGGAGCACAGCTCCACATGGTGCCACAGCATTACACAAGAACAAAACACATACACATAATACACAAAATGCACATAATAAATACATAATAAATATGACTAAAAAGGATGAAGTGTGGGCAGCTGTGTAGGGGGTAAAGTGCATCTGGGAGTCATATATTGCATCAAGGATGAAGTTACAAGTGAGTGTTTAGAGTCCGGATGGCTACAGGAATAAAACTGTCTCGGAGTCTGGATGTGTGTGCTTTTGCAGATCTGTAACGTGTGCCGGAAAGTAACAGTTCAAAGAAATGGTTAGCAGGGTGTGTTGAATCTTTGGTAATGTTCATGGCTCTGCGGTGGTAGTGTGTGTTTGCAATAGTGTCCAGGGAAGGCAGGGGGCGGCCAATGGTCTCTTGTGCTGCCTTGATGACCCTCCATAGGGCCTTCTTCTCTGCGGCTGAACACCCCGCGTACCATAGTGAGATGCCATAGGAGAGTTTACTTTCTATGGCAGCTCGGTCAAAGGCTAGCAACAGGTCGCTGTCCAGATTGTTCTTCCTGAAGATTCTTAGGAAATGAAGCCTCTGGGTTGCCTTTTTGACGGTTGCGTTAGTGTTGGCTGTCCAGGTGAGGTCGTCGGAGATGAGGATGCCAAGGTATGAAGGAGTGCACTCTCTCCACAGGGTCTCCGTTGATGTAGATGGGTGGTCGATCATTTCCCTTCATCCTCCTGAAGTCCAGTAGGAGCTCTTTCGTCTTGTTGCTATTCAGAGCAAGATTGTTCATTGCGCACCACTCTGTCAGTCGCAGCACTTCTCCTCTGTAAGCGGACTCATCACCCCCTGTTATGAGCCCCACCACAGTGGTGTCGTCTGCAAACGTAAAGATGGCAGTGGAGGGGTGGGATGCAGTGCAGTCATATGTGTAAAGGGAGTAGAGCAGCGGGCTCAGCACACAGCCTTGTGGAGCACCTGTGATAAGCGTGATGGTAGAGGAAAGGTGGGGACCGACTTTAACAGCCTGTTTGTGATTGGTGAGAAAGTCCAGTATCCAAGAGCAAGTGGATGGGGGGAGGCCAAGATTGTGCAGTTTTTTATGTAGTAGGTGAGGGATGATTGTATTAACTTCCAGGTATAACTTGACACGTGAATGAGTTAGTGCTTGTGTTTGTGTGTGAGTGAGTGTCTGAATGACTAACTGACTTAGTAAGTGTGTGTGTGTGTGTGTGTGTGTGTGTGTGTGTGTGTGTGTGTGTGTGTGTGATCATGAAGACAAGTCAAGTGTTTAAATAAATAATGATTTCATGTTAATGAGTAAACACATGCACATTCGAAGCATTTTCTGAGAGGGGATGCAGATCATGTCAGTCGGGGTCCGGAGGTTTCTCCCCCAGAAAGTTTTTTGAAAAACACCATTTCAACACAGTTTTCAGAGGGACAGAAATACCAACAGAGAAAGCAGTGCCCGTGTTCTGTCTGACTCACGTGACGTGAACATTGGCCACCTGCAATATCCCTTCACTGCTTGACACTACCCCACATGGAGAAATGTAGCTCGATAACATTGGAGGGAACCTTTCAGAAATTATGTTTTGTGTGAATGGGTTAGCTAAACCATAGCTTTTGATGAACAGAGATGCAGATCACCCCCCTAATCCATTTGTTTGTGCAACAGCCCATGTTCTGCGTTCACTCCAGCAAAAGTGAAATATATGTTTTAACAGCCGTCTCATCAGCCGTGTCATAGGCTATTTGCTACGATATTTACCTGTTACAAGTTCCATTAAACTTTTAACAGCCTAATTTCGAGTAGCCTAGCCTAGGTGAGATACTGTACATATCACTGGGCTATTAATGCATGATATGCCGTCTCCGTCACGTATGTTCAACCTCTTATGTGTATGTGTCAGTTAATATTCATTTCTATACAAACCAAGGCGGCAGATTCCTAAAGAATCACTCACACCATAAGTTTATCTAAATTAGCTATGTATCAAAAATTACATTTTACGTAAGCTGTAAACAGTGTTGTAAGGCTGCGTGTACAAATCCGCTTGGAACTCCAGTGGAATTTTGATTTGTCAATTCTCGGGCTAACCATTCACTGGTAACTTGCAGCCAGAGCCTTATAGATAAGGCTCTGCTTGCAGCTAGCTCGGCTGGCGGCACTGTTGCTAAGTTACGTTATGAAGTTTGGCACAATACATTCTCACACAGGATAGGGATCAATAATACTTTCCACCATCCCAAAGGTTTAGTATACATCTCTTCTATGATTTATTTCGATTTTATAATGTTGACAATTACATACATCATTGAAAAAAAAAAAACATAGATAGTTCTAAAATTAAATAATAAAAGTTTTTCCTTCTTTTTTGAATCAACCTTCCGCGCCTCCCTTCAAATTATTTGGCGCCCCCCAGGGGAGGCGCGCCTCGCAGTTTGGGAACCTCTGGACTAGCCAGTCTATGCTGTTTTCATGGACAGCAAGTATCTTGTTTTATCGTTGTTTTAAATAACGTGTTTGTTGCTTCTACCCACGTTATCTCCAGTGGTTCAGTTTCACTTGCGCAGACACACACACACATTGAATGAGCGCTCACACAACTACTCTCTAAATGTACGCCTCTTTATTTTATAATACTAAATCAAGATATAATATATCTAATAATAATATTATTATATTATTAATAATAATATTATTTCCTTATCTGGAAAACGTTTACTTTCTTTTTCTTTCGGTTCCATAATAGACTACCATTCAATTGTGCCGCAAAATATCCACAGACCAGCAATCTCCTCGTCAAGGAGGCTGTAACCCTGCATATCATAGATAGAGAAAGCATGCTCTGGGAACAGAACACAGTTGCCTGTCCAGTGTAGCCATGGGTTTGTCTACAAGGAAAATAAAAGGTGTCTTGGTGCGGTTGCGGCCGCAGCCCCCGCACCCCCACTTCCAACGTCACTGAACACATGAGTATGTGTGAAAAAAACCTCTACAAAAAATCACTGTTAAATTCACTGACAGCAACTCAGTATTTGGTCTTGTGATAGTCACTGTAGTTTCCTTTTGGACAGTCAAATATTACTGTCAAATGTACAATAATCTGTTAAATAAGGTAGTGTGTGTGCGTGGTAGAAAAAAGACCAGGGAAAGAGAAGCGTTTTACTCCTGTGTAAATAGTAACCTTTTAACTGTGAATTAGTTTGTTTGTGTGTGTGTGTGTGTGTGTGTGTGTGTGTGTGTGTTTGTGTGTAAGAGACAGAGGGCCAGATGTATTAACGCTTTTGCGCCCATTTCAGGCGTATTTGTTTTGCAATGTGCGTGTAAAATCATTGCGAGGTATGTACAAACAGGCCGCAATGATGTAAAAGCGCAAACTGCCTGTCGCGGGAGCTGAAAGTAGTAGATTGCGATTGTCATGTCATGCATATGCATTCATGGGAGGATCCAGGGGAAAGTGGGAGTTTAGCGTAAAAAGATGGGAGGGGAAGAGTAAAGAGCGCCTAGTTATGTATTCCGCGGTATGTCCAAAGACTGCTCCTGAAAGCGCACGTCTATTCTGCGCCTAAATACTTCCGCCTTGTAAAAACAAGTGTTAATCCACATTGCAGTTCAATGCGTCAATAAGAGAACCTTTCAAAGACAACAGAATCGCTATTTAGAACACCAGTTTTTGTGGTGAAAGTATTTGTACTACCAAAAGCAACCTTAATTTTCGTTGGCCTTTCGCATGTCTTACTTTCACTTTCACGTCATTCACTTAAACTTTCCTACTTGCTAGATTTGACCAATCTTCCATAGCCTACGTGCACAAGTAGTTTGAGTAGAACTACTGATCTTCATTATCTCCCTGCTTGTTGACATCTTATCATGTATGGTATTATTTCATGATCGCTAAACGTTTGATTCTTTTTAATGTTGTCATCAGTTAACTTCATTCAACTGCGCTTGTAGGCGCTGCCATTCAGTTGTGGACGTTCGTAAATTGCGTTTATGGGCGGAGAAGGGCAGAGAAAGGCGCAGTTTACACTAAGGATTGAACGATTGATAAATACGACGGAAACTTGGGTCTGACAGCGCTCGCAATCTGCGGTGTGTCCATGGCGCTGATAACGCTACGTTCGCAAATGTACGTACATCTGGCCCAGAGAGAGATATCAAGAAGAAAAAGCAGAGAGATAAGAAGTGTTTAAAGTAATGCTAATCAATTTCATTTGAATAAGTAAAAACATGTGCGGTTTTGAGTGGGAAAAATACTTTTAAAAACATCACAGTGAAATCCTCTGACAGCAATTCAGTATTTGGTCTTGTGATACTCACCGTAGTTTCTCCAGTTTACAGTTGGGATCCTCCAGAAGAGAAGAAAGATGCTTCACTCCTGAGTCTCCTGCTTCATTCCCACTCAGCCACAGCCATCTCATGTGTGAGGGGTTTGATCTCAGTGCTGATGCAAGAGCTATGAAGCCTTCCTCTCCAATGCTGCAGTTCTGCAGGCTGTAAAGAGAAGTAGGAGAAATACATCATCTTAATTTCCATAACAAACACATAGTACTCTAATTATCTGTTAAATAAGGATGTGTGGACAAATAACATGTGCAGAGGGATGCAGATTAAAGAGAAATTGTTTTTACTCAGTAAACCTTAACATGTCAATGTGTATATAAGTATATATACTTTTTTGATCCCGTGAGGGAAATTTGGTCTCTGCATTTATCCCGTGAATTAGTGAAACACACTCAGCACACAGTGAACACATGGTGAGGTGAAGTAGTGTGAGGTGAAGCAGTGAGGGGTTAGGTGCCTTGCTCAAGGGCACTTCAGCCGTTCCTACTGATCGGACAAGCCCGAAGCCCTAGACCAGTAGGCCACGACTGCCCCAAGTGTGTGTGTGTGTGTGTGCGTGCGTGCGTGCGTGCGTGTGTGTTGTGACAACCCCCTGTGCCCCTTCAGGCCTTCTCCTGTCAGTGTGTGGGCAGGGCTGGGCCTGGTTAGGCTGATACCCTTATTGATTGCCTCTGTGTTTGGGGTGGGGCTATATAAGGGGTTCCCTATCTCTCTCATTAGGCACTTCTGTTCCTTCTTGCAGGCAGCCATTTTGATTTCCTCACAATTGCACTTTGCGCTCTCCCCTCACATCCTCTCTCCTGGCATCCACACACGTACACACACATGCCACCACTCCCATTCATTACCCCTAGACATTTTCTACTTGGTAACGTTGTTTTGCTTTAATTCAATAAATTATTATTTGATTTGAACCTTGTTGTCCGTGTCCCTCTTTATGTTGCGGCCTGGGAACGAGCTGGCCATTACAGTGTGTGTCATAAAGAGAATATAACTTGACATGTGATTGAGTTAGCGCTTGTGTTTGTGCGTGAGTGAGGGAGTGAGTGAGTGAGTGTGTGTGTGTTTGTGTGTTGTGACGACCCCCTGTGCCCCTTCAGGTCTTCCGGTGTCAGTGCAAATTGTTATTTGATTTGAACCTTGTTGCCCGTGTTCCTCTTAATGTTGAGGTCTGGGAACAAGCTGGCCGTTACAGTGGGTGTCATAAAGAAAATACTGTATAATGAATGAATAAATTGATTGTAATTGTAACGAATGTGCAACGAAATTGGAGCACAGCTCCACATGGTGCCACAGCATTACACAAGAACAAAACACATACACATAATACACAAAATGCACATAATAAATACATAATAAATATGACTAAAAAGGATGAAGTGTGGGCAGCTGTGTAGGGGGTAAAGTGCATCTGGGAGTCATATATTGCATCAAGGATGAAGTTACAAGTGAGTGTTTAGAGTCCGGATGGCTACAGGAATAAAACTGTCTCGGAGTCTGGATGTGTGTGCTTTTGCAGATCTGTAACGTGTGCCGGAAAGTAACAGTTCAAAGAAATGGTTAGCAGGGTGTGTTGAATCTTTGGTAATGTTCATGGCTCTGCGGTGGTAGTGTGTGTTTGCAATAGTGTCCAGGGAAGGCAGGGGGCGGCCAATGGTCTCTTGTGCTGCCTTGATGACCCTCCATAGGGCCTTCTTCTCTGCGGCTGAACACCCCGCGTACCATAGTGAGATGCCATAGGAGAGTTTACTTTCTATGGCAGCTCGGTCAAAGGCTAGCAACAGGTCGCTGTCCAGATTGTTCTTCCTGAAGATTCTTAGGAAATGAAGCCTCTGGGTTGCCTTTTTGACGGTTGCGTTAGTGTTGGCTGTCCAGGTGAGGTCGTCGGAGATGAGGATGCCAAGGTATGAAGGAGTGCACTCTCTCCACAGGGTCTCCGTTGATGTAGATGGGTGGTCGATCATTTCCCTTCATCCTCCTGAAGTCCAGTAGGAGCTCTTTCGTCTTGTTGCTATTCAGAGCAAGATTGTTCATTGCGCACCACTCTGTCAGTCGCAGCACTTCTCCTCTGTAAGCGGACTCATCACCCCCTGTTATGAGCCCCACCACAGTGGTGTCGTCTGCAAACGTAAAGATGGCAGTGGAGGGGTGGGATGCAGTGCAGTCATATGTGTAAAGGGAGTAGAGCAGCGGGCTCAGCACACAGCCTTGTGGAGCACCTGTGATAAGCGTGATGGTAGAGGAAAGGTGGGGACCGACTTTAACAGCCTGTTTGTGATTGGTGAGAAAGTCCAGTATCCAAGAGCAAGTGGATGGGGGGAGGCCAAGATTGTGCAGTTTTTTATGTAGTAGGTGAGGGATGATTGTATTAACTTCCAGGTATAACTTGACACGTGAATGAGTTAGTGCTTGTGTTTGTGTGTGAGTGAGTGTCTGAATGACTAACTGACTTAGTAAGTGTGTGTGTGTGTGTGTGTGTGTGTGTGTGTGTGTGTGTGTGTGTGTGATCATGAAGACAAGTCAAGTGTTTAAATAAATAATGATTTCATGTTAATGAGTAAACACATGCACATTCGAAGCATTTTCTGAGAGGGGATGCAGATCATGTCAGTCGGGGTCCGGAGGTTTCTCCCCCAGAAAGTTTTTTGAAAAACACCATTTCAACACAGTTTTCAGAGGGACAGAAATACCAACAGAGAAAGCAGTGCCCGTGTTCTGTCTGACTCACGTGACGTGAACATTGGCCACCTGCAATATCCCTTCACTGCTTGACACTACCCCACATGGAGAAATGTAGCTCGATAACATTGGAGGGAACCTTTCAGAAATTATGTTTTGTGTGAATGGGTTAGCTAAACCATAGCTTTTGATGAACAGAGATGCAGATCACCCCCCTAATCCATTTGTTTGTGCAACAGCCCATGTTCTGCGTTCACTCCAGCAAAAGTGAAATATATGTTTTAACAGCCGTCTCATCAGCCGTGTCATAGGCTATTTGCTACGATATTTACCTGTTACAAGTTCCATTAAACTTTTAACAGCCTAATTTCGAGTAGCCTAGCCTAGGTGAGATACTGTACATATCACTGGGCTATTAATGCATGATATGCCGTCTCCGTCACGTATGTTCAACCTCTTATGTGTATGTGTCAGTTAATATTCATTTCTATACAAACCAAGGCGGCAGATTCCTAAAGAATCACTCACACCATAAGTTTATCTAAATTAGCTATGTATCAAAAATTACATTTTACGTAAGCTGTAAACAGTGTTGTAAGGCTGCGTGTACAAATCCGCTTGGAACTCCAGTGGAATTTTGATTTGTCAATTCTCGGGCTAACCATTCACTGGTAACTTGCAGCCAGAGCCTTATAGATAAGGCTCTGCTTGCAGCTAGCTCGGCTGGCGGCACTGTTGCTAAGTTACGTTATGAAGTTTGGCACAATACATTCTCACACAGGATAGGGATCAATAATACTTTCCACCATCCCAAAGGTTTAGTATACATCTCTTCTATGATTTATTTCGATTTTATAATGTTGACAATTACATACATCATTGAAAAAAAAAAAACATAGATAGTTCTAAAATTAAATAATAAAAGTTTTTCCTTCTTTTTTGAATCAACCTTCCGCGCCTCCCTTCAAATTATTTGGCGCCCCCCAGGGGAGGCGCGCCTCGCAGTTTGGGAACCTCTGGACTAGCCAGTCTATGCTGTTTTCATGGACAGCAAGTATCTTGTTTTATCGTTGTTTTAAATAACGTGTTTGTTGCTTCTACCCACGTTATCTCCAGTGGTTCAGTTTCACTTGCGCAGACACACACACACATTGAATGAGCGCTCACACAACTACTCTCTAAATGTACGCCTCTTTATTTTATAATACTAAATCAAGATATAATATATCTAATAATAATATTATTATATTATTAATAATAATATTATTTCCTTATCTGGAAAACGTTTACTTTCTTTTTCTTTCGGTTCCATAATAGACTACCATTCAATTGTGCCGCAAAATATCCACAGACCAGCAATCTCCTCGTCAAGGAGGCTGTAACCCTGCATATCATAGATAGAGAAAGCATGCTCTGGGAACAGAACACAGTTGCCTGTCCAGTGTAGCCATGGGTTTGTCTACAAGGAAAATAAAAGGTGTCTTGGTGCGGTTGCGGCCGCAGCCCCCGCACCCCCACTTCCAACGTCACTGAACACATGAGTATGTGTGAAAAAAACCTCTACAAAAAATCACTGTTAAATTCACTGACAGCAACTCAGTATTTGGTCTTGTGATAGTCACTGTAGTTTCCTTTTGGACAGTCAAATATTACTGTCAAATGTACAATAATCTGTTAAATAAGGTAGTGTGTGTGCGTGGTAGAAAAAAGACCAGGGAAAGAGAAGCGTTTTACTCCTGTGTAAATAGTAACCTTTTAACTGTGAATTAGTTTGTTTGTGTGTGTGTGTGTGTGTGTGTGTGTGTGTGTGTGTGTGTGTGTGTGTTTGTGTGTAAGAGACAGAGGGCCAGATGTATTAACGCTTTTGCGCCCATTTCAGGCGTATTTGTTTTGCAATGTGCGTGTAAAATCATTGCGAGGTATGTACAAACAGGCCGCAATGATGTAAAAGCGCAAACTGCCTGTCGCGGGAGCTGAAAGTAGTAGATTGCGATTGTCATGTCATGCATATGCATTCATGGGAGGATCCAGGGGAAAGTGGGAGTTTAGCGTAAAAAGATGGGAGGGGAAGAGTAAAGAGCGCCTAGTTATGTATTCCGCGGTATGTCCAAAGACTGCTCCTGAAAGCGCACGTCTATTCTGCGCCTAAATACTTCCGCCTTGTAAAAACAAGTGTTAATCCACATTGCAGTTCAATGCGTCAATAAGAGAACCTTTCAAAGACAACAGAATCGCTATTTAGAACACCAGTTTTTGTGGTGAAAGTATTTGTACTACCAAAAGCAACCTTAATTTTCGTTGGCCTTTCGCATGTCTTACTTTCACTTTCACGTCATTCACTTAAACTTTCCTACTTGCTAGATTTGACCAATCTTCCATAGCCTACGTGCACAAGTAGTTTGAGTAGAACTACTGATCTTCATTATCTCCCTGCTTGTTGACATCTTATCATGTATGGTATTATTTCATGATCGCTAAACGTTTGATTCTTTTTAATGTTGTCATCAGTTAACTTCATTCAACTCCGCTTGTAGGCGCTGCCATTCAGTTGTGGACGTTCGTAAATTGCGTTTATGGGCGGAGAAGGGCAGAGAAAGGCGCAGTTTACACTAAGGATTGAACGATTGATAAATACGACGGAAACTTGGGTCTGACAGCGCTCGCAATCTGCGGTGTGTCCATGGCGCTGATAACGCTACGTTCGCAAATGTACGTACATCTGGCCCAGAGAGAGATATCAAGAAGAAAAAGCAGAGAGATAAGAAGTGTTTAAAGTAATGCTAATCAATTTCATTTGAATAAGTAAAAACATGTGCGGTTTTGAGTGGGAAAAATACTTTTAAAAACATCACAGTGAAATCCTCTGACAGCAATTCAGTATTTGGTCTTGTGATACTCACCCTAGTGTCACCAGTTTACAGTTGGGATCCTCCAGAAGAGAAGAAAGATGCTTCACTCCTGAGTCTCCTGCTTCATTCCCACTCAGCCACAGCCATCTCATGTGTGAGGGGTTTGATCTCAGTGCTGATGCAAGAGCTATGAAACCTTCCTCTCCAATGCTGCAGTTATCCAGGCTGTAAAGAGAAGTAGGAGAAATACATCATCTTTATTTCCATAACAAACACATAGTACTCTAATTATCTGTTAAATAAGGATGTGTGGACAAATAACATGTGCAGAGGGATGCAGATTAAAGAGAAATTGTTTTTACTCAGTAAACCTTAACATGTCAATGTGTATATAAGTATATATACTTTTTTGATCCCGTGAGGGAAATTTGGTCTCTGCATTTATCCCGTGAATTAGTGAAACACACTCAGCACACAGTGAACACATGGTGAGGTGAAGTAGTGTGAGGTGAAGCAGTGAGGGGTTAGGTGCCTTGCTCAAGGGCACTTCAGCCGTTCCTACTGATCGGACAAGCCCGAAGCCCTAGACCAGTAGGCCACGACTGCCCCAAGTGTGTGTGTGTGTGTGTGTGTGTGTGTGTGTGTGTGTGTGTTGTGACAACCCACTGTGCCCCTTCAGGCCTTCTCCTGTCAGTGCGTGGGCAGGGCTGGGCCTGCTTAGGCTGATACCCTTATTGATTGCCTCTGTGTTTGGGGTGGGGCTATATAAGGGGTTCCTATCTCTCTCATTAGGCACTTCTGTTCCTTCTTGCAGGCAGCCATTTTGATTTCCTCACAATTGCACTTTGCGCTCTCCCCTCACATCCTCTCTCCTGGCATCCACACACGTATTAACGTTTTTCATGTGACGTATTCTAGGTTCTATAGCTTTGTTTACATCCAGCTGGTAGGCAAGGGACAAGTTGAACCCATTGAACATCGTTGTCTGCAGCTGCCTCTCAGTAGGCTACATCTCTGTATTTCAGCAATGTCAACATTTCAGGCATCAATAAAGGTGATGATGAAACGTTATCCCATTGTTCAATATTTGATAGCCTGTCACAGGAACGTTGTTTCGCTAAAATCGCCCTGATTTGGTGCATTGATCTGTATCGATAACGTTATGGGAGAACCTGCATGTAGCCTAATGGTAGCCTAACTTTTTTTCTCTGTTCAAAACTCGGTTTACAAGAAGACAATAGCCTTTCTTAGAAGCTGTGAAATTTGACCAGAAAGGAACATGTCTTCCTTCTGAAAGCTGACACAAAATCAAACAATATTTGATCATTTAACTTCAACTGAACAGAGACAGGTCTTGGTAGGCAGTAGACTCAGCAGACGTTAAAACGGTAGCCTACTGTTATAGCCAGAGTCAGTCAGCATCATGTAACATTAATGGCGTTAGTCATGAATCCTGTAACATATTATATCATATAACAGCGATGGCTTATTCGAAGACGATCTGCATGGATATATAACCACCCAGAAAAACTCAGAATGTGAGTGATAAAGTTAATTAATTGTATGAAACTTTGTATTAGTTATCCATTGCAGCATCGCCTATATTAGGCTGTTATGCTAGCTCAGCCCTTTAAATATGTTGTTATTTTGGTCATGTGGACTTGATTAAACGGGTAAAGATAATTCATAAACTGCTTATTTCGTACATGACTGAAGCAGTAGCCTAGGTTCAACAGTGGTGTTTGAGGTTGCTGTGTGTGATCGCTAAACAATTAGGATCAAATCAGTTTATTTTGACATACGGGAGTTAGCCTGACCTGTAACGTTAGCCTATAGCACATAAGCCTATTCTGTTTTCATTTATTAGCATTTGTTGTGATTATATAATCAAATGACACTCATGATAACTTGAAATAGAAGGACAGAAGATAGGTGATTGATGTCCACAAGCACGAATTTCACGAGACAAATTAGAACAAACTGTTCCGGTAAAAATAATCTTGCCATGTTTAAAATGCTGCACTTTTTCCCTTCATAGCCTATCTCTGGCAATTCATTTTTGGATGACTGTAGATAGGAGTATTTTAGCCTACGTCTTCGTAGACAGTAGGCTACACCATTAGGCTATCTTGAGAATGAAAGACTTCACAGCTGCTAACGATCATCCTCCACAACCACGAGGATAGGTAGCCTAAACGGTCGTTCGTCGCCTTTTTGCTTCTTATTGTAAAAGCAACTGTTAGGGCCTACACAAGTGGTCGGCACCCCGGTCAATATTTGATATTAAAATTTCAATTTTGAAGCTATTTGTAACTATGTGTAGCCTATGCAACCCGACTGTTGTAGGCTTGCCTACCACTCTGCAGTGCCTTGCCTACCACTCTAGTTGTAAACAAACGGTCACATGACATTATGACGTAGGTGCAAAACCTTAATACACACATGCCACCACTCCCATTCATTACCCCTAGACATTTTCTACTTGCTAACGTTGTTTTGCTTTAATTCAATAAATTATTATTTGATTTGAACCTTGTTGTCCGTGTCCCTCTTTATGTTGCGGCCTGGGAACGAGCTGGCCATTACAGTGTGTGTCATAAAGAGAATATAACTTGACATGTGATTGAGTTAGCGCTTGTGTTTGTGCGTGAGTGAGGGTCTTCCGGTGTCAGTGCAAATTGTTATTTGATTTGAACCTTGTTGCCCGTGTCCCTCTTAATGTTGAGGTCTGGGAACAAGCTGGCCGTTACAGTGGGTGTCATAAAGAAAATACTGTATAATGAATGAATAAATTGATTGTAATTGTAACGAATGTGCAACGAAATTGGAGCACAGCTCCACATGGTGCCACAGCATTACACAAGAACAAAACACATACACATAATACACAAAATGCACATAATAAATACATAATAAATATGACTAAAAAGGATGAAGTGTGAGCAGCTGTGTAGGGGGTAAAGTGCATCTGGGAGTCATATATTGCATCAAGGATGAAGTTACAAGTGAGTGTTTAGAGTCCGGATGGCTACAGGAATAAAACTGTCTCGGAGTCTGGATGTGTGTGCTTTTGCAGATCTGTAACGTCTGCCGGAAGGTAACAGTTCAAAGAAATGGTTAGCAGGGTGTGTTGAATCTTTGGTAATGTTCATGGCTCTGCGGTGGTAGCGTGTGTTTGCAATAGTGTCCAGGGAAGGCAGGGGGCGGCCAATGATCTCTTGTGCTGCCTTGATGACCCTCCATAGGGCCTTCTTCTCTGTGGCTGAACACCCCGCGTACCATAGTGAGATGCCATAGGAGAGTTTACTTTCTATGGCAGCTCGGTCAAAGGCTAGCAACAGGTCGCTGTCCAGATTGTTCTTCCTGAAGATTCTTAGGAAATGAAGCCTCTGGGTTGCCTTTTTGACGGTTGCGTTAGTGTTGGCTGTCCAGGTGAGGTCGTCGGAGATGAGGATGCCAAGGTATGAAGGAGTGCACTCCCTCCACAGGGTCTCCGTTGATGTAGATGGGTGGTGGATCATTTCCCTTCATCCTCCTGAAGTCCAGTAGGAGCTCTTTCGTCTTGGTGCTATTCAGAGCAAGATTGTTCATTGCGCACCACTCTGTCAGTCGCAGCACTTCTCCTCTGTAAGCGGACTCATCACCCCCTGTTATGAGCCCCACCACAGTGGTGTCGTCTGCAAACGTAAAGATGGCAGTGGAGGGGTGGGATGCAGTGCAGTCATATGTGTAAAGGGAGTAGAGCAGCGGGTTCAGCACACAGCCTTGTGGAGCACCTGTGATAAGCGTGATGGTAGAGGAAAGGTGGGGACCGACTTTAACAGCCTGTTTGTGATTGGTGAGAAAGTCCAGTATCCAAGAGCAAGTGGATGGGGGGAGGCCAAGATTGTGCAGTTTTTTATATAGTAGGTGAGGGATGATTGTATTGAAGGCTGAACTGTAGTCAATAAACAGCATCCTCACATAACTCACACGGTTTTCCAGGTATAACTTCCAGGTATAACTTGACACGTGAATGAGTTAGTGCTTGTGTTAGTGTGTGAGTGAGTGTCTGAATGACTAACTGACTTAGTAAGTGTGTGTTTGTGTGTGTGTGTGTGTGTGTGATCATGAAGACAAGTCAAGTGTTTAAATAAATAATGATTTCATGTTAATGAGTAAACACATGCACATTCGAAGCATTTTCTGAGAGGGGATGCAGATCATGTCAGTCGGGGTCCGGAGGTTTCTCCCCCAGAAAGTTTTTTGAAAAACACCATTTCAACACAGTTTTCAGAGGGACAGAAATGCCAACAGAGAAAGCAGTGCCCGTGTTCTGTCTGACTCACGTGACGTGAACATTGGCCACCTGCAATATCCCTTCACTGCTTGACACTACCCTACATGGAGAAATGTAGCTCGATAACATTGGAGGGAACCTTTCAGAAATTATGTTTTGTGTGAATGGGTTAGCTAAACCATAGCTTTTGATGAACAGAGATGCAGATCACCCCCCTAATCCATTTGTTTGTGCAACAGCCCATGTTCTGCGTTCACTCCAGCAAAAGTGAAATAAATGTTTTAACAGCCGTGTCATCAGCCGTGTCATAGGTTATTTGCTACGATATTTACCTGTTACAAGTTCCATTAAACTGTTAACAGCCTAATTTCGAGTAGCCTAGCCTAGGTGAGATACTGTACATATCACTGGGCTATTAATGCATGATATGCCGTCTCCGTCACGTATGTTCAACCTCTTACGTGTATGTGTCAGTTAATATTCATTTCTATACAAACCAAGGCGGCAGATTCCTAAAGAAACGCAAGCACTCACACCATAAGTTTATCTAAATTAGCTATGTATCAAAAATTACATTTTACGTAAGCTGTAAACAGTGTTGTAAGGCTGCGTGTACAAATCCGCTTGGAACTCCAGTGGAATTTTGATTTGTCGATGAGAATTCTCGGGCTAACCATTCACTGGTAACTTGCAGCCAGAGCCTTATAGATAGTTTGGCACAATACATTCTCACACAGGATAGGGATCAATAATACTTTCCACCATCCCAAAGGTTTAGTATACATCTCTTCTATGATTTATTTCGATTTTATAATGTTGACAATTACATACATCATTGAAAAAAAAAAACATAGATAGTTCTAAAATTAAATAATAAACGTTTTTCCTTCTTTTTTGAATCAACCTTCCGCGCCTCCCTTCAAATTATTTGGCGCCCCCCAGGGGAGGCGCGCCTCGCAGTTTGGGAACCTCTGGACTAGCCAGTCTATGCTGTTTTCATGGACAGCAAGTATCTGCTTCGTTCGTTGTTTTAAATAACGTGTTTGTTGCTTCTACCCACGTTATCTCCAGTGGTTCAGTTTCACTTGCGCAGACACACACACACATTGAATGAGCGCTCACACAACTACTCTCTAAATGTACGCCTCTTCATTTTATAATACTAAATCAAGATATAATATATCTAATAATAATATTATTATATTATTAATAATAATATTATTTCCTTATCTGGAAAACGTTTACTTTCTTTTTCTTTCGATCCGCGGTTCCATAATAGGCTACCATTCAATTGTGCCGCAAATTATCCGCAGACCAGCAATCTCCTCGTCAAGGAGGCTGTAACCCTGCATATCATAGATAGAGAAAGCATGCTCTGGGAACAGAACACAGTTGCCTGTCCAGTGTAGCCATGGGTTTGTCTACAAGGAAAATAAAAGGTGTCTTGGTGCGGTTGCGGCCGCAGCCCCCGCACCCCCACTTCCAACGTCACTGAACACATGAGTATGTGTGAAAAAAACCTCTACAAAAAATTACTGTTAAATTCACTGACAGCAACTCAGTATTTGGTCTTGTGATAGTCACTGTAGTTTCCTTTTGGACAGTCAAATATTACTGTCAAATGTACAATAATCTGTTAAATAAGGTAGTGTGTGTGCGTGGTAGAAAAAAGACCAGGGAAAGAGAAGCGTTTTACTCCTGTGTAAATAGTAATCTTTTAACTGTGAATTAGTTTGTTTGTGTGTGTGTGTGTGTGTGTGTGTGTGTGTGTGTAAGAGACAGAGAGAGAGATCAAGAAGAAAAAGCAGAGAGATAAGAAGTGTTTAAAGTAATGCTAATCAATTTAATTTGAATAAGTAAAAACATGTGCGGTTTTGAGTGGGAAAAATACTTTTAAAAACATCACAGTGAAATCCTCTGACAGCAATTCAGTATTTGGTCCTATGATACTCACTCTAGTGTCACCAGTTTACAGTTGGGATCCTCCAGAAGAGAAGAAAGATGCTTCACTCCTGAGTCTCCTGCTTCATTATGACTCAGCCACAGCCGTCTCATGTGTGAGGGGTTTGATCTCAGTGCTGATGCAAGAGCTCTGAAGCCTTCCTCTCCAATACTGCAGTTCTCCAGGCTGTAAAGAGAAGTAGGAGAAATACATCATCTTAATTTCCATAACAAACACATAGTACTCTAATTATCTGTTAAATAAGGATGTGTGGACAAATAACATGTGCAGAGGGATGCAGATTACTGAGAAATTGTTTTTACTCAGTAAACCTTAACATGTCAATGTGTATATAAGTATATATACTTTTTTGATCCCGTGAGGGAAATTTGGTCTCTGCATTTATCCCGTGAATTAGTGAAACACACTCAGCACACAGTGAACACATGGTGAGGTGAAGTAGTGTGAGGTGAAGCAGTGAGGGGTTAGGTGCCTTGCTCAAGGGCACTTCAGCCGTTCCTACTGATCGGGGTTCGAACCGGCAACCCTCCGGTTACAAGCCCGAAGCCCTAGACCAGTAGGCCACGACTGCCCCGTGTCTGTGTCTGTGTCTGTGTCTGTGTCCCCCTTCAGGCCTTCTCCTGTCAGTGCGTGGGCAGGGCTGGGCCTGGTTAGGCTGATACCCTTATTGATTGCCTCTGTGTTTGGGGTGGGGCTATAAGGGGTTCCTATCTCTCTCATTATGCACTTCTGTTCCTTCTTGCAGGCAGCCATTTTGATTTCCTCTCTCCCCTCACATCCTCTCTCCTGGCATCCACACACGTACACACACATGCCACCACTCCCATTCATTACCCCTAGACATTTTCTACTTGCTAACGTTGTTTTGCTTTAATTGAATAAATTATTATTTGATTTGAACCTTGTTGTCCGTGTCCCTCTTTATGTTGCGGCCTGGGAACGAGCTGGCCATTAGTGAGTGTGTGTGTGTTTGTGTGTTGTGACGACCCCCTGTGCCCCTTCAGGTCTTCCGGTGTCAGTGCAAATTGTTATTTGATTTGAACCTTGTTGCCCGTGTCCCTCTTAATGTTGAGGTCTGGGAACAAGCTGGCCGTTACAGTGGGTGTCATAAAGAAAATACTGTATAATGAATGAATAAATTGATTGTAATTGTAACGAATGTGCAACGAAATTGGAGCACAGCTCCACATGGTGCCACAGCATTACACAAGAACAAAACACATACACATAATACACAAAATGCACATAATAAATATGACTAAAAAGGATAAAAGGATGAAGTGTGGGCAGCTCTGTAGGGGGTAAAGTGCATCTGGGAGTCATATATTGCATCAAGGATGAAGTTACAAGTGAGTGTTTAGAGTCCGGATGGCTACAGGAATAAAACTGTCTCGGAGTCTGGATGTGTGTGCTTTTGCAGATCTGTAACGTGTGCCGGAAGGTAACAGTTCAAAGAAATGGTTAGCAGGGTGTGTTGAATCTTTCGTAATGTTCATGGCTCTGCGGTGGTAGCGTGTGTTTGCAATAGTGTCCAGGGAAGGCAGGGGGCGGCCAATGATCTCTTGTGCTGCCTTGATGACCCTCCATAGGGCCTTCTTCTCTGCGGCTGAACACCCCGCGTACCATAGTGAGATGCCATAGGAGAGTTTACTTTCTATGGCAGCTCGGTAAAAGGCTAGCAACAGGTCGCTGTCCAGATTGTTCTTCCTGAAGATTCTTAGGTAATGCAGCCTCTGGGTTGCCTTTTTGACGGTTGCGTTAGTGTTGGCTGTCCAGGTGAGGTCGTCGGAGATGAGGATGCCAAGGTCTGAAGGAGTGCACTCTCTCCGCAGGGTCTCCGTTGATGTAGATGGGTGGTGGATCATTTCCCTTCATCCTCCTGAAGTCCAGTAGGAGCTCTTTCGTCTTGGTGCTATTCAGAGCAAGATTGTTCATTGCGCACCACTCTGTCAGTCGCAGCACTTCTCCTCTGTAAGCGGACTCATCACCCCCTGTTATGAGCCCCACCACAGTGGTGTCGTCTGCAAGCGTAAAGATGGCAGTGGAGGGGTGGGATGCAGTGCAGTCATATGTGTAAAGGGAGTAGAGCAGCGGGCTCAGCACACAGCCTTGTGGAGCACCTGTGATAAGCGTGATGGTAGAGGAAAGGTGGGGACCGACTTTAACAGCCTGTTTGTGATTGGTGAGAAAGTCCAGTATCCAAGACCAAGTGGATGGGGGGAGGCCAAGATTGTGCAGTTTTTTATGTAGTAGGTGAGGGATGATTGTATTGAAGGCTGAACTGTAGTCAATAAACAGCATCCTCACATAACTCACACGGTTTTCCAGGTATAACTTCCAGGTATAACTTGACACGTGAATGAGTTAGTGCTTGTGTTTGTGTGTGAGTGAGTGTCTGAATGACTAACTGACTTAGTAAGTGTGTGTGTGTGTGTGTGTGTGTGTGTGTGTGATCATGAAGACAAGTCAAGTGTTTAAATAAATAATGATTTCATGTTAATGAGTAAACACATGCACATTCGAAGCATTTTCTGAGAGGGGATGCAGATCATGTCAGTCGGGGTCCGGAGGTTTCTTCCCCAGAAAGTTTTTTGAAAAACACCATTTCAACACAGTTTTCAGAGGGACAGAAATACCAACAGAGAAAGCAGTGCCCGTGTTCTGTCTGACTCACGTGACGTGAACATTGGCCACCTGCAATATCCCTTCACTGCTTGACACTACCCCACATGGAGAAATGTAGCTCGATAACATTGGAGGGAACCTTTCAGAAATTATGTTTTGTGTGAATGGGTTAGCTAAACCATAGCTTTTGATGAACAGAGATGCAGATCACCCCCCTAATCCATTTCTTTGTGCAACAGCCCATGTTCTGCGTTCACTCCAGCAAAAGTGAAATAAATGTTTTAACAGCCGTCTCATCAGCCGTGTCATAGGCTATTTGCTACGATATTTACCTGTTACAAGTTCCATTAAAGTTCCAGCCTAATTTCGAGTAGCCTAGCCTAGGTGAGATACTGTACATATCACTGGGCTATTAATGCATGATATGCCGTCTCCGTCACGTATGTTCAACCTCTTATGTGTATGTGTCAGTTAATATTCATTTCTATACAAACCAAGGCGGCAGATTCCTAAAGAATCACTCACACCATAAGTTTATCTAAATTAGCTATGTATCAAAAATTACATTTTACGTAAGCTGTAAACAGTGTTGTAAGGCTGCGTGTACAAATCCGCTTGGAACTCCAGTGGAATTTTGATTTGTCAATTCTCGGGCTAACCATTCACTGGTAACTTGCAGCCAGAGCCTTATACCTGCTTATATCTGCTTGCAGCTAGCTCGGCTGGCGGCACTGTTGCTAAGTTACGTTATGAAGTTTGGCACAATACATTCTCACACAGAATAGGGATCAATAATACTTTCCACCATCCCAAAGGTTTAGTATACATCTCTTCTATGATTTATTTCGATTTTTATAATGTTGATAATTACATACATCATTGGAAAAAAAAAACATGTTCAGTTCTAAAACAGTTCTAAAATGAAATAAACATTTTTCCTTCTTTTTCTGAACCTTCCGCGCCTCCCCTCAAATTATTTGGCACCCCCCCAGGGGAGGCGCGCCTCGCAGTTTGGGAACCTCTGGACTAGCCAGTCTATGCTGTTTTCATGGACAGCAAGTATCTGCTTCGTTCGTTGTTTTAAATAACGTGTTTGTTGCTTCTACCCACGTTATCTCCAGTGGTTCAGTTTCACTTGCACAGACACACACACACATTGAATGAGCGCTCACACAACTACTCTCTAAATGTACGCCTCTTCATTTTATAATACTAAATCAAGATATAATATATCTAATAATAATATTATTATATTATTAATAATAATATTATTTCCTTATCTGGAAAACGTTTACTTTCTTTTTCTTTCGATCCGCGGTTCCATAATAGGCTACCATTCAATTGTGCCGCAAATTATCCGCAGACCAGCAATCTCCTCGTCAAGGAGGCTGTAACCCTGCATATCATAGATAGAGAAAGCATGCTCTGGGAACAGAACACAGTTGCCTGTCCAGTGTAGCCATGGGTTTGTCTACAAGGAAAATAAAAGGTGTCTTGGTGCGGTTGCGGCCGCAGCCCCCGCACCCCCACTTCCAACGTCACTGAACACATGAGTATGTGTGAAAAAAACCTCTACAAAAAATTACTGTTAAATTCACTGACAGCAACTCAGTATTTGGTCTTGTGATAGTCACTGTAGTTTCCTTTTGGACAGTCAAATATTACTGTCAAATGTACAATAATCTGTTAAATAAGGTAGTGTGTGTGCGTGGTAGAAAAAAGACCAGGGAAAGAGAAGCGTTTTACTCCTGTGTAAATAGTAATCTTTTAACTGTGAATTAGTTTGTTTGTGTGTGTGTGTGTGTGTGTGTGTGTGTGTGTGTAAGAGACAGAGAGAGAGATCAAGAAGAAAAAGCAGAGAGATAAGAAGTGTTTAAAGTAATGCTAATCAATTTAATTTGAATAAGTAAAAACATGTGCGGTTTTGAGTGGGAAAAATACTTTTAAAAACATCACAGTGAAATCCTCTGACAGCAATTCAGTATTTGGTCTTGTGATACTCACTGTAGTGTCACCAGTTTACAGTTGGGATCCTCCAGAAGAGAAGAAAGATGCTTCACTCCTGAGTCTCCTGCTTCATTCCCACTCAGCCACAGCCATCTCATGTGTGAGGGGTTTGATCTCAGTGCTGATGCAAGAGCTATGAAGCCTTCCTCTCCAATGCTGCAGTTCTGCAGGCTGTAAAGAGAAGTAGGAGAAATACATCATCTTAATTTCCATAACAAACACATAGTACTCTAATTATCTGTTAAATAAGGATGTGTGGACAAATAACATGTGCAGAAGGATGCATTAAAGATTAAAGAGAAATTGTTTTTACTCAGTAAACCTTAACATGTCAATGTGTATATAAGTATATATACTTTTTTGATCCCGTGAGGGAAATTTGGTCTCTGCATTTATCCAGTGAATTAGTGAAACACACTCAGCACACAGTGAACACATGGTGAGGTGAAGTAGTGTGAGGTGAAGCAGTGAGGGGTTAGGTTAGGTTTCACTAATGTGTGTGTGTGTGTGTGTGTGTGTGTGTGTTATAATTGTATTATAATACTCTCTGACAACATAGCGTCCACACTGAGACATTGACATTCTGTAGAAAATATTACAGATTCACGCCCCCCAGGTATTGATTCGAATGGCATTATACATGTGGATGAGTCTCAGAATGTTTTCTGCAGGGTAACATACAATACTACTACCATAGATCAAGCTGTGTCATGCAATAGCATGACTTATGCTTATAGTTCTATTCCAACGTTGATTTCTACCCAACGTATAGTAAAAAGAAAAGACAAATTTAAAACTAGAAACCTAACAAATATTCTTTCCATACCTCAGCATATTCCTCAAAAGCCAGAGGCATTTTCAGCTAACATGGGTTTACTAAATATAGGTGCACTTACTACCAAAACCTTTGCAATCAATGATTTTATTAGTGAAAAAAAATTGGATTTTCTGTTTCTTGTTGAAACCTGGCTGACTTCAGACAGCGAAGCTGTTCTTGTTGAGACTTGTCCCCCAAATTATAATTTCTTCCACTCAATTAGACAAGGCAAACGAGGTGGTGGAATTGCCTCCATTCTCTCAAACAAATATAGTTGCACACGAGTCAACTTTGGCGAATTCGCTTCCTTTGAGTATATTGCCCTCACTCTGAAGGCTGACCCAGCTGTACTTCTATTAACCTTATACCGCCCTCCTAAACTATGGACTGGCTTTCTCGACCAGTTTTCTGAACTTATGTCGCTCATCATCACTAGCTATGATCGGATAATTGTAAATGGCGACTTCAATATTCATGTCAATAAGACAACTGATGCTAAAGCCAGTAAGTTCCTTAATGTGTTGGACAGTTTAGAGCTAAAGCAGCATGTTACAGGACCCACCCACAACCTTGGCAACACCCTCGATCTAGTCATTTCCAGAGGGATAGAAGTCACAGACTTATCAGTAAATGATATAAATATGTCTGATCATCATTGTGTATCTTTTAATATTGTACTACATACTCCAAAAATTCATCCCGAAATTGCAATCAAATCGCGACTCTTGGACATTAGAGCAGAACAGCAGTTCATAGCTCTTATAGACTCCATAAATTTAGATATTTTACATCATCCCATTGATCAAATGGTAGAGGCTCTCAATCGTGAATTAGGCGCTCTGCTTGACAGAGTGGCACCCTTAAAGACTAAAAAAAGGCCCTGTAGCAAACTGACACCTTGGATGAACGAAAATATCCATGATCTAAAAAGATCATGTAGGAAAGCTGAGAGAACATGGAGAAAAACTAAGTTACAGGTTCACCGTGCCATTCTAAAAGAAAAAATTGCAAATTATAATAGAGCTATTCGGAATGAGAGGAGGAACCACTTCTCTAAGGTAATTGCTGAAAACAGTGGAAACTCTAGGGTGTTGTTCTCTACCATTGATAGGCTATTGCATCAAACACCTTTTGATACACTCAGTCAGGCATCCTCTATAAGATGCGAAGAATTTGCAGACTTCTTCAAAAACAAAGTCATTTCTATAAGGGAGGCTATTGGTAACACAAGTAATATGTTTGATAGTACACCCAAAAACAGCCCCCCAAAATGAAGGTCCTTTAGCACTATTACTCAATCTGAGCTTGGTAAAATTATAACTCAAACCGGCTCCTCAACATGTGTTTTAGATCCAATCCCTACTACATTCCTCAAAAAAGTATATGATGGCTTAGCTTCCTTTTTTCTCAAGGTAATAAATACCTCATTAGAAACAGGTATATTTCCAACTGCTTTTAAAACCGCTGTTGTGAAACCTTTACTTAAAAAGTCAAATCTTGACCATACCAATCTGAGCAACTACAGGCCTATATCAAATCTATCGTTTTTGAGCAAAGTACTTGAAAAAGTTGTTTGTAATCAGTTAAATACCTTCCTCAACGAAAACAGTATCCTTGAAAAATTCCAATCAGGTTTTAGATCAAATCACAGCACAGAAACGGCTCTAGTAAAAATAGTCAATGATCTCAGACTAGCTACCGACTCAAACAAAGTATCAGTCCTTATTCTTCTGGATTTGAGTGCAGCATTTGACACCATTGATCATAGCATCCTAATTCACCGCCTTGCGAAGTGGGTGGGTCTCTCTGATAATGCTCTAAACTGGTTTCAAACCTACATTACTGGCAGAGATTTTTATATCAGTCTAGGAGATCATGTATCTGAAAAACATGACTTGCCTTTTGGTGTGGCCCAGGGGAGCTGCCTTGGTCCCCTGCTATTTTCTCTATATATGCTTCCATTGGGAAACGTCATAAGTCAGCATAATGTAAACTTCCACAGCTACGCAGATGATACCCAATTGTATCTTTCTGTGGAGCCAACTAACCCAGATGGCCTTTGCTCCCTCACTGCATGCCTAACCTCCATTAATCAGTGGATGAGCAAAAACTTTTTGAAACTAAATGATGACAAAACAGAGGTACTTCTGGTTGGACCAAAACTAAAGCGAGATATTATTCTTAGTAATCTGGGGAACTTGGCACACCAGGTCAAACCAAAAGTAACAAGCCTCGGTGTCATCTTAGATGCAGAGTTAAGTTTTAAGCCCCATATCAGTAAAGTTACTCAGACAGCCTATTTCCACTTGAGAAACATTGCCAAAGTGCGGCCCTTTTTAACTCAACAAGATGCAGAAAAACTAATTCACGCCTTTATCACTAGCAGGTTAGACTACTGCAATGCACTTTTCACTGGTCTTCCCAAAAAACATCTAAAGAAATTGGCACTCATACAGAACTCTGCGGCTAGACTTTTAACTAAGACTAAGAAGAGAGAACACATCACCCCTGTGTTGGCTGAACTGCACTGGCTCTCTATTTCCTATAGAATTGATTTTAAGGTTATGTTAATTACTTACAAAGCTCTGAATGGCATAGCACCTTCATATATCTCTGAGCTTTTAATATCTTATCAACCACAAAGGAAACTTAGATCATCCAATTCTAATCTTTTAATCGTACCCAAAGTGCTCCACAAACAAAGTGGAGAAGCTGCGTTTATCCATTATGCCCCCAAACTATGGAACACCCTGCCTCTGTACATCAAGCAGGCGAGTTCAGTAAATATTTTTAAAAAAGATCTGAAAACATACCTGTACAGGAAAGCTTTTAGTTAACTCATCTTATCCTGTAGACTACATTTTCAGATTATTCTACATCTGCTACTATTGGAGGGCGCAGCCAGCCAGAAGCAGATGGGCTCCCCCTATTAAGTCAGGTTCTGCTCAAGGTTTCTTCCTGGAATATGGGAGTTTTTCCTTGCCACAGTTGCCATATGGCGTGCTTGTGGGGGGTAAGAGGGTTAAGGCTGCCAGTCTTATGACGTCATTTTCTATATTTTTGATATGTTGCTGAGTATATCATAAACAGCAAAGAAAAGTGATTGATAATGACTGACTGACTATTATTGTGTTACATGCTTCAAATGTAAAGCACTTTGAGCTGCATTCTGTGTATGAAAGGTGCTATACAAATAAAGCTTTATTATTATTATTATTATTATTATTATTATTATTATTATAACTAATTTTAAACATGTGTGATTTACCTAGTAGCAATACATGGCCTTTAGTTTATAGGCTTTGTGACATGCTGATCTTATACAGTTCAAACTTAGAGCAATGTTAAGCAATTGGTAATACTGCAAATAGTTTGTGTAATTTTTTGTCAAGTCACAAATCAGTTTTACAGTTACAAACCCTAACACATACAAAGATACAATATACTGTATGAGAGACTCAAGGTGTCACAAATGTCTGTACATGCAGAAAATATTACTAGGAGTATTACTACAGTTTTTTGCGTAGAGCATTGATGAGCATTGTAGAGCATTGATGTGTAACTGTAGACTTATTGTAATGGTAAAATATTTGTAACTGTAGGATGATTTGTATCTGTAAAACTGTTCCATATTCGTAGAATGGATTTGTAAGTGAACTGCATATTTGTATGCACTATTTGACAATTGCTTGTACAATTTTTTTTTTTGGTTACAAATACTTTCTACAGTTTCAAAACGTGATACACACGTACAAAATGTATGAGTCCATTTTGATTCCATAATATAACATTATAACTATACCAGATTTACCTAGTAGCACATCGAAACATTGTGAAACACATGGCCCTCAGTTTCAGAAACTGTCACAGAGCAGCAATGGACCCCTCATCATCCTCTGTTCATACTGTGGATTTGAGACATGGTGATCTTATAAGAGTTCAAAATTAAAGCAAACCATGCTAAGCAATTTTGACTGAAAGGTGTTTAGCAACACTAACACCACAGTGTGTTTGTTATGTTAGGCTATAACTAGGATAAGAGGCTAATATCAATCATATGCTTCATGCTTGTACAGGGGTCTGTCCTTGTAGATAGAGGAGATGTGATTCAGGATGATCAAAGTGATGGAAGTGAGCAGGTAATATGAAGGCTGCTCTGAACACAGTGAGAAGGATGAATAGAGGACAGAAGTGGAAATGGGAAGTAGTCAGGGCAATGCTGCAGAGCACTTAATAGTTACTACCCTATGAACCCTATGATGGGTCCTGGGGGGGCATCAGGACTGCTTATGCATAGAGGCCAGGATTTAGTCCTACACCTGTCAGCTGTACTGTCCTCCCGGTAACATTGTTGTATGTTGGAGTGCACGGACAGCTGCTTCATGACCGGTGACGAACTCATAGTGATGAAGTACTATTTTATATCGCGTTTGTTTAATGTTTAACATTCAATTAACTTTCCAAAAACTTCCAACACCTGCGCAGCATATGGGGATCCTGCAGTAAAGCACACAGTTCCCCTCATATGGGGATCCTGCAGTAAACAGTTCCCCTCATATGGTGATCCTGAGTACAGCACACAGTTCCCCTCATATGGGGATCCTAGATAGATAGATAGATAGATAGATAGATAGATATCCTTTATTGATCCCTAGGGTAAATTCAAGGTCACAGTAGCATACAGACAACACACACACACATTCAATAACAGCAGAAAAAGTCATTAAAAGTATATAATATAAAAGACACAACTAAGCAATTAGGACTGTAAAAGATAAAGAATATACTAAATATACAAAATACAAATTATACTAAATAAAACTTAATCTAAATCAATTCTAAAAACAGTATCCACATAGTGGGTGAATAATCAGTCAGGTGCGCTTGCAATGACTGAAGCAGGGACTGAGCCTATGGTTCTTAGTGCATAAGGTAAGGTAAGGTGCTCTGTGTGAATGAGTGTCATGGTGATGGTGCAAATGAGTAAGTCAAAAAGTGCAACAGTGCAAGAATAAAGTCTATATATCTATATATAAATAATTATATTAAGAAACGTATGTGGCATGGAGGGAGGTAAAGGTCTGTGCGGGACTGATTTTTCAGTCCCGCACCCGCAATATTCTGTCCCACTCCTGCCCGCTCCCGCATTAATGTGTAATTTTTAGTCCCGCTCCCGCTATGCTAATACAGCACGCAAACAGTGAGGCAGAAGACAAATATAAAGTGGCTAGTGGACAGACAGTTCAAGACATTGGAGGGGGTGAAGAGGCAGACAGACTATGCGGAGAAGTCTATTTCTCCTCTTCCCTTAAGTGATGCATTAAACAGTTCAATGGCCCTGGGGATGAATGACTTCCTCAGTCTGTCTGTTGTGCAAGGCAGTGAGCGAAGTCTCCAGCTGATCAGGCTCTTCTGCTTTACAATAGTGCTGTGGAGTGGATGACACTCATTGTCCAAGATGTTGATCAGTTTGTTCAGGGTCCTTTTGTCAGATACTGAAGTGATGCACTCCAGTTCAGCTCCCACTACAGAGCCAGCCTTCCTTACCAGCCTGTCAAGTCGCCCCGCATCCTTCTTCTTTGTGCTTCCTCCCCAATATACCACTGCATAGAAGAGGACGCTGGCAACAACAGACTGGTAGAACATCCTGAGAAGCTTGCTGCACACATTGAAGGAGCGCAGCCTCCTCAGGAAGTACAGCCTGCTCTGCCCTTTCTTGTAGAGTGCGTCAGTGTTGGCTGACCAGTCCAGTTTATTGTCCAGGTGGAGACCCAGGTACTTGTAGGTGCTTACCACCTCGACATTGACCCCATCAATGGAGACTGGTAGCAGAGTGGGCTTAGATCTGCGGAAATCCACCACCATCTCCTTGGTCTTTGAAGTGTTGAGTTGGAGATGATTGAGTCCTGCAGTAAACAGTTCACCTCATATGGGGATCCTGCAGTAAAGCACACAGTACCCCTCATATGGGGATCCTGCAGTAAAGCACACAGTACCCCTCATATGGGGATCCTGCAGTAAAGCACACAGTACCCCTCATATGGGGATCCTGCAGTAAAGCACTCAGTTCACCTCATATGGGGATCCTGCAGTAAAGCACTCAGTTCACCTCATATGGGGATCCTGCAGTAAAGCACTCAGTTCACCTCATATGGGGATCCTGCAGTAAAGCACACAGTACACCTCATATGGGGATCCTGCAGTAAAGCACTCAGTTCACCTCATATGGGGATCCTGCAGTAAAGCACACAGTACACCTCATATGGGGATCCTGCAGTAAAGCACTCAGTTCACCTCATATGGGGATCCTGCAGTAAAGCACTCAGTTCACCTCATATGGGGATCCTGCAGTAAAGCACTCAGTTCACCTCATATGGGGATCCTGCAGTAAAGCACACAGTACCCCTCATATGGGAATACAGCTCAGTCATGAGTAAGGGGTTTCCCTTTCCTATTTTGACAATTTTCAATTTAAAACATTTAAAAATAATATAGAAATCCATTGTGCTCTCTGACCAATTGACCTTGTGACACAAAACATTACATTACATTACATTACATTACATTTGGCTGACACATTTTTAACCAAAGCGACTAACAACATGGTAACAGATTAAGTTTTAAAGCAATTCTCAACAATTTTAGGACAATTTAAAAAACGGTAGAGTACAGTAAGAATAAGTGCATCAGTGAGTGATGTTTTTAACAGTTGAGTGTCAGTTCAAGACGGCTGGTAAGTGCTGGTATCAGCAAGACTTTTTGTAAGTGGTGCTATGAGAGGAGATGTTCTCTGAAGAGCTGGGTCTTCAGGAGTTTTTTGAAAATGGAGAGGGATGTCCCTGCCCTTGTAGGAACTAGCAGTGTGTTTCACCAGCGAGGAACAACAGATGAGAAAAGTTTGGATTGGCCTGAGCGTACCGGTGGTAGAGCTAGACGTCGTTCGTCTGAGGAGCGCAGCGGTCTGGAGGTAGTGTATGTCTGTATGAGGGTATTCAAGTAGGTGGGAGCAGAACCGGAGACTACTTTGTAGGCAAGGGTTAGAGCCTTGAATTTGATGCGGGCCGCCATAGGTAGCCAGTGTAGCTGGATGAGCAGTGGGGTAACATGTGCCCTTTTGGGTTGGTTGTAGACCAGGCACGCCGCCGCGTTCTGAATCATCTGAAGGGGTTTCACTGCGCAGGCTGGGAGACTTGTCTGGAGGGCGTTGCAGTAGTTGAGTCGTGAGATCACTATTGCCTGAACCAGAAGTTGAGTAGCATCTTGAGTCAAGTAAGTCCTGATTTTCCGTATGTTGTAGAGTGCGAAACGGCATGACCGGGCGACTGAGGCAACATGATCTGAGAAGGTTAGTTGGTTGTCGAGAACACCTCCTAGATTTCTTGCAGTCCTGGTAGGTGAAACAGACAGGGAGTCAAATTTGATGTTGATGTCGTGGTGTATGGTAAGTTTAGCTGGGAGGACCAGCAGCAGTTCAGTCTTTGAGAGGTTCAGCTGGAGGTGGTGTGCCTTCATCCATGTAGCTATGTCTGAGAGGCAATTCGAGATCCATGCTGATACCAAGGGGTCATCAGGTGGAAAGGACAGATAGAGCTGTGTGTCGTCTGCATAGCAGTGGTATGAGAAGCCATGCGAACGGATAATCTGTCCCAAGGAGGTGGTGTAGATAGCAAAGAGAAGGGGGCCCAGCACTGAGCCCTGGGGGACCACTGTGGTGAGATGGTGAGGTGCAGATAGCTGACCAAGCCATGATACGTTAAACGAGCGTCCTGTGAGGTAGGATTCAAACCAGGAGAGAGCAAAACCGGAGATTCCCATGTTAGAGAGTATAGAGAGAAGGATGCGGTGACTAACCGTGTCAAAGGCAGCCGATAACTCAAGCAGAATGAGTACTGATGACCGAGCGGTCGCCCTGGCTTCTTTTAAGGCTTCTGTTACAGACAGCAGAGCCGTTTCGGTAGAGTGGCCGCTTTTGAACCCAGACTGATTTGGATCCAGAAGGTTGTTCTGTGAAAGGAAGTAAGAGACCTGTTTGGAGACTGCTCGTTCAATGCCTTTGGATAGGAAAGGCAGGAGTGAGACAGGGCGGTAGTTCTCGACTTGAGCAGGGTTGAGAGAAGCTTTCTTAAGTAACGGTGTTACCCGGGCCATTTTGAACGCTGTTGGAAATGTGCCAGAGGTTAGCGAGGCATTGATCACATGTGTGATAGCTGGAGCGATGGTCGGGCTGATGGACTGAAGTAGGCTCGTAGGTATAGGGTCCAGCGAGCATGTGGTAGGACGGCTGCATGTCAGGAGTCTAGATATTCATCCATGTAGCTATGTCTGAGAGGCAATCCGAGATCCGTGCTGAAACCGAAGGGTCATCAGGTGGAAAGGACAGATAGAGCTGTGTGTCGTCTTCATAGCAGTGGTATGAGAAGCCATGTGAACGGATAATCTGTCCCAAGATACTTCACTTTCGGAGAGAGGCGCGAATGCTGAAAAAGATGTTCCAGCAGCCCCTGGAGGTTGTAGGAGTGCGGTATCTGAGTCTGATGCGTTGTGTGGGCATGTAGAGAATTGACTGCTGATTGCCGCCACTTTGTTTGTAAAAAATGAGGCAAGGGTATCCGCAGTAAGGCTGGATGGAGGAGGAGGCAGCTGCGGGTTGAGTAGCGATTTGAAGGTTGAAAAGTTTTCAAGTGTCTGTAGCGCTGTTGATTCTGTCATTGTAGAAGGCCGTCTTAGCAGCAGTGATGCTGGCTGAGAAGGAGGTCAGGAGTGTCTGGTAGTTTTTGAGGTCATCAGTTAGTTTGGATTTGTGCCATTTCCTCTCCACGGCTCTGAGTTTGGTGCGCTGCGATCAGAGGGTATCATTTAGCCATGGATGAGAGTGTTTTGATCGAGCTGGCCTTGTGGTTAGAGGGCACAGCTCGTCTAGACACGAGCTCAGTGTCGAGCAGAGCGAGTCTGTGGCCTCATTAACCTCCAGAGAGGAGAAGGTGTTGAGTGGAGGTAGAGCGGAGGCAACCACCGAGGAAAAGTGGGTTGGAGACAGGTTCCGGATGTTGCAGCGGAGGAGCCGGAGGCTGTTCTGTCAGGCTGACGTTGAACTGGATGAAGAAGTGGTCAGAGAGATGGAGAGGCATCACCATGAGGGTGTCTGTGCTGCAGTTCCGAGTGAGGATTAAGTCAAGCTCTTTGCCAGCTTTGTGAGTAGGTGGGCTTTGAACCAGTTTGAGGTCAAAAGAGTGGATCAGGGCCAAAAAGTCCGCTGAGCCAGGGGCATCTAAGTGGATGTTCATATCGCCGAGGACGAGAAGCGGACAGTCATGCTCAGGGATGGAGGACAGCAGAGTGTCAAGTTCGTCCATAAAGTCCCCTAGTTGGCCTGGAGGGCGGTAGATGACCAGCACGTAGAGTTTTGCTGGGTCAATCACTGTGATGGCATGGAATTCGAATGAGACATATTTGTTTGAAGGCAGTAGCGGTGTGAATTTCCATTTGTTGGAGATGAGCAGGCCTATCCCACCTCCTCGTCCAGATGGGCGAGGGGTGTGGGAGAGGGTAAGGTTAGTGGAGAGTGCAGCCGGGGTGGCAGTGTTCTCTGGTTTGATCCAAGTCTCAGTCAGAGCAAGGAGTTCCAATGAAAGGTGGTTGGCATAGCCAGCTATGATGTCGGTTTTGTTGGCTGCAGATTGGCAGTTCCTTAAGCCCATGGAGAAGGAGGTTTCTGTAGGTGAGGACCGTTTAAGTTGCTGGAGGTTAAGCAGATTTCTGCTCCTTTTGGCATGATGCCGTTTTCTGCGATGGCCGGTGATAACAGATATGGTGGAATGGCACATTTTTTGCCTTTGTCGGCGCCTGTGCTCGGTGAACTTGCACAGGTAAACTTGCTCGTCTTGACCTTGTCCGTCTTAAATGAGGACGGCTGAAACGAGGGCTGACGCTTATGCTGACGCTTCAGCAACAGCCTCTATCGCTATGCTGACAGGAATCGCATGCAGCTGTCCTCGCATCTCACTAATGATGAATCAGCGTAGACCGCCCTCTGTCGTTAGCACAGCTTAGATTGTTCAAAAGGGTGTTAATTACTCTCAACTGAAAGTCCGCTCTCTCACACCGACCGAAACTCGCAGTTTCAAGTAGCCTCCTCCCTCAGCTGTTCCCAAACGCCCAGAGTCCAATTCTAATGAATTGGAGAGGATTGGCCAATAGTAGCCTGTGTGTTCTTCCTTTCTCTCTCCCAACGCACTGCAGTTGTTGTCTGATTAACTGAGACTTCTTTCAGTTCATGGTGTTGCACAAGCACTGAGCTTTTTTTTCAGTCTCTCTTACTTGAATAGAATTACCATTGTAAGCAAGTTTTACTTTATGGCTTTATGGTATGGAGAATGGTTAACCTTTTAATTAAAAAAATATTTGTATTTTTTTTTTTTTTATACTTGAGACTCTTCAATATAAATGTGTAACTTTCCCAGTTGTGGGTGTACTTTGGTACTTACTTGGTTAATAAAACCAGTTGTTATGTAAATTGGATGGTGTCATTATTACACTATTGAAATGTGTTATATAAATTAACGTTGAAAAAATTCAAAGCATGTTAGGTTTGAGAACAGGAAAGATGAGTAGAAGACATCATTTTTAGGGATTCATTTACATTCAGAAGGCTAGAAAAATATATGTAAAAAATCCTAGTAAGCTTTAAGTAATATATTATAGTAAAAGATACTTGGACAATCTGTGCAATCAAAGGTAAACATTTACCTAAAAAAAGTATGTAAAAATTGTGAAGTCTTCGTAAGCTTTACATAATATATTATAGTAAAGGACATTTGGAAAATCTGTGTAATCGAAGGTAAAGATTTACCTAAAAAAAGTAAGTGAAAATTGCTGCCACAATTTTTTTGTGTAAATAGGGTCAGTTATTTTTTACAGTGATATGGGCCTTAAACTGCTGTGTGTGTGCTCCCAGTGTGTGTGTGAACTGTGTTGGGCCTCTCAGGTGCTCCCAGTGTGTGTGTGTGTGCTCCCAGGGTGTGTGTGTGCTCCCAGGGTGTGTGTGTGCTCCCATGGTGTGCGTGTGCTGTGTCGGGCCTCATTGGGGTGTGTTTGGGCTCCCAGAGCTGTGTGTGTGCTCCAAGGGTCACACACACGCGCACAGGGGACAGAGAGAAGTGTGTGTGCTCCCAGTGTGTGTGTGTGTGTGTGCTCCCAGGGTGTGTGTGTGTGCTGTCTTGGGCCTTCAACAGGCTTCTCTGGCTGCACAGTGGTGTGTGTGTGCTCCCAGGTTGTGTGTGTGCTGTGTTGGGCCTAATAGGGCTTTGTGTGGCTGCACAGTGGTGTGTGTGGGCTCCCAGAGCTGTGTGTGTGCTCCCAGGGTGTGTGTGTGCTGTCTTTGGCCTCACTGGAGTGTGTGTGTGCTCCCAGGGTGTGTGTGTGCTGTGTTGGGCCTCATTGGGGTGTGTTTGTGCTCCCAGAGCTGTGTGTGTGCTCCTAGGGTCACACACACGCTCGCAGGGGACAGAGAGGAGTGTGTGTGCTCCCAGCGTGTGTGTGTGTGTGTGAATCCCCTAAATAATTTAAGTCTGTCATTTCACAAAAAATGTACTTCCAAATGGAAAAAAAACAAAGGAAATTGTCTATTTTTTTGATTTTATAACATCACAACAACCCCACCTTAACTCGAGCTCTTTTATGTAAAGTGAATGCATAAGGACAAAGTAGCCGCACAAAGCTTCCTTGATAAAGGCTGTTTGCTGAAATGTCTGAGTTGAATAAATAATATAAATCACAGTGCAGGGTCGGACTGGAAGGAAAATTCGGCCCTGGCAATTTTCTCCTGGACCGGCCCACCACTGGACCGACGAACCCCCCCCCTGATTCCCCCCATAAATAACAAACACACAGTATTAGGCTGTAGCAACACTTCATAAACTGAACCCAAACATTTAGATTTGGACCTATAGCCTAATCACAATTACACGGGGGTCCGGGGGTGTCTCTCCGGGATTTTTTTTTAAATTCTGGTTGCTAATCACACCGTTTTAAAGTGATTTGAAATTGAGAGGGACAGGATTCAGGGATAGGCTAGCCTACTAAAGACAGGCTCATATTCTCTCTGTCTCGTCATGTTACCCCATGCATTAAACCACATGTCACTGCTTGACTAAATAAAAAATATAGGCTACTGAACATGGACATCGTCATAGTTGACAGAAATTACGTTTTGTGCCAACATGTTGTAGAAACACAAACACAGCCTTTATTTGGTGCAAATCTTCTCCTTTACTTTGGTTAGGCCTATAGTCCGCGATTCACATTAACTGTAGGCTATCACCACAGGTGTAGGCTATACTAAACATTTTTGCCCTAGTTTGTGTGCCGTCATCACATTTTGCAAAATTAGGCTACCTTCGTTACTAACCTACCAGTTGATAGCCTACTTTTACCTGCATCGACTCGCGATTGATTGTGCATCTAATGTAACACTCGGTGGAGAGACCACTTTTCAAGTTTCACTTTCACTGTCGTTGTGAGCTAAAAGGCTAGGCCTAATATGAGAAATACTTTGAAGTTCCTTTTGAGTAGGATCAGCTCCAAAAATGAATGGGTTTTCTTTAACCTGTGCTACACTTTTCCACCAAGTTGTGCGAAAATTGTACCCGTAGTTTTTTTTATGTTGACAGAACCGCACTACAGTAGCCTACATGGTGCAGTAAATGGAAGCTCTTGGTAGCGCGTGCAACTAACGTCTATGAAAACAATATATTTATGGAATAAAACTAGAACTCTGATTGCTGTTACTGTTAAACTGCGATGATGTGTGAACACCAGCTAGCGGAGGCCGGAGGGCACTTATACAGCCTAGGCTACCATGTACTCGAACTAGCGGCTGCTTGGACAAATCCATTTGAGGGGTGGGGCAGGGGGGCGCGATCGTAACACACACTGGACCTGTCATGAAGAGGCCAAAATGATTGACCTATCACCCCCCAAGCCAAATGGATGCAACTGCATTTATAGGCTAGGCCTACAGTGGGTCCCAGTTAAAAATTGACACTTCATTCACGATCATGGTGAATCGTGAAATGTAAGTACAACTGCAGCCGCTTGGGGGCAGCATAGTCCGCTGTGGAGTTCCACGGTCGAACCAGACGGCGCCTTCGACAGCAAGGGCTGTGATTGGCCGAGTTTTCAGTGCGTTTCTCTGTGTTTTTAGCAGCCCCTGCAACATGCTAGTACACTGTAGCCTAAGCCTTGTACATAATGTTAAACATAGTTTTGGATTCAGTGGCAAGATTTCTTGATTGTACAGTGTCTGTCTCTCAGTAATGTTTTAAAATGAGAGCTTCGTCAGCTGGCAGTAGGCTACTTTGTCGGTAGTCATGAGAAGTTCGCTTGCTAACAGAACATAAATATGCTGCCCAGAAACCTTGTGAATAGTTCTGATTTTTTTTACTACACTAACGAGGTTGAAATATAGACTTTGCCTACAGCATCTCCTTAACAGTAATGTTAACAAAATGACAGCATTCATATGACAAAGAAAAACGAATTCGATCACTCAAGACTGTGCCACAGCAACCAGTGTAGGCTACAGTCCTACCCAATAGGCCTACTCGAAGCAGATAGCGTTGTCTGACGGTCGAGTGGGTTAATGCACGTATTTCCAGAACAGGTCTGCAACATTCAGGTAGTTCTGAGTTCGAATCTAGGCAGGAGCAGAGCCATATAAAGGCCTAGGCCTTATTGTTATCATTTTTTGCAAGGTGTTGCTCCTGGCAATACTTGTTTATAAGACGTTTGGTGATTAATTGATAGCTGTTTTTGGGACACGTTAAACGTTCTTTATAATGAGCGCATCCGGGGAGTAAAACGACTGTTACGCGCTGTTACAAATGTAGGCTACAATGATTGCAATACAAAAATATGTGCGTGTTAGTTTAGTTAGTTTTGTGATGTTTTGCACTTTTGCCTCATGTGTTTTCAGGTTTGAGGGCTTTTTTGGCAAGATTGACCTTGGTTAGACTCTGCATATGTTATTTCTCGTATGGAAAATAAAGTCAATTTTCGACACACGTCTGTTATTAGTTCAATAACAAGTGTTGCTTGTTAAAACATGTGACTAGTGAAACTCAAATGATTTTAGAAATATTTAGCCAAAGCCAAAAAGTGTTAGAGAGAAGGAGAGACGCCGGTGCAGCTCAGATGTCTTCTTAATTTTCTTTATTCTTTAGTAAAAGGTGCAGAACATTATTAAACTTTGACTAACGTTTCGATGTTCGTTAGTCAAAAACATCGACACATCGAAATGTTAGTCAAAGTTTAATAATGTTCTGCACCTTTAATACCAAGAATAAAGAAAATTAAGAAGACATCTGAGCTGCACCGGCGTATCTCCTCTCTAAAATATCTGTCTTGGCCTGGTTGCAACGGATTGTGGCCAAACGACAGAAGCGCGGAGAACCCTCCTTTGTCTACCAAAAAGTGTTACTTTGTGCCCCGCGCTCCCCCACTGCTTGTGAAAGAAGGGGATGGGGGAGGGGGGCTTAACATGAAAAAGCTTAATGTCACAATGTTGGCCTTACAGCGAACTCAATGCTCTTGTTGCTTGCAGTTTGTTAAATAAAGCGATGCAGATTACATTATTTATTTCTGATTAATTGCGTCTTTTGATGTATTTTGCAACATTTGCTTGTTAGGCTGGGCTACTGTCAATGTCCTGTACAGGTCAATGTTCAACAATTGCTGGTGTAGGCCTAGGCTATTAATCAATTAGGGACTGTTCGTTATTTATTTAATTAAGGGGCTACCGGAGGAGTTTTGGGAGCGTTAGTCAAAAAAGACGTGACCCTCCCTCGCCAGCAAGAATTTTTTCTATGACCCTCCAAAGTGATTGAGAAAAAACGCATGACCCTCCCCAGTCCCAACAATTTATTGATGCCTTAGGCTACTGGGTCAATTTGGGAGCTTGCATGCTACGACTCCTTCCTTGAAATGCCTTGAAAAGGCTGTCGTTTGCACAATTTCACAAATAATCACCGGGACCGAAACAAACCTGTCAACTTTTCCCGGGTTTATCGCGTATTTTAACTTTTTCCTCGCTGTCTTAGGAGGAGCTGCAGGGCCGTCGCAAGGGGATGCGAAGCCCTGTGCGAACTTGACAGATGCAAGGCCCTTTTCACTTACGTGCATGAAATCATGCGATAGCTTACTTTACACATAGCCAAGGCTACCGTCGGTGTATTTTAATAGTAGCCTAGTCTAATAAGCTACACCAGCTTGCCTTTAAGAGGGGAAATTCAATTGTATAGCCTATAACATTAGCTGAGTCACATATTTGACCATATGGTGTTTATCATAGGCTACATCACGAAACCAAATAGTGTAACAAAGACGAACACTTTAACAGGGGGAATTAATTGGGCATGAATCATTGTGCTGAACGGTATTTGTCAATGAGCAGAAACACACACGACATTCAAACTATTGATAAGATGTACTGGTCTGTATCTATAGGCTAACATTGGACAAATAAATGACACTGACTCGCCATATCCTGACTCAGGAAAAAAAACATTTTCTTGCTTTGCCGCAAACTCAGCAATGAAATCATAGGCCAGTTTGCAGGTAGCCTAATGTCTTTTTCATAGAAGGGAGAGCCCAGTCTCTCCTGTGACATGGAGGTGCGCAAATAGTTTTTAATAGCCTGTTCAACTTCGAAAAGCTTCGTTCACCCGATGCCAGTCACTGATCGCAATTTCAAAGTTCGGAAAGCTTCATCTTTTTAAATTTTAAGTGCAGTGGCCCCTATCTGCCCCCTTTGGAATTATATCTCGAGCCTATTATAAGGTCCAGTGCGTTATGTCCTGGGATTCGGATGTGCTCAAAAAGAAAAGAAAAAACACTTTTTTATAGATGGTTATGAGGAGCAATGTGAGAGAGAAATTTGATGATCATTGATCGTTGTTTTGGGACGTTAAGCCTTTTCCATAGGCGTCAGTGAAGGAGATTGAAGAATGACCATTTTTTTATACGAAAATATTTCTTAACTACAAAAACTCAGTGTCTAAAAACTCATTGTCATTCAGACTCAACCCTCTTGTTGTTTTATTATCTTTTTCGTTGTCGTTTGAACGTTGGCAAGCAGGCATGTTGCGGTTGCAATTTAAGTGAAATTTCTACAGTAGGCCTACAACATGCTGTTAGGCTGGGCTACTGTCAATGTACTTGTACAGGTAAATATTCAACAATTGCTGGTGTACAGGTTATATAATCAATTAGCTAAATCATTTGTCCAGCTGTTTAAACATTTTTTTCGTGCTACATTCAAACGCAAAAGGTGCTTTGATATATTTTTCGTTTGAACGTCGGCAAGCAGGCATGCTTTGGTTGCAATGAATGAGGATAATTGCTTTTTTTTGCATTATTTTGAATATGACTCGCTCCAGTCTCAACAGCACGTACTTTTTCCACACGCTAAGTTCTAACACACATAGGCCTATCCCCTCTCGCTTTCTCTCTCTCCATCCCTGCACACGGTGCTTTCTTAAAGGAGCTGCACCATTTTACAACAATTGCATCTACATTTTCATATTAGAATGTTTTGTCAAGTGTAAGCTTAAACTACCGTGATCAATTTAAGTTCCCGTGCCCCCGCTGCGTCATGGAAGCAGTAAGTCAGTCGCATCAAAAATAGTAGTGGCACCCAAGTGACACCTTGTGGTTGTTTGTGTCAACTGCAGTTTGTGCCATTTCTGCTGAGAAAATGGGGTGCGTGATTCATGAAGGAACCCGTCCAAACTTAACGGGGACCCACTGTAGGTCTACATGACGGGCTGCAAATAGGCTAAATAACTTTTTTTTTAAAATCCCGGAGCTCACCGGCCCACATGTGGACAGGCCCACCGGGCATTTGCCCGGTTGTACAGATTACCAGTCCGAGCCTGCCACAGTGTGTGGCTACTCGTCGTAGATTATCAGAAGTCGTTCTTCTGATAATCTGTGTATGTGTGCACTCCTTTATTTAAAGTGAAAGCAACAACATCCACTAACCGTAATGTGTGCAGTGTGCAGTGGGGATCCTGCAGTAAAGCACACAGCTGAGTCACTCCCAAGGCTCCTGGTATGCGCCCACTCAGATCCAGCTCAGTCATGAGTAAGGGGTTTGAACCCACAGCTGAAGCCACAGCAGCACAGGCTTCCTCAGCAGCACTACTTTTCAGGAACCTGCACAAGTAAGGAGGACAACAAACCTTTTATCTCACCTGACATAAGTTAAGTCCCTGCAGAGAAAATTGAATCGGTAAGAACTGCAGCATCAGGCCAAGCAGGTAAAATAATCACAAACAAAAATGGGTAGCAATGTGTCCTTTCCCCTGATAAAAAAGTCATTTTATTTATGCTTGTTTGCCTGACTTGCCAACGTTTTTGAATCTTTTTATGAATATTATGTTCATGTCTGGTCAATAAAGCCTAACTGAATCTCTATAGAAGGAGTTTCCATCCCAACAAGAAGCCAACTGCAACAGACTGTCCACAGAAAAATACTTACTGGACATTTGTCAGTGTACACTGTGGGTCGTCCTTTAGGTCTAAAAGCAGTTTGACTCCAGATTTCCCTGGATCATTTCCTCTGAGGTCAAGCTCTCTGAGGTATTTGGGATTTAACCTCAGGGCTGAAGCCAGACTAGCATAGCCCTTCTCTGTGATACTGCAGTCAGAGAGCCTAGAAAGAAAGGATTATTTAGTCAATGCACCAGAAAACACACAATATGTAGTTTTCCAAGTATATCTAAAGGTTTTATAGGCAGCAAGTTTTTAGGTAGATTTCCCCCTGCAATACTGTAGTTTAGTATATTGAGTAAAAAGGATTTGATGTAGGGTGTTTTCACATCCATAGTTTTTGTTTGAGTTGAAAACCTGAAGTTTATTTTACAATACAGAATTTGGAAACAGCCTGATAATGTTGTGTGTACATATAATGTGTGTAAAGGTGTGTGTGTGTGTGTGTGTGTGTGTGTGTGTGTGTGTGTGTGTGTGTGTGTGTGTGTGTGTGTGTGTGTGTGTGTGTGTGCAGTGAGTTGGGAGAGAGAAAGCAAGAACACATAGGCTACTACTGGCCAAATCCTCTCCAATTGTTAGAATTGGACTCTGGGCGTTTGGGAACAGCTGAGGGAGGAGGCTACTTGAAACTGTGAGTTTCGGTCGGTGTGAGCGAGCGGACTTTCAGTTGACAGTAATTAACACCCTTTTGAACAATCTAAGCTGTGCGAACGTCAGAGGGCGGGATCAGACGTGACTAGCTCCTTATAATATCGGAGCACCTCTCAGGTAATCAGACAACAACTGCAGTGAGTTGGGAGAGAGAAAGCAAGAACACATAGGCTACTACTGGCCAAATCCTCTCCAATTGTTAGAATTGGACTCTGGGCGTTTGGGAACAGCTGAGGGAGGAGGCTACTTGAAACTGTGAGTTTCGGTCGGTGTGAGCGAGCGGACTTTCAGTTGACAGTAATTAACACCCTTTTGAACAATCTAAGCTGTGCGAACGTCAGAGGGCGGTCTACGCTGATGCATCATTAGCGAGACAGGAGGACAGCTGCATGCAATTCCTAGCAGAATAAAAATAGTGGCGTCTGCTGAAGCGGCAGCATAAGCGGCAGCCCTCGGTTTAGCCAGCCACGGTTAAGACGGACACGGTCAAGACAAGCAAGTTTACCTGTGCAAGTTCACCGAGCACAGGCACCGACAAAGGCAAAAATGTGCCGTTCCACCATATCTGTTATCACCGGCCATCGCAGAAAACGGCATCATGCCAAAAGGGGCAGAAATCGCCTTTACCTCCAGGAACTTCAACGGTCCTCACCTACCGAAACCTCCTTCTCCATGGGCTTGTGGAACTGTCAATCCGCAGTCAACAAAACCGACTTCATAGCTGGCTATGCCAACCACCTCTCACTGGAACTCCTTGCTCTCACTGAGACTTGGATCAAACCAGAGAACACTGCCACCCCGGCTGCACTCTCCACTAACCTTACACTATCCCACACCCCTCGCCTATCTGGACGAGGGGGCGGGACGGGCCTGCTGATCTCCAACAAATGGAAATTCACCCCGCTACTGCCTTCAAACAAATATGTCTCATTCGAATTCCACGCCATCACAGTGATCGCCCCAGCAAAACTCTACGTGCTGGTCATCTACCGCCCTCCAGGCCAACTACGCGACTTTATTGACGAACTTGACACTCTGCTATCCTCCATCCCTGAGCATGACTGTCCGCTTCTTGTTCTCGGTGATATGAACATCCACTTAGATGCCCCAGGCTCAGCGGACTTTTTGGCCCTGGTCCACTCCTTTGACCTCGAACTGGTTCAAAGCCCACCGACTCACAAAGCTGGCAAAGAGCTTGACTTGATCTTCACTCGGAACTGCAGCACAGACACCCTCATGGTGACGCCTCTCCATCTTTCTGACCACTTCTTCATCCAGTTCAACGTCAGCCTGTCAGAACAGCCTCCGGCTCCTCAGCCGATGGTCACGTTCCGCCGCAACATCCGGAACCTGTCTCCAACGCACTTCTCCTCTGTGGTTGCCTCCGGTCTACCTCCACTCAACACCTTCTCCTCTCTGGAGGTTAATGAAGCCACTGACTCGCTCTGCTCCACACTGACCTCGTGTCTAGACGAGCTGTGCCCTCTTACCACAAGGCCAGCTCGATCTAAACATTCTCATCCATGGCTAAATGATACCCTCCGATCGCAGCGCACCAAACTCAGAGCCGCGGAGAGGAAATGGCACAAATCCAAACTAGCTGACGACCTCAAAAACTACCAGACACTCCTGACCTCCTTCTCAGCCAGCATCACTGCTGCTAAGACTGCTTTCTACAATGACAAAATCAACAGCGCTACAGACACTCGAAAACTTTTCTCAACCTTCAAATCGCTACTCAACCCTCAGCTACCTCCTCCTCCATCCAGCCTTACTGCAGATACCCTCGCCTCATTTTTTACAAACAAAGTGGCGGCAATCAGCAGTCAATTCTCTACATGCCCACTCAACGCATCTGACTCAGATACCGCACTCCTACAACCTCTAGGGACTGCTGGAACATCTTTTTCAGCATTCATGCCTCTCTCCGAGAGTGAAGTGTCCAGACTCCTGACATGCAGCCGTCCTACCACATGCTCGCTGGACCCTATACCTACGAGCCTACTTCAGTCCATCAGCCCGACCATCGCTCCAGCTATCACACATGTGATCAATGCCTCGCTAACCTCCGGCACATTTCCAACAGCGTTCAAAATGGCCCGGGTAACACCGTTACTTAAGAAAGCTTCTCTCAACCCTGCTCAAGTCGAGAACTACCGCCCTGTCTCACTACTGCCTTTCCTATCCAAAGGCATTGAACGAGCAGTCTCCAAACAGGTCTCTGACTTCCTTTCACAGAACAACCTTCTGGATCCAAATCAGTCTGGGTTCAAAAGCGGCCACTCTACTGAAACGGCTCTGCTGTCTGTAACAGAAGCCTTAAAAGAAGCCAGGGCGACCGCTCGGTCATCAGTACTCATTCTGCTTGACTTATCGGCTGCCTTTGACACGGTTAATCACCGTATCCTTCTCTCTATACTCGCTGACATGGGAATCTCCGGTTCTGCTCTCTCCTGGTTTGAATCCTACCTCACAGGACGCTCGTTTAACGTATCATGGCTTGGTCAGCTATCCGCACCTCACCATCTCACCACAGGGGTCCCCCAGGGCTCAGTGCTGGGCCCCCTCCTCTTTGCTATCTACACCACCTCCTTGGGACAGATTATCCGTTCGCACGGCTTCTCATACCACTGCTATGCAGACGACACACAGCTCTATCTGTCCTTTCCACCTGACGACCCCCTGGTTTCAGCACGGATCTCGGATTGCCTTTCAGACATAGCTACATGGATGAAGGCACACCACCTCCAGCTGAACCTCTCAAAGACTGAACTGCTGGTCATCCCAGCTAAACCTACCATACACCACGACATCAACATCAAATTTGACTCCCTGTCTGTTTCACCGACCAGGACTGCAAGAAATCTAGGAGTTGTTCTTGACAACCAACTAAACTTCTCGGATCATGTTGCCTCAGTCGCCCGGTCATGCCGTTTTGCACTCTACAACATACGGAAAATCAGGACTTACTTGACTCAAGATGCTACCCAACTTCTGGTTCAGGCAATAGTCATCTCACGACTCGACTACTGCAATGCCCTCCTGACAGGTCTCCCAGCCTGCGCAGTGAAACCACTTCAGATGATCCAGAACGCGGCGGCGCGCCTGGTCTACAACCAACCCAAAAGGGCACATGTTACCCCGCTGCTCATCCAGCTACACTGGCTACCTATGGCGGCCCGCATCAAATTCAAGTCTCTAACGCTTGCCTACAAAGTAGTCTCCGGTTCTGCTCCCACCTACTTGAATGCCCTCATACAGACTTACACTACCTCCAGACCGCTGCGCTCCTCTGACGAACGACGTCTAGCTCTACCACCGGTACGCTCAAGCCAATCCAAACTTTTCTCATCTGTTGTTCCTCGTTGGTGGAACACACTGCCAGTTCCTACAAGGACAGGGACATCCTTTTCCACTTTCAAAAAACTCCTGAAGACCCAGCTCTTTAGAGAACATCTACTCTCATAGCAACACTTACAACAAGTCTTACTGATCCTAGCACTCACCAGCCGTTTTAAACTGACAAGTAACTGTTAAAAACAGCACTCACCGACGCACTTATTCTTACTGTACTCTAATGTTTTTTTTTAAACTGTCCTAAAATTGTGAGAATTGTTCTAAAAACTTACTGTTTACCATGTTGTTAGTCGCTTTGGTTAAAAAGCGTCAGCCAAATGTAATGTAATGTAATGTAATGTAATGTGTGTGTGTGAGAGTATGAGAAAATAATTTTCCTCCTGACCTAATAGTAACCCTTTAGATGTTACTATTAGGTCAGGGAGTTAATGGGTGTAGTGTGTGTGTGTGTGTGTGTGTGTGTGTGTGTGTGTGTGTGTGTCAGCACTAGCACGAGGTAGGCAGGTGGGGAGTTTGACTGGGGAGCTACACTGACTGCACAAATGAAGCAGACAACTGATTAGGCCTATGATGGGATACTGAAATGTATATTAAGTGTCCAAGGAGGTGTGTGTCTGTGTGTGTGTTGGGGGAGGGGTGGTCTTGGATGGTCACTGGTGTGAATGATCAGAATGATCAGGCATTGACAATATATTATTGATGGTGCTATCATTGTGGGTGAGTCCCAAAATCACTTTGATTTGATTTAATCAAATTTTGATTAGGACCCCATGAGGGCTTGGGCCGGCTCTGCACACAGGTGTTCTGTGGGGAGCTTGGGGAGAACAGACAGGGAGCAGAAGGGCAAGATCCCACTGCATGTTCCCACCAGACTGCCATGTGAAACATCACTGCTGCTACGATGGTAAGACACCCCCAACCCACACAATGGACACATGCATCATACTTCACAAATGAAGCCATAGACTGGATCATTAAGAAATATTAAAATGTCTTACCCAAGTTTCTCCAGTGCACAGCTTGGGTCACCCCATCCACTACACAAGTGTTGGACCCCAGTATCTCCAATACTGTTGTCACTGAGGTCCAGATGTTTCAGCTTTGAAGATGCTTTGTTGAGGACAGATGCCAGACCTGCACAGCTCCTCTCAGTGAGCCTACAGCTGTTAAGCCTTAAGGGGAAAACATTCCACCGGTTAACAGACTCTCTGGAAAGAACTTTGATACCATAACTACATTAGTGTAGTCGTGCTTCTTAATCAATGTCATTACACTCTCATTTTCAGTCAAAACAAATTTTGAAATTCTACTCACAGAGCCTTTTGGGATTCCTCCACTACTGGCAGCAGCCTTAGGAGACATTCATCAGACCTGATGTACTTCTTCAAGTCAAACACATCCAGCTTTTCTTCTGATGTCAGAAGTACAAACACGAGAGCTGACCACTGTGTGGATGACAGTTTGGCTGCAGAAAGTGTCCCTGCACTCAGGAAGCTCTGGACCTCCTCCACTAAAGAGTGATCATTGATTTCATTCAGACAGTGGAAGAGGTTGATAACTCTTTCTGATGATGGAATCTCTCTGATTTTTGTCTTGATGTAACTGGGTATTTCTTGTCTGCTTTCATCCTGTACTTTTTGCAGTAGTCCATGTAGGAGTCTCTGGTTGGATTCCAGAGAGAGGCCAAGCAGGAAACGGAGGAAAAGATCAAAGCGCCCATCTTCATGTTCCAAGGCTTTGTCCACAGCACTTTTCTGTAAGGTGGCCATGGATTTGTGTGCTGGTCTGCTTTTGATCGTTCTGGTGGCTTGCTTTTGGGTCATGAGATCCATCCTTTCAGTTATAAACATCAGCATTACATACAAAGCGGCAAGATACTCCTGGATGCTCAGATGAACAAAGCAGTACAACTTTTCCTGATGAAGGCCTGACTCTTCTCGAAAGATTTGGGTGCAAATGCCACTGTGTACTGCTGCCTCTTTGACATCAATTCCACTCTCTTTCAGGTCGTTTTCATAAAAGATCAGGTTACCCCTCTGCAGCTGGTCATAGGCCAACTTTCCAAGAGCAAGGAGACTAGCCCGGTTCCACTGTGGATCTGTGTCATAACTTCCTTCAAGCTTCAGACTCCTCTGCTTGGTTTGAAAAACAAGGAAATACGTGTACATTTCTGTCAAAGTCTTTGGAACTTTCTTATGTCCTTCAGTCTTTAGAAGAAATTCAAGCACAGAAGCAGCAATCCAGCAAAACACTGGTATGTGGCACATAATGTGGAGGCTTTTTGATGATCTGATGTGAGCGAAGACTTTGCTGGCAAGAGTCTGATCACAGATTCTCCTCCTGAAGTACTCCTCCTTTTGAGGGTTGCTGAATCCTTGTACTTCTGTGACCCGGTCGACGTTCTGAGGTGGAATTTGATTGGCTGCTGCGGGTCGAGAAGTGATCCAAAGCAGAGCAGAGGGAAGCAGATTACCCTTGATGAGATTTGTCAGCAGAATATCCAATGAAGTGACCTCTGTCACTTCAGTCAAGACTGAATTTTTCTGGAAGTCTAGTTGGAGTCGACACTCATCAAGTCCGTCAAAGATGAACAACACTTTGTACTTCCCCTGGGTGGGAAAAGTTAATTGCTTCATTTCTGAGAAAAAATGGTGGAGAAGTTTTATAAAAGAGAGCGGTTTGTCTTTCATGGGGTTGAGCTCCCGAAAAGGCAGTGGAAATATGAAGTGGACATCCTGGTTCTCTTTTCCCTCAGTCCAATCCAGGATGTACTTTTGAACTGAGACGGTTTTGCCAATGCCAGCTACTCCCTTTGTGATCACACTTCTGATTGGCTGGTCTTGGCCAGGTAAGGGCTTGAAGATGTCTCTGCATTTGATTGATGTCTCCTGTCCAGCTGATCTCTTGGATATGGACTCAATCTGCCTGACTTCATGCTCCTCATTTACTTTTCCACTTCCTCCCTCTGTGATATAGACCTCTGTGTAGATCTTTTCCAGCAGAGCAGAGCTCCCTTGCTTGGGTATGCCTTCAAACACACTCTGGTACTTGTTCATGAGATTTCGCTTCAGCTCTGTTTGACAAACCACATCCTTTTCATCTAATTCACAAAAAAATAAAACAATATAATCATGTTCATCAAGCCACCAACAGCAAAGACTTCCATTTCATCATCCACTTCAGCATTTTTTTGTTTATGTAATGTAGCTTATTGATGACAACCATTGCAATTGCAAATTAAGGAACATTTCTTACTTTCTTGCAGTTTGTCAGCAATATGTTTCTCCTTCATGTTCCTCAGGAAGTGCAGTGCAATCTTGAGAGTCCCCTCTCTGGCATCACTCTCATCCCACTGTTTACCCTCAAATGTTTCTTGGTAATCTGGACTCACAATATTCCTGAATCTCCTCAGCTCATTCTTAACAAAGGTGATGATCTTCTCCTCGAGCACCTGGTGTACAAGTATTTGGTTACACTTTGCATTACAATACCCATATTTGTTTATTGTCAACAATTGAAATCAATTACATGTAAAGAAATGTGAATGAATAAGCAGTGTTATATTAATCATGGAAATATCATTAGTATCAAATGTTTGCAAACAGTGTTTATCAGTGAAGCATTATATGGTTGTAACCAAACCTGGAATATGTGCTTGAGGTCCCCCTGGGTAATCTGGTCACTGGCTGGTTTGCATCCTTCCATTTGGCCTCTGAGTATTTAGAATGAAAAGAATAGTGTTTCTAAGCCATCTTACATTTGTCACATTCTGGCATATTAATACACTTCTGGGTTTTCACACACAGCCCTGGCTCTGTAGACAGAATCACAGATTGTGCACCTGCACACACAACACTACTGCACCCAATCAGAAACACGTGCCATTATTGCCACAGCCCCATGGAGCACTGAAAGAGGTGTCCATTTATTTGCCTGTTGAGTTCAAATTAGAATCTTTCTTGATTATCACCAACCCTATCTTCGAGGGCAAAACAAAGCGTATTGTTTTGAGTGATGATATGATGTTGTGTGTGTTTCATGCATGCACTATGAAATAAATTGCTTAGCTTTTTTAAAGGCTGGTTTTCTATATAAAATTGACCTAAACTGGGAATCTATTTAAAATCTTAGCAAAATGTTGTTTTATTTAGAAGATATTTAACTATCCACGTATGTCGACACCAACAAAGGGGTAAAATGGGATATATGTAAGCCACCACTGACATTTATGATGCTGAATTATACATATAATTTAACATTATTAAACAAACCAAAAAAATCCTAATTTAAAATAAAGATAACTAGATGTACCGCATAGCGGTACAAAATATGACCGCCGCTCAGTCCTGTACATCCGTTCCACGAAAATAAATCGCACTTCAATTTGTCTCCATATTTTACTCCATCCCCCACTCTTGAAACTTTTGTGTATGCTTGTTTGGCATGCCTGAGTGTGTGTGTGTGCGGCTGCACAGAAAGTAGCCTACTGGTGCTGAAAAGGTGAATAGATTGTAGAATAGCCAAAGAAGATGTAGCATTGTTATAAAACCTTTAAAATCTCTAAACAATCACAAGTAGGGCAGTTCATCACAGTTCATCCATTGCAACTGGATTGATGAAAGGTCACTTACACCTGTAGGCTACATTGTATTTGGGAAAAGCAAAAGGTATCAGCATAATGTTATTTATTTATTTATTTATTTTTTATGTATTTATAAACAAAAACATCTCTGTCAGTTCCATGCCGTTTTCAACAGCTATCAAAAACAAAGGTCATTTTTGGATGGATGGATGTTTCTTCTTCTACATAAGATTTTAGTCATCTTTAGTTCATCTAATACTTTATTGTCAATGCACAAATTAAGTAACAGTAGTCTGAAACGTTATTGTTAATGCACAAATTAAGTAACAGTAGTCTGAAACGAAATGCTGTTTTACATCTAACCAGTGGTGCAAATAACTGTCATGTCCAAATGGGCCTTGATGAAATGCGTCGCTAGACAGTTCATACACATTTTAACGGGCCAAAGTTGAAGAGCTATTGTCCGTTATTGTTCGTGCAAATATAGGCTGATTCATGTTCCCTTGCATTGTGTAACTGAGGTCCATGGCTAGTCTGGCTTTCATCAGACCAAGCTCAATCTTTTAAGAAATCAAAAAATAAATAGCGGGCAGATCAGGCTGGGTTCACCCAGCCTAGTCCATAGGCAGCCGATATTGTTTAATTTTCCGATTGAGATATACACGCTCTGGCTATTCTAAATGCAAAAATGCATCAGGGAGTTATGACAAAACGGTAACTAACAAACTAGATCCTAATAGAAAGCTGTTAGCTTCCCTAAGCTACAGGTAGGATTATAAGGTAGGCCTATTTACAACATAAATTGTCAATAGGCTATGCTGGCGACACAAATAAAATCTCCTTTGGAAACCAATGGCTTACGCCTTACAGTATCAAGCGGACTTAAACTGCCATATCGTGGCGAATGTTGTAATAACATTCACGCAGCTCCATGAGTCAAGGAAAGCGCGAATGAAGTAGCCACTTCTAAATGGGACCCACTACACAGTAGCTTAAGGTGTGTTGCTAAAGCAGCCATAATGAAATGAAGGTGTCATTGTTTGGATACTTCACACACACGTGCTTTTTAATTTCACAGACGACAACTGCCAAGCTGGAATCAAAGCACATCGATTCCCCTCTCACACCCTGCACGCACTTAAAACAAAATAAACAGGCGTCTCAGTCTCACGCATGTATAGGCAAAACTGTATCAGACCGGTGTAACGTTGGTAAATCTTCCATTGCACAGAATGATTTTGTAGCACATGCAATAAATGACAGTCGAAAGATACAAACAGTGCTGCTATCAATTTGCTTGGTATAACCGCATTTATAGTTTTCTACAAATGCAATCAATCAAATGGGCCTCCATCACTCAACCAACGCTAACGGTAACATTACCTAGGTCCTTATTGATATTACAAGATTAACGTACCTGCAGTAAAAACCAAGCATGTCCGATAAACATCCTCAGATTTATTTCGGCTTCAAAAAGAAATGGGAATTACACTTCATGTGAACATCGTCCTATCCTTATTAGATGTTCGCTTTGGTAAATTACAGTCCTTGTAGGAAGCGTCCATTGTTCTTCCAACCCACTTTTAACTTCCAACAAAATTACGTCTCACTGCAACGATGCGCCATCTAGTGGACAAACGACTACTTATCGCCAATACTGAAAATGCAGCCATGATGATGATGATGAATATTTATTTTGGCTTTCTTTTAATCCTACTGAATTTGTAATTATGTATCGGCCGTTCTAATACCGATAGTATGTGGGTGCCTGTGTGTGTGCATGTGTATATGTGTGCACCGCCATTTACAGGCCAATGAGTGTACAGTCACTAAATGTACACATAACCTAATTTTTTTAGACCCCCCCATGGATGAAATTCTACGAAACTTGGTATACCCCCAGATAATGCCAGGTCAATCATACACATAAAATTTGGTGCAGTTCTGAACATCTTAACTGAAGATAGGGGCGATTAAAGCAGAATAATATTGCATTTTCATTTTTGACCGGGGCGGGTGTGGGGGGCAAATCACAAATGAGTGATTATGAGCCAGGTTGATGTGGGCCCTTGAGACCAACATACCATAAAAGATTCACAGAGAACTGTGTCTGCCCTACCCTCCTTTCGGGGGGTCCAGTCCAGCGGGGGGGCTACAGATCAAAACGAAAAACGATGGTTCCATGCTATCCATGTGGGGTTACATGCCCACCAAGTTTCGTGTACCCCGGTCTTTCAGTGTCCCGGGAATCATTGACGGAAATTTGGGCATGCGAAAAAGAAAAAAAAAAAAAAAAAAAAAAATCTGACTAAACCTATATGACCGCCGCTTCGCTGCGCGGCGGTCATAATAACTACTGATAAAGACACAACACATTTAGGCCCAACATATACATGTGTAAAGTTGTCAATTGCATAAATATTTATGGTGATGCACTTAGGGTGTATTTTTAATCATAATTCAAACCATTTTTAACAAATAGAACATTAAATGCACAATGCACAAACCCGACTTACTGATAGTCTGATGCCTATATTGCATGACATCCACATATGGGGACAGTTGCTTTTTGTTGTGTAAAAAAGGCATCTTACTCTACATACTCTACATTTTAATAAAAAAAAAACACAGCCATGTTCATGACAGTGTCTTGGACATGCAGATAATTGTTTTTCCCTGAATTGGCCTACTGGAATAAAAAAAAAATTCAAAGATATACCCCAGGCGTTTTTGCACATAGCTATCCTTGTCGGCCATGGATTGATGTCACCAAAAACTTAATATTGTATTTGTAATACAAGATTGTAACTGCAGTTACAACACAGCAATGCATATATTAATACTGTCCAAATTAAGTTTGGACAAAATAACCATGATTAACCAACCCAAAAATGTGTTATACTGTTACATAGTTTACAACTGTCTGAAAGGGTTAAGGCCTCTTTTGTGTCACACACACACACAAACACACACACACACACACACACACACACACACACACTCAGTGTTATGGACTTGCCTTGTTCCATCTGTGACATCATCCTGTTTGAAGTATATCATGCGATCCTCTGACCGGTCACTCTTCATGGACACACAAGTGGGCACAGGTGATGGAGGCCTCTCATGATGGAATGAGCTGTGGTACAGAAAAACATACATTCTTCCTATAAAGTTGACATATCCTAAATGTTTCACAATATTTTTGTCCTTTTCTTGGCAAACACTGCGCTCTCCCGATTGTTCTCTTGTTTCTTTGTGGGTGCGTAATCCAGGGAACTCATAGAAAATAACAAATGGTCGCACTCCAAAAATCTTTTCTTGCTTTTTAATCCATTTAAGCACAGGGGTTAATTGACAAACGTTTCGGCCTGACGAAGGCCATCAGGCCGAAATGTTTGTCAATTAACCCCTGTGCTTAAATGGATTAAAAAGCAAGACAATATTTTTGTAAAATATCCTACGTATTAAAATACATATATTAATTGTGCAGTTTGATGCGCATTATAGATTAGTCTGTTGCATAATAACAGCCATTATTCCCTGAACACTATAAATCTGGCACATGTATGTATGCGTCAAAAGCGTTTCTTGTTCATTTAAAGTGGCTGTGTAAAGGAAGCAACTCGACTCACTACCACATGAGGACAATATCATCTTCTACACAATTGTGTGTAATGTTTCCCATTAAAGAACAGATGACTATGCAAGTTCAGCAGTCAGTGTTATGGACTTGCCTTGTTCCATCATCCTGTTTGAAATATATTATGCGATCCTCTGAGCGGTCACTCTTCATGGACACACAAGTGGGCACAGGTGATGGAGGCCTCTCATGATGGAATGAGCTGTGGTACAGAAACACATACATTCATTCTATAAAGTTGACATTTCCTAAATGTTTCACAACATCTTTTACAAATATATAATACAGAAATGAATTGTGCAGTTTGATAATGGTCATGATTGACATGTCTGTTGTACAGTAGTAGCCATTACTCCCTGAACACTATACATCTGATCAGGCTTGGAATTTGGCCTTCAGTTGGGCATATTTGGTGGGGGGCACAAAGGCCACATGTCAGGGCACCAAGGCCAAAGTTAACTATACAGTAGTAGGCTATAAAAATGATCAAAGTTTTATTTAGCCTATTCACTGCAGTAGACCTGCATCACTGTATGAAACATTACAAAAACATGAAACATGACATATTACATAGAACTGTAAATCATCTGATCATCTAATATTTGCAGATATCTAGGCTATATATAACATTTATTTTATATTTGGCCTGTTATAAAATCATGTATTGAACAATTTAACCACAGCTCAGCTTTAAGAAACTCAAATAGCCTAGATGCATGCTTAGCATTTTGTGATCATTAGGCTAAGGCTACTTTCACAAACTCAGTCAGCTGTCCTGATTTACTAATATCTAGGCGATATTTGTAACATTTATTTTGTATTTGGCCCGTTATGAAATCATGTGGAACAATTTAAACACATTGTAAAACTTAAAGCCCAAATTTGGAGACATCCATGCATGTCGAAATGTACTGCAAATTCAAAACTGGATTACTCTGGAATGGCTAACTGTACAGGGGACTGCTTTACACCTTTGTGTTCGGTAAGGTCTGCTGTTTATTCTTATATGGTTTGTCGTGTGTTAAAAGAAGGGTTCGTGAAGTATTCCACCGAGATGAATGGGTTGGGAGATCATGGGACGCAAAACCTTCAGTAGAATGTATGATTAAATTGAATTATATTATTTACTTTTCTCGCGAACCGTTCAACTCAGCAATGATCGGGTAACATCGTTTAAAAGCTGAGAAAAAGCTCTTTCATGTAATACTTGTGATGAATAGGCTACTTCGCGAGTAGTTCAACTGAGATGAATGGGTGAATTTGGACGCACTTTCTTTCTTATGCTGTCACTTTCTCCACTGCGTAAAAGACTAAATTAATTTGCGCTGTGAATGCTAAGATTATTTTGACAGGCCACAGGCTAAATAAAAATCGCTATTAGTAGGATGCAAAGCAGAATATTGAAAGAAGGGGGCACCAAGGCCACCGTGGCCTGTAAACCTCTGATTTTCAAAAGGGCCTCACGGCCAACGCAAGAGGCAACGACGATGGCCGCCGTGAAATTCCTACCCTGCATCTGATACATGAACGCATGTACGTGTCAAAAGCTAATCAAGCATTCGCTAGTTTGCCCATCGGACATTGAGTGCTGAGAATAAGCATGTTTGGCTTGGTAGCTGGCAGTGGTCCTGGGATGCCAATAGCAGAGATCACATGTGAGTGATGTCTACTGACACCCCTTATAGATGAGAGGTAATATGAGCATAGAGCTAATAGTGAAAATGGAGGAGAAAGGGGAGGAGGTGGGAGGCTTTGCAACTCAAGAGCATGTGATGTAGTGGGCAGGTAAGGAGGGTTTACATTTGAGTGATGGCTGTCAATCATCCTCCCAAACTTTGTGACAGAGTTTAACGTTTGTGTTCGATGGTTTAGATCAGTGGTTCTGAAAGTGTTGTGAATCAGAATCATTTCTGTAAATGTACATACTGTGTACTTCTTATGGTCATTTGTGATTTTTGTACCCATGTGTACCCTGTGCGTGTCTTTGGTCTGTATGCAGTGTATCCATTGTTTATCCTTGAATGATTAGAATTCACTAGGCACTGTCTAGGGACCTTTTGGCTTATCCTCAGGTGTGACTCTCTATTGTATAGACTAGGGAGCAAGGATGGGTGTGAATTAAATAATAATAAAGCTGACCAGGCCTGATGACACAACAACAAGAGACCACATCCCCACACACCACACCTTTATATTGCATATTCATACTAGAGGTCACTCCTTCTCTTTGTGTGTAACTTATAAGGTTAAGATTTGTTTCTGTATAGTTAAGAGTATACTGGTGAAACCCATGACGGGGTGACACAAACATGCATCTCTCCCTTGAGGGGCACTGGCCCCTAATTGAAAAGAATAAAAGCCTGGATCCTGATTTTCCATCGTCCTTACTGAGTCTTAAGATAAATATTGTAGTAAAAATATAGATGACAGAGGTTAAGTTTAATGTTGGTCCAACTTCCAGTTTGTACACTGTACCCAAGCACCACTGCTTGCTTGCATGGTGTTAAATTAGAAAAGAATTCTGGCGAAATTAGCTTTTATTAATGCAACAAGCATTTGTTGCTATGTTGTGTAAATTATAACCCATAGTCTTGCGACATCCTTAATGTTTTCCAACACTTTATCTTCATGCTCTAAATCTCTTAAGCACTGAAAGCACAATAAAACTGTGGCTGTGTAAAGGAAGTTGTAAGTTGTAGGAAGGAAGTTGAAACACAACAACTCAACTCACATGATACAATAATAACATCTTTAAACTATTGCATTTCTTGTTTCATAGCAAAGAACAGATGACTATAAGCAAAGTAACGTGACTTAAATCATGTGTTGCCTACCTTTGCCCCTTTAGACTGGCTTCCTGTTGTATCTTGACTCGTTTCTCCATGTTTCAGCCACTCCTCATTGCATCCAGATAAATTTCGTCATGACAAGCTACAATGAAAACATCAAATCAGCGTGTATATCTACTACATAACATTTCTCAATGTTGCTGATCTCACTTGATTTTTTTTCTGAGATAAGCCTAACAAACAACTCACAGAAGGCTTTAGAATACAGAATACAGTAATGTTCTGCAAATGACCATCATCAAATAATGCCTCAGCAGAGACTCATGAAACAATGTACCAGTATGATATACTGTAGGCCTCTGTTTCTCACACCTACTGTTACATTTACATCTGCAATAATCTGTGTGTGTGTGTGTGTGCCTGCGTGCGTGCGTGTGTGCGTGCGTATGCTTGTATCTGTCTTCCATTCTTCCTTCATTAGTGAGCTGGGAATTGCAGTGCACATGAATTAAAGAGTGTGGACATGATTAGAGTAATAGAAATCAGCAGCAGCAGATAACTCTGCAACTGTCAATGCAAACAGAGTTAATTTCTATCAGTGGAGTCAACACAGAAAGCACAACATTTACATCAGAAATGGATGCTGTTCCCCAGATTATCTCCACAGTTTATACCACTGTAGCTGACTCCTAAAGGGATCGGCTTTATGACCTCCGGGATATGACAGTGTAATAAAAGTGACCTTTGGTAGTTTAACACTCACCAGTTAACAAAACATGAATATGAACCGTGCATGAACATCTAGGCTGCTGTGTTTGACATTATTCCTGATCTGAAGTTGGAAACTGAAGTAGACTGGAATAGCCTGCATTTTTAAAACACCAAAATGCAAAATGTGGATAGATTTTTATAGTTGGATGGTTCATTGTTAAGGCAGTAGCTGTTTACCTTTGTTGATGTATGAGCTGCTTATTTGTCTTTGTCAAATGCAAAAAAAAAAAACTGCACAGGCTATGTAGGCCGTACATAAGGAAACACTTTGTCAAGATTCTGCTGCGATGATTACAAAGCTCTCTGGTACTCCACACACACTGGCACTCTGGTACTGCATCAACACAAATTCATGAACGGTTTCAAAGTGCCAGAGTGTGTTTATAGCGCTCTGAATGGCAGTTTATAATCACACTCAAGGGGTCACATCTGATACAGGACATCAAAAACTTTTTAACTTTTTTTTAAGCCAATCTCTGAAGGAACCAAATTCAGAAAGGAAACATGAATAAATATGACTTGTTTTTCAGTACTTTGTGTCATTACCTGTGCTTACCAGCTGAACATATATGGCCCAGCTTCACTCCTTGGTTTGAAAATCTGTCTCATTTCTTGGTTCGAAAATCAGAATTTGTAATTGAACAGCCCCGGCCCACAAGAATCTCTCGACTGCTCTCTTTCTCAAAATGGAGTCGGAGTAGCGTGTTGACTGGACACCTTGGTTAAGTAACAACATGTAGCTGGTGGACTTTGTCTCCCTGTTCTTCCCTCTTGTTTCTCTCACTGGTCTGCTCTCTCTCTGTGGGTGTGGCAGATGTCACATGTTCACTCACACTGATTACTGGCTCGTCAGTAAATAACCAGGTAGGAACTTGCAGTGATGGATAAAGCGCCCCCTGGGCTTAAAATCAGGAATAGCTTGGAATACAAATTAAATGTTGCCATATATTCGCTTGCACATGTAGGCTACATGAACATACACCACTTTTATCTTGCACACTACATAAACAGCAAACCTACCACTTTTACGTTGTTTGTGCAATGTTCTTTTCTCAGAGTTTCCTATGATTTCTGTCTGGACCACAAGCTGGGCCACTCGGAGGCTGCTTCTGTGTAGTAACTCCTGTAATAATCTATTTGCTGTGGTCACTGGAGTGAAATGTGTGGAACCTTGAATCTAACCTTGAGTGTACAATGTCTAATCGGAACAGAGTGTCCTTCTGTGTGTTAGTGTGTATCCAAAAAGCACCTCTTATAATGAGATTCTGTTCACTGTGGAATGTAGTTGGTTGTCATGGTGCAGTCTGTTATTTTGCATTCTTGTCTGATGTTTGTATTCTTATTGATGCAAATTGCAAATATCCCACTTTCTAATATCAGACAACATTTGACCTCAGAAACTTTGACATTTGCAAAGCATGGCTGTCACCGATATGGAAAATTAACTACTCCGCCTTTATGGCGCTGACTATCAAGTGTTTGGGGGCAGTTGTGAAACCAATCCAATCAGCATGGTTGGTCAACACTCATCTTTTCAAAATGATTCAGCTACAGGTAATTCAGCAAAATCATTTTGCCTTTTTAGACAATCAACTGTATTCTATTCAGTTTGATTGATTTTATTGTACTGTTCACACTGCACATTGTCTTATGCTGTTCATACTGCACTACCTAAATCATTCCTTATACATACTTTACACTCTGAGCAATCGAATCTAATCTAATTGAATCTAATCTAATCTAATCTAATCTAACATGCATACACAACAAAAAAATAGTGGGCCGTTTTGATTTACTTGGAGAGCGCAGATTTACGACGCGACAATTTATGACACATCTGGTGAAGCTAGCAGAAAATAATATACATTTAGCAGCTACTCATACAGTTGTGGATAAAATAAATTGCATGTGTTCGTGTTCGGTCCATCATTTGTGGCCCACATTGCCACCAGATGTCAAGAAACCCTCAGCAGTAGTTCTGCATACTTAATGTGCCTTCTGTACAATGGACCTGTGGGCCTATTCAGCCTAAAATGGAGGCTAGTCCTGTCCTGTACACCTGTGCGCTAAATGGTTTCCTCATATACAAACAATAGGCTACTGTGGAACGCGCTCATTAAGCCTGGATGCCAAGGTCATTAAACACAACAGTTGTAAATGTTCAGTCCCAGCTCATTTATCAAATGCACTCTTTTAAAACGCGTTTGTGCAACACTGCTGATGATTTATCCATAGAACAAGCTCAACACCCACCTTTGGTTCGACTTAGGTCATTTAAAATAGAAGAAAATGTGTTAGTGTCATTTTTGTTAGCAGCCTAACTTTGCAGACAGACTGATAATGACTATTAATGACTGATGATGACATAACCTAGGCTATATTCGAAGCTTTACTTGTTGAGCAAGTACAAGTTTCATCTTCCTTCCTCGTCTTCCGAATTCCGATCACCTTGTTACTTTCACTTCTAAATCCCATTCCTCTCCCGCACACCTGTGTTGTTTTGTCACCAATGGGTGGAGCTATTTTTCCACAGGGTTTCTATGCACCTCATCGTAATCACAGATTTCTCAAGGAATGCAGGCTACAACATCTAGTCATATACCAACACATTTTGGAGGTGCTGCAGTGATTCACCATCAGTTATAGGCTCAGGGCGGTTAAATGTATTTTTGTTAAAAGTGTATTTTGGAGCATACATAACCCCCATTTATCATATTTTTACTGTGGTAAACCAACCAAAAAAGCATGGAATCTGTTGCTGATTTCCTCAAAATGGTGTGTGCATGCCTGACACAGAGGGACAAACTATCATCGGAGCTGCGCCCTCTGCCGCTGCTGTCACGGGGAGAGCAGTCGCAACGACCACGGCACGTCCCCTCCAGGTGACCAGGCTCACCGGAGTTTTGAACACCTGAAAGTAATGCACTAATGAGCCGTAGACTATTTTAGAGACTCTCCTGGCTGGCCTCAGTGTGAGGTATTGTTTGTAGCTTGTTAAATATACTAAGCCATTATTCTATGCGATATTTCGTGTATGACCCAGATTGTTTTTCCCGACTGTGATTTTTGGATTCTGTATCTGTTGCTTTCCAATTATGAACGACCTGTGCTACGACTTGGACCGTGTTTTCTGACCTGCCTTTTGGATTGTGCTTTGGACACTTTTGCCTGTTATATTCCCTGTCTGCCTGTGTACCGGACTTGGACTGTACTCAATTCCGTTTGTGGATCTTCCCTCTGTACTGTCGCTAAATAAACTCCTTTGCTCCCTGCACCTGGGTCCCTTCTGTAGTCATTACACAAACATTGTTTAATTATTTTAAAAAATAACTTATTTCATTGGCTGAACAACTAAGAAAGCATTCTGAGTGAGAAACAGAAAGACTGATCCACAATATCTGCACTGCATATATCAAGGGGCCCAGATGTTAAACTCAAAGTAAGCAGGGGGAGATGGCCCGGGAACTATAATGGCCAGCTCACACTGTAAGCACCCAGCATGCAGCAGCCAAAGAACTTCACACTGTAGGTGAGGGGCCTAGTGGTCAGATCAGGCTTTAAGCACCTGGACCTTAGGACCCAAGTGGGCAGCTTATGTTTTAAACAACAAGGGGTGTGAGGGCCTGGGGTGACCACCTCACATGTGAACACAAAGGGGTCCAGGGGGCCCTCACATTGTAAAAGAGGTCAGGGGGCCCGAGGGTCAGCTCACGCTAGGAGCACTAGAGGCCTCTTGTTCATCTGAGGCATGTGTTGTTGTTTTTCTGTGTAAGTGGGTAGCTATGATGACTGAGCAGACCCCATACTTCACCACCAAAGGCACATTTGTCTGGATGACACCATCAAATATTTTAAAACAAGATTTTTAAACACGATTTTAAAAGTGGAACCGGAGATTATAGAATTTTCTGTTTATTACATGTATGTCTCTTTAGGCCTTTTCTTTTGGTGCATTTGCTGCCATGTTGAAACTCCCTGATGCTGTTATACCAAAGGACTCATGTATTGTTCAATGATATAATAATAGGGTTCTGTGTGGAAGCATATTTTGAAATATACAGTAGGTCTGTTGTTTCAGGAAAACATAGCTTAACGTAAAATACTGCCCAAAAGGATCCATTACTATTCCGGGGGATTTTTTATGATCTAAAGTGTTCACATCTTACTATAATAAATTATGTTTTTCCCTGAGTTCTTGGGTGTTCTTTCTCTGAGCACTCCATTCAAATCTATGTTGTTGTGAACTAATTGTCCACTGATTCCCATATATATAATTGTGTCAACACATTTTTAGTATTACTAATAGTTAGTTTAACAAGGGGATACACTCAAACCCTACAAAGAAAGACAAAATGGGACACATTCAATGGGTAGTCCTACAGAAACAGTGTTGTAACTAGAATAAACGTCACAATGCAATCAGAAATGCAAGGAAGAGTATGGGGACATTGTATCTAAATCTATTAATTGTTTATACACTGATGTGTGATATGATGATGCCCATTATGGACATTTCTGTTGTACAAAGCTGACAGCCTGACACATAAATGTCATAAGTATCTATTTTCTCTCTTAGAATGACTGTTATTTAGAACATACTGTACATGTTTGTGTCTGAGGGAACAGTTCCAGAACTACAGTGATTGGCTTAATGACCTCCTGGATATGACAGTTTAATAAAACCTCTATGGTCATAAGTGTTTCCCTGTCCTTACTGACCCAACCATTTCAGTGCAAGGCAATTTTATTAGCACATTTCATACACTGGGGTAATTCAATGTGCTTTACATAAACAAGTGCAAAGAGTAGGCTACATAAAAACATGCAGGGCAGTAGTTTAAAGATGTTTAAAAAGTAAAGTAGAATAGTAAAAGACATAAAAGACAACACAGAATAATTAAAAGTGCAACATTACTGGAACACAGCCAACAACTTAACCTTATGCCTTGTCATAACTCCAGTTAGGCTGTTGTATTAGATTTAGCTATAGGTAGACTATCTAACCCTAACAAAGCCTAATCCTTGGCCATCAGACAGTTTACAACAGGTTATTAGCAGTGTGACAAAACCTCTGTCTGCCTTTGATTATCGGCACACAATAAGTGTGTCCTTTATGAAACTCACACAGGTTCTCAACGAGAAAAGGAATGATGAGCTCTCTGATTATCAGCATGAAAGCATGCTAATGGGGGGGGGGGGGTTAAAAAGTAAAGTAGATAAAATAGAGTCAATACATATGAGACATAAAGTAGAGTAACTCAGAGAGCACTTCTGATTTCTGGAACAGAGCCAACAGCTTAACCTTGTGCTTCATCACACCTCATGTTTGACTGTTGCATTAAATTTAGCTATAGACCAGCTAACCCAAAAAATCTATGGCCATCAAACAGTTTCTCGACACGTTATTAATACTGTGACAAAAAAAAGTCACAATAATGAGTAAGTTGCTCAGCTTCCTCTCCAAAAGAGCCGTAAAGATTTCCTGTTAAACCTGTCCCCGTCCTTACAGAGAGGAGATTATGGCTTTAGATAGTGAGCAACACATTCCAGTGAACTTGGAAACCAGTTTAACTTGAACTTGGGAAAAAAGGACAAAGCCAAAGAGTTTGTTTGTATGTGGATAGTTTTAACATTAGAGTAAGGGCTTGAAGTTTTCCGTGTACATGTCTGTGTACTTCCAAATATGTGATTATGTTGGATATGTTGTTATTAATGACTAAATTTAAAAGCACCTTGACAATTGGCTATCAAAAGGAAAAAAAAGGGACAAAAAGTGCTAGGCTATCAATAGGAAAAAAGGGTGGAATGTCTGCACACTTGCTCCCATCAGGAATTTTTAATGACTTTCACCAGTGACTTTCACACTGGTGAGAGTCATTAAAAATTCCTGATGGGAGCAAGTGTGCGGACATTCCACCCTTTTTTCCTATTGATAGCCTAGCACTTTTTGTCCAGCACCTGCCTTGGATGTGCGCACCAACAAACTGCTTTTCACCTTTGGTGACAATTGGCAAAATAAGTGAAAGATGAACAACTTGAAATAAAGTCCCAGTAAATTTCACTCAAAAGTTCACTCAGATGACTAAAAGCTTCATCGACGATTAGGCCTAAACAAACAGAACGCTTATGACTCACCTTTCTATTAAAAGTTTTCAACTTGATTACAAAACATCCCCATCGCTTTCTTCGAGTGATCGGCGTCTGCTGTTCATTTTCACTTTCGCCTTGGCTGCTCATTTCTATTCCCCTCCCACACACCAGATAACATCTCAGAACCTGTTCTCAGGCCACATCCCCAACCTTTTGTCCAAAGCAACTTACTTACTGTTTATTTTTCACTAAACACTAAACAAAACACACCGTAGCTCACCCTGCTCCTTCAGTGATCCCTTTTGTCCAAAGCAACTTACTTGCGCCATGGCCCCTAAACTCTGGAATTCCCTCCCTCAATCCCTCCGTGACTGTCCTTCCTTTCCTTTCTTCAGAGCACACACACACACACACACACACACACACACACAAGGAACGTTTCAGGGACACTTTTCACCTTCTGCCACCACTTAGACTCATCGCAAATGCAACATCTGTTTGTTTTTGTGTTGTCTTGCTCTGTTTGTGTTGACTTTGTAAACAAATACAGCGTATTATTATAATTTTTATTATTACTTTCTGTATATTTTTTACTAAACCAAAACCCACCATAGCTCATCCCGCATCTTCAGTGATCCCTGAGTGACTCCACACAGTGTTTTATTATTGTTTTGTGGATAGGCTGTTTATTTCCAGTTTAGGGAACTTTTTTTCCAGTGTACTCACTGAATGGGCACCTAGCGAATCATGAGTAGATATCACTTGCAGTCGCTTACAGCCTCTTTAATGCACATTAGAGGCTTTTTATCGAGTGGTTTCAGACTTACATCATAATCATCACCTGGTATCTCAATGCATATAGGTTACATACAACATTCAGTTCAATTCAGCTTTATTTATACAGGATAGCGCCACAATGTAAGAATATGTGGGCTGGTAGGGCCGTGTAGAAGCCGGCGAGCAGAAACACACACACTCTTATCTGACCAGCCGTCACCACACTCCCAGAGGAGCAGAAACACACACACTCTTATCTGACCAGCCGTCACCACCAAGGGCGTAAGTTTGGTCTCAGCTTTGGTAGGGACACATCCACAACTCCTGTTGTCACGATACCAACATTGTTGTTTCAATACCAATAGCAAGTGAAGAATCTCAATTTCGATACTATCATAGAAATTGATTGACCCTCCACACACACACACACACACACACATAGAAAGTGATGGTTGTCATAGGTTTCTTTTTCATATTTTGGAATTCATATAAACTATACATTTATATTGATAATTATTTATAGTATTTTATGATCTACATGATTACTAATAGCTAAACATATTTAGTAATTTGATTACATCATATTGATATTTAAATTATTAGGCTACACTTGTCTATATCATCACATTTGGTGTGTAAATCTAATTGAGTGCCTGTCACTTTAAGAGGAACGTGAATGCTGAAAAACAGTGGTGGAATGTAACGAAGTACAAATACTTCGTTACTGTACTTAAGTAAATTTTCCACCGTATTTGTACTTTACTTAAGTAGAATCTATAGTGCATACTTTTGACTTTTACTTCGTTACATTTTGCAGCAATTATCTGTACTTTGACTCCGCTACATTTCTACAACACCATCGTTCCTTTTTACCTTAGGCTACATTTTTAGCCTAGAAATCTAGACGCACCCTAGCGGCGGAAAATTAATTTGCTCAGCCTGTACGTCTAGTATCAAACCATAGGGATTTCTATTGGCTGACGCCGTGGACTTCATCCAATCACAGCGCTCTATTTTGTTAGAGAGTCTTAAGGCGGGCTTAACAGGATAACGACAGTCATGTGACGGTGAACAACAAGGAAGGTGGCTATGGCTAACGAAGAGCGGTTGTTTGAATCGGCGTTGGCGTCAACTTTGGAGGAGTTGGATTTGTGCTTTTCTTTGAAAGTTGAGCAACACAATGCACTTAAGTAATTCCTTTCGAAGAAGGATGTATTTGCTGTTTTGCCGACCGGATACGGATATGGTCGTAGCGCTGGCCTATTGCATGCCTAGGCAGTTTGAAAGACAATTCTCTGCCCGCCCCTTGGATTAAGCAAGGTAAATGGTTCGATTCCAGACTATACATTTCAATGATATAGGATGGCCCGCCAGGCTACTGCATTTTATGATCAGTTTTTTTTGTCTCTGACAAACACGTTTGTTTTACCAGGGGGCTGGGTTGAGATTCTAGAGCGCTACGTGCCCCGCTTCTTAAGCTTTGAAACATAGGCTAGTCTAGACCGGGCAAAGCGTGAGCTTGTAGCCATCTGCATTCGGTAGGCTATATTCACCAGACCCATGGCTACACTGGACATGCAAATGTGTTCTGTGCCCCGAGCTATGCTTGCCTTTCCCTGTCTATTACCTGCAGCGTTAGGGCCTCCCATGGAGGTATTAGGGGGCCTCCTCCCCGATGAGATTGCTATCCGCGGAGCAGCGAAGTTACAGGCTATGGTCATGCGTCTGTCACACATCTGATCATTTGCGGCACAAATGAATGGTAGACTATTATAGAACCGCTGGCCAAAAAAAACTAAACATTTTGCAGATTAGGAAATATTTTGTAATTGTGTTTAATCAAATAAAGAGGCATAGCCTAAAATTGGGGGATAGTATGCGCGCTCGTTCAATGTCTATGTGCGTCTGCACAAGTGAAACTGAACCTTATCATAAACACACCTTTCTCAACAACTTTTCTGTTCAATCGGGACCAGCAGAATTGGCATTAGGATCCATCGGACGTTTCCCTTGTCTTGTTTTGCTGAATGATATTAAATTAACTCAGCAGATCACCCTAGTAGATAACCAGAATTACATTCTCCAGAATTGTAGGCCTAAGTCAGAATGTAAACTGGGCCACAGATGGTAAGCACAATTACATTAGCTTAAAACTATCTAGCCTAGTATAACCTAAAACTAGCTTAATTCAAATGTCACAGCCCATAATTATTTTTTTATTAGAATATATATTAAGAGAATAAATCATTATGCAAATACTTTTACTTTTAATACTTAAAGTACATTTAAAAGCAGGTACTTTTTACTTTTACTTAAGTATGGTTGTCATTGTGGTACTTTTACTTTTACTAAAGTAAATATGTCTTTGCTTATTTGTACTTTTACTTAAGTACTGAGTTTCACCACTGCTGAAAAATAGTTTTGCAAGTGCAAGGATATGTGGATTCAATTCAGCATGTTTGCTATGTCATTAGATAAAATAAATGTTAAAAAAACTAACAAGTCAAAGAAAATCTTTCTGGGATGAGATCATAGAAGAGATAGGTGTCTCACAATGTTCATTTCTATGAGTATGGAAATGCACCAGTTTATCTTTTATTTCTTTGCATTGTGCAGGCTACATTCACAAATACATTAGCCTACATAAACAGAATATAGGAACAGGAAAATGTCTCGGATCCATTGTTTATTGCGACTGCAAGATTGGTAGCCCAATTAGCCTAACAGTCAGTGATGGTGACTTATAGCCTATGTGACTGTCCGTGTGGCACACCCTTACAACTTTGGTTGAAAGATTACAGAAGCTAGCTTAGCTGTGACAATATCCTGGGAAATATCCTAACGGCTAATGCTATTTTACACTAGTGGTGTGCGATACTGTAAAATCTGGTTTCGATCCGATACCAATTAAATATAGGGCCAGTATTGCCGATACCGATACCAATACTGATATTTGTGACTAAAAGCAGTTTATATACTTTTATATAGGGGAGAACAGTGTGTCATGATTTATGACATGAATAAAACATCAATATACTAAATTTGAATAAATTTCTATGACTAATGATTTTATGATTTCCACTGTTAATAGTTTACAAACATTTCAGCAACATAACATTGCAAAGCGGGCATGCAAAAAGTTAAAGGAATGGTGTTTGCATGACTGTAGGCTAGCCCTTGGTGAAACAGGAACATTTTGAACAAATTAAGAGATATTGAAAGTGAACTAAAATTAAAGTATCGATCCCATCACGCTGGTATCGATCCGATACCAATACCAATGTTGGTATCGATACTATCGATATTTGGATCGATATGCCCACCCCTATTTTACACAGTAAAATACGCATTTGAAAGCCTGGTCACCAGTTGCCAGTTTGTATGGCTAATTATTTTGCCTAGACTGCAATGAAAAAGCTTTGTATTTTGGGGTGGCAAAGCTGATCTACAAACCACAAAAAGGGGCAAACATGTACATGCTGAAGGGCAAAGGGAATATCACAATGTTTTACTCTGGCCTTTTTTGGGATAGGGTATGTAATGGCAGACAGCCCTAACTTACCGTTGTCGTTGACACACCCGTTCGCTTGACTGCCGGTGCAAACAAGTACAGTAGCCTTTGACACTCTCCGTGCGTGTAGGCCTACTGTAGCGTGCATGTCAGATAACCCTTCCCCCTCCCCCTCTGTTTTTCAGCAAATCATATGACGACGTTTCTTGTACTGTTGTGCTGGCTGTCGGAATGATCAGCAGCACAAATAAGTTCGCTAAAATATTGGTGGGGACAATTTTGTCATCTTAAAATATTGATTAGGACTAGTCCTTAGCATCCCACCCTAAATCTACGCCCATGGTCACCACACTCCCAGAGGAGCAGAAACACACACACTCTTATCTGACCAGCCGTCACCACACTCCCAGAGGTGTCCGTGTCATTGTGAAGCTGATCCATCTCGAACAGAAGACACATGATGGTGATAATGGTAGCCACACTGACCTGTCAGAGAGCAGAGCACCAGAAGCTCTCACCTGTTTATGTGAATGTGTGAATGAGAGCAGAAGGCTATGGAGAAGGTAAGGACTACGGCACCAGAAGCGTTCACCTGTTTATGTGAGTGTGTGAATGAGAGCAGAAGGCTTATATATATATATATATATATATATATATATATATATATATATGTATATATATATATTAGGGATGCACGATACATCGGCAGCCGATATATTATTGGCCGATAAGTGAAAAAAGGCCAATAACAGAATTCTGGCCGATAATTTTATTTTTAAAGTCCTAATTTAGGCCTACGTAAGGTCCGTCTGGCTACACTGAGCTACTTGAGCTTGGTTGGCTATGCGTTTTCCTCAATATAATGTCAGCGGTGTGAATGTATTTCACCACTCTAACAAAATCTGTGGATATGCGTTCATTTGGGAATCTGTGCATCTCAAAATCCTCTCATGAATGATCCGCCATTTAACCTTGCCAGAGCGGAGCTCAGCCCTATCTAGAGTCATCTTGTGCTGATGTGTTTGCACTTTACCGCGCTGGTCGGGGAAACAAATAAACTCGTTATGGGAAGAGTACATAAGTAAGCCTAGTTCTAAGTTGTGTTTTAGTATTATATTTTCATTACTTTAGCTTGGGTTTTGTATTATTACCTAGAAATATGCTAACCATTCCTGCTTCAGTTCCAGACAGGTCATCATAATAAGTTATTATAACCTTCGGGGCTACAACCCTTTCATTTCTGCTGCAGCAGGTTGTGCGCAACAGAGTAGACGGACATAAGATACAGTCTGAGGAGTTGCAGCTTTATTCACTTACCCACAGTTGAAACTAAAGTTTCCCTCACAAACTCTGATTTGGTCGCAATACTGTAGCTTATTTCCAGCTGAGCCGTTTATGAGTGTTTAGTCCTAAATGAAAACGATTTATTCTCTCTAGCCACTCACTCGCAATTCACTGACGTCAGGTTCACTTAAAGGAGCCACACATACTGTAGGGCTAGGCTACTGCTATGTTGACTGCTGTACTATTGAGGACTATTATGATGTCTGTCCATCATTTGATGGTAGGTAAAATTACTGCAAAAACATTATGCTTATTAAATGCTTTCCCCAAATCACTTTACACAATTTTTTTTCAAGAGTAATATTATCGGTTATCGTATCGGTATCGGCCACAACAAACCAATAAATATCGGTTATTGTTATCGGCCCTAAAATTCCATATCGGTGCATCTCTAATATATATATATATATATATATATATATATATATATATATATATATATATATATATTGTAATGATCTGAGCCTAGCTGTTGATGACTGTGCTCCCATGATGCTGTTCGGTTGATGTGTTATGTTGAATGTTAATGTTAACCATGCAAGTTACCAATGTTGTGCGTCCTGACTGTCGTGTTTATGTTTATAGTTGATTACAGTGTTCATAACCGGGTCTAACTAGTGTGTGTTGTAGATACAGCCTCACATAGATGTTTAGTGCTGGAGCATAAGGGCCAGGTCTGGCCCGGCATTATAGTTCGTGTGTTTTGGTGCGTAACCAATAAAGACCTTTCTAAAACAACTTTGCAAGATTGTTACAATATTATATGGAGAAGTTAAGGACTAATGCACCAGAGGGCCTCTGGGTTTGTTTTTATTGTTGTTTAACTGCAGAAATGTGTCAGGTTTTTTTTTTGGAAGTCAACGATTTCAAGACTGAGGTGGGAATGTTTGTAAACCAAACATTCACCTCACATTACAAACACTTTTTTCATAATATGACATTTTGGATACATCATGTACACACTGTTGCTCAAAACCTAAAGCTCTTCTGTCTTAGGCTTTCTATATGTATTTCCATACAAGAGTGAAAGTTACGGTATCAACAAAGAGAAGTTAAAAATACACAATAAAAATGCAAGAAATATTGAAACCAAAAATAGTGATTTTTCCCAAATAATTTGCTGTTGCGAATACAGTATTTTACAGCTAACAAGAAAAAAAGCAAAGCAGAATACAGTGACCACCAGATGTACATGGAGTTTTGAAAACACTGATTTTGCCTAAGATGGAAATGACTGACTATACTATCAAATTGCTTTGCTTTTTCCAAAGACAAGTGTGTGTGTGTGTGTGTGTGTGGGGAGGGGGGGGGGGGGGGGGGGTGTCGTGTACAGTATGTATTCAAAGGCCTATAGACCCTTTCAACTGCAGAAACAAACAATCCTAAGCGTTCCTAAGGCATTTCTGGAGGCACATAAAAATGTATTGAGCTAATGGTACTGTAACATGGGGACAAACAAAAATAGAGTAAAAAGACACATTTTACTTTTTGTAGAACATCACTGTAAGTCCGATTACTGTAATTTCCCTTTCAAAGTATCTGCATTGGTTCTGAATATTTCAACCGGAAATCCTCTAGGAGCAGATTGAAAGGGTCCATACCTATATATAGAGTATATCTATTCATAGACCTATACTAAGGCAATGATTGGATTGTGTTCAGTAAAGTAAAGAGTGTTTACACATGTGAAGAGAGAGAGTGAAGCACTGGTGATTTTGTGTGGCATTTTGATGGGTTGTGTTTGAAAAAATGAAATCAAGTTACTTCCTGTTAGATTTTTGTGTGTTAGGTAGAAAATTGTGTGTGGTGTTTTGCAAAATGTGTTTTAGTCAATTGAAAACTGAGTCAGACACTGAGAATTAGTGTATGGTTTTGCATATTTGGTGTGGGGTTATGATGTTTGGAAGATTGTGTGACAAGAAAAGATTTAGTGTGTAAGCAGTTGAAAAAAAACTGTAGAACTGACTGGGGCAGTTTGGGCAAGTGGAGGGGGGGGGGGGGGGTCACAGGGCAGAATACAGTAGAGACCGGCACAAGGCAACTTCACAAAGGTAGGTCATGCTACGGAGATGTGCATGGACCCTTTAGAGACAACAGTCGTTTATTAAGTAGGTTGTACATTACCCAAATACAACCTGAACTGCCTTCCCAATCATGTCTATGTGGTCACTGGAGTGGTTCCCAGCACCACCCCTCCGGTGTTTGTAAACGGCAGGGTGAACGTGCCCAGTCACTTCTGGAGCGCTTAAGTATAAGCATAAGTATATATACTCTTTTGATCCTGTGAGGGAAATTTGGTCTCTGCATTTATCCCAACCGTGAATTACTGAAACACACACAGCACACAGTGAACACGCACAGTGAAGCACACATTAACCCGGAGCAGTGAGCTGCCTGCTACAGCAGTGGCGCTCGGGGAGCAGTGAGGGGTTAGGTGCCTTGCTTAAGGGCAAAAAGAGGTTATGACTTGGGAAGGCAGAGCACCTCATTTGGGCTGAACTAGGACAGACCAACAGACAGACCATCAGACAGACAGACAGACCAACAGACAGGTTAAACCTCTTCACCTTCCTCCAGGTACTGAGCGCTGGGCTCATAAGGTGGGGTATATTTTATTTCATATCACACATCGTTGTCTTTACATGATGGGTCAAGTATCGTATGTAATGATTCTGGTCTGGTTCAGAGGTATTTAGCTTGCACAGCTAGTCATGGTTGTGTCTGTTAATATCTGCACACAGCTCTGAGTGTTTGTGTGTGTGTGTGTGTGTGTGTGTCTATTTCTAAGTGATGTCCTCTCTTCATGTCCTCAGGCATGAACCTGCCTCTCATTACCATACTGCTGGTCTCAGGTCAGTCTACTTGAGTGTGTGTGTGTGTGTGTTTGCATACTGTTTGTTTGTATACACACCTATTGTGCCTGTGTATGTTTATTTGTGCTGATCAACCAACCCAGCTGTCTGTGAGTGTGTGTGTGTATGTGGACTTTACGTGTATAGTCTCTCTCTCTGTCTGTGTGTGTGTGTGTGTGTGTGTGTGTGTGTGTGTACTCCTCTCTCCTCTCAGGTGTGTGCAGTCTCTCCTCCTCTGTGCCACGTCGGTTCCATGTGGTGAAGGAACAGAAGAACTGGACAGAAGCTCAGCAGTACTGCAGAGAGGAGTTCACTGACCTCGCCACCATAGACGACATGACAGAGATGGAGAAGTTGAAGAGCATGATCCATGAAGCAGGTGCTGGAAATGCTTGGATCGGGCTGAAGCAGGGAAACAGTCCTAAGTGGCAGTGGTCTCTGGCTGACAGGGATTTCTACAGAGAGAATGAGACAGAGTTCAGGAACTGGGCTCAAGGCCAACCAAATAAAATTGGTGAAGAGTATGTGGTTATGAAAGAACATGGAAAATGGCATGATTTCATGTGTAGCCACAGCTTTCCCTTCATCTGCTATGATGGTGAGAAGCAACCAAGTTATTCATTCTCAGCAACACATGCATTCAAACTGTGCAGATCTACAAATCAGTGTGTAATGACCTCATGTACCTGACATTAGTTCAGACTCACTCATGAATACAGGCAGCCACACTGTGCAACTCAACAGTTTGTCTTACTCAATCTAGTTCACACTATAAAGTTGTGTTGATTCCCAGTTAACCATGACCCATGCATTACCACAGGAGGAAACTCCACACATGTGCTGGTCACTGAGAGGAAGAACTGGGCAGATGCTCAGAGATACTGCAGAGAGAACCACACAGACCTGGCCTGTGTGAGGAATCAGACAGAGAATGACAAGATAGAGGACGTTAGAGGAAGTAGAGGTGCCTGGATCGGCCTGTTCAGAGATGCCTGGGAGTGGTCAGATGGAAGCAGCTCCTCATTCCGCCACTGGAACACTGGAGAACCCAATGATGTTGATGGGAAGGAGTTCTGTGCTGAAATCCAGAATGCTTCCGGTGCTCGTTGGAACGATAGAGGCTGTTACCATCGTAGTCACTTTATCTGCTATGAAGGTGAGTCACTGTCCTTTTTCTCTTTGCTTGGTGAGTATTCAGTCTCAAACAAAGACATCATAACGAACTGCTGATGATCGTGAGCAGATGTGGTGATGACCTAAAGATGGTGGAGTGGGGCTGTTCTCTCTGGGCCTAGTGGATTTATCTCTGTTATGGTGGTACTAACTTCTAATGGCGGCCCTCTCTGACTCTGTTATGGTGGTACTAACTTCTAATGGCGGTCCTCTCTGACTCTGTTATGGTGGTACTAACTTCTAATGGCGGTCCTCTCTGTGATGGTACTGTCTCTGTAATGGTGGTACTAACTCCTAATGGTGGTCCTCTCTGTGATGGTGCTGTCTCTGTAATGGTGGTACTAGCTCCTAATGGTGGTCCTCTCTGTGTTGGTAGGACTCAGGAGCATGGAAACAGTATTCTCTCATGTTGACATGTGATATCTGGCCACTCAGCACATTTAGTTACTGCAGATAGAATGAGAATCTTAGAAGGACTCCAGCACTGAGCAGGCATCAGTATTCTCTCACTGTATTTTCCCTTCAGACAAGCTGGTTCTGGTCCGTGACAATAAGACCTGGTTAGAGGCGCTGCAGTACTGCCGAGAGCACCATGTGGACCTGGTGTCTGTGACGTCCGAGCGGGTCCAGTGCTGGGTGAGGGAGCGGGCTAAAGGAGCCTCCACTGCTCACGTGTGGCTGGGCCTGCGTCACGCCTGCGTCTTGGGCTGGTTCTGGGTCTGTGGAGAGACCGTCTGCTACAACCACTGGGCCCCAGGACAAGAGCAAGTGGAGTCCTGCAAACACAGAGTGGGGGCAGTGGAGTCTGTAGGGGGGCAGTGGGTCAGCAACCTGACTGAGAATGACAAAATCAACTTCATCTGCATCTGTGTGTGGGTGTGTGTGTGTGTGTGTGTGTGTGTGTGTGTGTGTGCGTGTGTCTGTGGCTGTGTGTTGGGGTCGTGTTATACAAATTAATGTAATGTAAACTGGCCTCTTCAGTTCATGGATTAAGTCTGAAAGAGAACCTTCAATAGAGGAAATATTACAGTGTTGCTTTAACTTCAGTCTAAGTGTGTGTGTGTGTGTGTGTGTGTGTGTCCTCTTACAGAGCAGTAGGACTGGATCCTCCCCAGTCCAGAGAAGCGTTGGAGAAACTCCTCAGGGTCCTAAAGCTCCTATTGATGCTCACCACTCATTTTAGGATAAGAAACTAACACTAATAAGAAACGATATACTACCATCACATACATTACTATGAATATTACTAACTAACTACGATCACATAACATTACTATGAGTACAACTGACTAACTATTAACTATCACATACACTACTCAATGTACTACTCACATACAGTACTATGAATAGTGTACGTGATAGTAGTTAGTAGTTAGTCTGTAGTACTCATAGATTGCCATTGAGTGCCATTGTGTTCTTCTTCCTAGAGAGTGTAGAAAGTCAAAATAAAGTTTAATACCGTAATGTTTTGTGTGGTGTTTTTTTTTAGCAATGTCATATTTTGACAGCACAAAGTATAGTTTGTCTACTTGTCAAGATGTATAATTCTGTGCTGAATGTTTGCTGTTCCTGACATTGCTATTTCTGATGATGTAATATGATTAACATTTATTATTCGATATGTAAAGTACAAATGGGCTACTGTGTGTCACACCTCAGTCTGCCAGGAGATGCCGCCAGAAGGCTCAAGCCCCTGGAGATCACCCTGGGAGACCCTGTGACTGATGATCATGGGGCTCACCTGTGGCTCGTTTGGTGTGGCCTTCTTAAGTCCCTGTTGTCTGCCGTTCTATGCTCAGTCATGGTTTTTTCGCCCTCGTGGATGGTGGTCACGCTGCTCCTGTGCTATCGACCCGGTCTGTAAGGATTACTTATTATTTGCCTTGGATTTTTGAACTGCTGGCCCTTTTCCTGCATCTACTTTTGTGAATTGAACCGGGACTTCTGTTTCTATGTTTATTCCTCTATTGGATGGTTCTTCTGTGTGTTAAGACTCTTTTGACTGAAAGACTTCTCTGAAGTGAAGCCTGTGGGCTTCTGTTTAGTTTGTTGGACAATAAACTCTGTTGAAACCTGATCTCTGTGGTCTCTTGCAGTTGTGCTCACCCAGTAGCATAACACTGTGCTAATAAAATTCCTAATAAAAATGACTTTGATCAGCATTGTGGTTGTCTATTCTCCTACATGCTTTGTTTATAGTGAGGGCCATCAATTTGAGAAACTAAATGATCAAACTTCAGTGACAGGGGCACAGTTGAGTTGAATGAACACAGTTGAACTAAATGAAGACAGGTGATCAATGTGAACACAGTTGAACTAAATGAAGACAGGTGATCAATGTGAACACAGGTGAACTAGATGAAGACAGGTGAACAACACAGTTTAAGGAAATGAACACATGAGAAACATGAAGAAAACGGTAATGGTGTTGGTGAAGCAGCCAAGAGTGTGTGTCTGTGTACATTTGTAAGTGTGAGGGCACGTGTGTGAGTGGGTATGTACAGTACATTTGTGAGTGTGAGGGCACATGCTAGGTGTGTGTGAGTGTGTATATCCATGAGTGTGAAGGCACAAGAGTGTGTGTATCTTCGAGAGTGTGTATTTGTGAGTGTACATTCAGGAGAGTGAGGGCATGTGCTGCACGTGTGTGTGTGTGCATGCACATGTGTGTGTGCCTGTTGGTGCATTTCCACATGATTTGATTATGTATTTTATGCTTCATGTGTGAACAAGGCTTCAGCTGTTGACATCTGCCTGTGACGCAGGTCGGGTCATGTCTCTATGCAAATACTGCAGAAGAGACAGAGCGTATCACTAATTTCAGATCTCATTATTAATCATTAATCAAAGTCTGTGTTCCTTACTGGATGCAGCTTCACAACTTACATACAGGATCACTGCAGTCATTTCCAAATGTAAAATCACAGGCAGCAGAGGCCGGCAGAGACGACTTCACACAGGTATCATGCTCCTGAGATGCGCGTGGCCCATTTAGAGACAACAGTCTTTTATAAGTTATAAATTACATTTTTTAGGTTCATTTAAAATATAAATTACCCTAATACAACCTGGCTGTGTGTCTCTAAAATAGATTTCAACAATGTAAACAAAGTAAAAAATCAATATTGTCTATTGAATGTCGTCTTTCCACTGTTCTTTTTTTAATATACATTCTTGGTTGTAATTATAATGTAATAACGAGAATGTCGTTCGGTTACGGGTGTAACCTTTGTTCTCTGAGTGAAGAGACTGTCTCTCCACCCATTACATATTCCATATGTATATTCCATATGTATGGGGAATTGATCTACCGGATCGTGTAAGGTGGATACTTCTTTAAGACACACCGGTGGCACCGGCCTTCGATTAGTGTTGTTTAAATCACCTGAGCGGCGTAGAGGTGGAGAGATAGTCTCTTCCCTCAGAGAACAAAGGTTACACCCGTAACCGAACGTTCTCTATCGTATCGAGACTATCTCTCCACCTCCATATGTATGGGGAACCTCTGTAAGACACACCGTGAGGAGTCAGTGCAGATCAGGCATCCGCATAGATAGATAGATAGATAGATAGATAGATAGATAGATAGATAGATAGATAGATAGATAAATGAATGAACTATTTACACTATTTACAACCCCCAGGCTGAGCACTGCCAGACGCAAGTGTTCCTACCTTCGACCCAGTCGCAAGACGCTATCCTGGGCTTACCAGCCCTGCAAGACGCAAGGGCATAGTGGAGAGGTGAAGGTTGCTCAACCCCCCCGCCAGACGCAAAAGAGGTTGAGGTAACAAAAATGGACAGCCATTGTGTCGGCAACCTTTTTTGCCTGGAGAGCCACTTTTACCAAATGTATTTATTTTTTAATCTCAGAAGAGCCACATAAAGACGGTTACAAGAAAAAGTTTGGATATTTAACGTACAGTTACTTTCAATCAACAGAGGATTTTTTAATACATTTTCTACTAGTTTTAAAAGTAATGTGCAAGTAACTTGAAATGTAAAGTGGAATGACAGAAGTATAGGCCTTAGGCTTCCTATGTAGGCTAAACACCACCCCCTATTTTCCCAGTGTCCTTTGGTATGCAAAGTAATATCATAGTTAACAACACAACACTCAATTTTCGTTGACATGTCATTGGCGAAATTGAACATTAGGCCTACCAGAGATTAGATTTGGTGATGGCCTTGGAGTCTGGCTGGCTCATATTCAGTGAGGTGAAGTTTCATGCAAGAATTGAGGCTGTCATCATTTAAGGGCAACTCCACGCAAAACTGTCATATATCCATAATTGTGTTGGCGTTATGGATGTGACAGTTTTGCACGTAATTGCCCTTAAACATGAGCGCAGGTTTGTCTTACATATTTTTCATATGAGAAAGATTTCCACATGCAAGTGGAATAGGGTTAACACAGCAATACTAACCCGTTGCAGTGTGCGATATATAACGGGCAGTTTCGAGTTTTCAGAATCAGTCTTCAGATGGAAACTTTTAGCCCGCTTATGTTCGCGCTCGCAAGCTGTGGTCGCTGACATTTCCTTTTTGACATTTTCCTTATCTAGCCTACAGAAAGCGCACACATCAACAATAACAATTAAAGTGTTCTCGTTGACTGAAATGGAGGGAAATCGGTGATTTTGTTTGATATTGACATGGCAACGAACCGCGAATGTAACAATATTATGCAGGCTACGGTTACGGCGTCCAGAGGTGGAAAGTTATATAAATTACTCAGATAGACCTACAATATTACATTTTGAAAATGAACGAACTAAAATAAAATACATTTGAAATAAATACTCATTAATTATTTTCAAAAGCTGAGCCGCATCAGAGGGATCAAAAAGCCGCATGCGGCTCCGGAGCCGCGGGTTGCCGACCCCTGTCCTAGGACCATAGAAAGGAAAAAGGAAGTTTAAACCCCAGGTGCTCCCAACACCCGCTCCCCAAAAGACGGGCTGGCTGCCACATTAAGGGAGTAATACTTTGCAAAGTTGCTGGTGTTGACCATGTAGCAGCTGTACAAATGTCCTGCAAGGAGGCACCTCGCAATAACGCCCATGAGGCTGCCGTACCCCTAGTTGAGTGAGCACGGATCTCTGGTAGAGCCGGCCCTTCCGTCTCAGCATAGGCTCGTTGTATGGCTTCCACCACCCACCGGGAGAGTGTTGATTTTGAGCCTGGATCCCCCAAGTGTTCTGGCTTAAAACATACAAACAGCTGATCTGTCTTGCGCACTGCCTCTGTGCGCTTCAAGTAGGCTGATAGTGCCCTGACAGGACATAGAACCGAGGCCTGAAGCCCACTGTCGCCATCTGCTTGAGTGGGAGGCAATGAACGTAGGTTGATAACTTGATTTAGGCTCATGTCACTACAAACCTTTGGGAGGAAGGCAGGGTTTGGCCGAAGAGTGACACCAGTACCACCTGGCGCAAACCTATAGCAGTCCTGGTGGACAGATAGAGCATGTAGCTCACCGACCCTCTTTGCGGAGCAAACTGCCAGAAGCAGAGTGATCTTAAGCGATAGCTACTTGAGTTCTACAGAATCGATTGGTTCAAAAGGGGGCCGTCGGAGTGCTTTTAGCACCCTATCCAGATCCCACTGGGGCACTCCTGGAGATCTCTTCTGTGGCATACACCGTTGGGCCCCTTTCAGAAATTGAGAAATCAGTGCACAGCAGCATTCAGGTAGACTACGGTTTCCTACTCTCGATGCCTTGATAGCAGCTACCATACCTCTGAGGGTAGCAGCAGACTTCCCTTGCTCCAACTGCCCTTGCAGAAACGGAAGAATATGCTGTGAAGTGGATTCAAGGGGGTCCACCTGATGGGTTTCGCACCAAGATGTGAATCTGCCCCAGTGAAAAGGCGTAGGCTGCCCGGGTCGATTGTGCCCTTGCCGACTCCAATGTTTGGATTACTGGATCTGAGAGGCCTCGGGCCTGAAACTCTGCCCTTTCAGGGGCCGCGCCCACAACCTCAGGACCCGTGGGAATGGGTGACAGGGACCCCTGTGCCTGTGTCAACAGATCCCTCCAAATGGGGAGCTCCCAAGGGGTGCCATTCAGAAGCAGAACAATCTCCGAGAACCACAGCATGTGAGGCCAGTTCAGGGCTATCAGGATTACGTCCGCACTCCCGGTCCTGATCCTCCATTAAAGAGGATGAAGAAGGCCGAAGGGGGGAAACGCATAGAGCAGACCCAGAGGCCACTGATGGGCCAGAGCATCTATCCCTAGGGGTGGGTCGTCCCTCCTCAGAGAGAAGAACATGGCACAATGAGTCGTCTCCCTCGAGGCAAACAGATCTGCTATGGCGACCCCAAAGCATTGCCATATCTGCGCAACCACCTCTGGATGGAGTCTCCACTCCCCTGGCTGAGGCCCTCCCCTGGACAACAAGTCTGCCGCAGTGTTCAGGGAGTCTGGTAAGTACGTGGCCCTCAGGGACAGAAACCGTGGGTAAGCCCAACTCCACAACTCGTGGGCCAGGCGTCCTAGGATGGGAGAGCCAAGCCCCCCCTGCCTGTTGACATAAGCAGCTGCCGCTGTGGTGTCGGTTTTGACTAACACATGGTGGCCCCTCAAGCGTGGGAGGAAACTTTGGAGTGCAAGGCGAATTGCTGTCAGTTCCAGTGCATTGATGTGTTGGCTCAACTGTTTGCCGGTCCAGACACCTCTGACCCCAAATCCCGCATGCACCGCCCCCCAACCTTCTTGTGAGGCATCCGTTGCCAGTAGTTGGCGATGCGTCACTGGGCCCAGCCTGCTGCCTCTCTCCAAGTTCCCTGGGTACCTCCACCATAGGACTGGGGGTTCAGACCCAGACTCAGAAAGCAACGCTGTACTGGCCGCATATGCAGCAAGCTGAGAGGAACCACATGAACAGTAGCCGCCATCAGACCCAATAGGCGGAGACATAGTCTCCAGCTCACCTTCCTGTGAGGGCGAAAGAGAGAGAGACAGGACCTGATGGTCTCCTTCCGCACCGGAGTCAGGGAGATCTGAGCTGCCACAGTCGTACCAGAGTCGTACCTAGGAACTTGATGACCTGTGATGGCTCCAGTCTGCTCTTTCTTACATACAGATGAAGCCCTAGGCTTAGAATATGTTGTAGCAGCCTGGATATGTGTTCGCGGCACTGCTGCTGTGACTGTGCACATAGCAGCCAGTCGTCCAGATAATTCAAAATCCGGATGCCTTGCTGGTGGAGGGGACCAAGGACGGCATCCATGCACCTTGTGAAAGTGCGGGGTGCCAGTGAAATTCCAAAAAGCAGGACCATGAACTCGTAAGTCCTGCACCCGAGTCGGAACCGGAGGAAGCGCCAGTGCCCCCTCCAAATGGGAATTTGAAAATAGGCGTCCTGGAGGTCCAACCAATCGTCTTGGTTTATGGCCTGACGCACTCTTAGAATTGTGAGCATCCTGCATCGGAGGGGGCGCAGATATTTGTTTAGGCCTCTCAGGTCCAGCACTGGACGAAGACCGCCGTCCTTTTTTGGGATGAGAAAGTAGTGTGAGAAGAACCCCACCTGCTGGTCGGTCTTCCCCACCTCCCTGATGGCACCTTTGGAGAGGAGTGTGGCCACTTCTTCCTCCAGTATCTGCCTGTGTCCCCCGTCTCGCACTGGTCGCTGAGGGCCGGGTGGAGAGAGTGGAGGTGGGTGCAAAGATTTAAGTCGATACCCTTCGGTCATGGTAGAAAGGACCCATGGGCTTGCCCCTAGTGCTGCCCAAGCTTTGGCTCGGCCCGACTGAAGGCCTGGGCAGCTGAGGCACTGCGTACCGTCAGGACTGAGGTGGCGGCCGTTGATGCCCTTGGCGACGGCTAGCCCCTCTCCGTCTACCCTGGCGCTGAGTGGTTGTTGTTGCGCTGAGTGGTCCTGTTGCAAGGAGGGAAGAGACGAGCCGAACCTCCTCCATTGACTCCTCAGTGCCACGAGATAAATGCCGGAGGTACAGTGACAAAATAGCTGCAGTGTTGGCCAGTTTCGTTTGAACCGCCATTGCACTGTGCACTCTAAGCAGCAAGCTGTCCATTGTCCTGCAGTTCCTGCTCGGCCAGCTTGTCCGGCCCAATGCCGACTGCGCTGATGATACGAAAGCAGTCAGTAAATGATCAAGTGGCGGTGGACGATCGCAACCAATGCGCCCGGCCCCGCTGACATTGGCTAGCCGCCGGCTGACAGAGGACCATCGTCGTGGTGCTGCTGGTGAGCTGAACTGTGCCAAGATCACAGCTTCAAAGTCCGGCAGGAGGGGGACCCCAGCCGACAATGGCCGAGATGCATCCTCCTCCTCAAACCGAGATGGAGGGGGGTGTGTGTCCTCAGGCAACGTGAGCTCTAAGGCCATTGCTGCCCGGCCCAGAACCTCTCTGAGCTGGGAAACTGCTGGTAGCTCTGGCAGCCCTGGCCCGATTTCGACCGATGGGCTTCCCTGACCTGCTGTCATCATACTCTGTCCATCAGAAGGAGACAGAGAGAGCACGTCAACATCAGAGTCCTCACCCATATATGTTTCAAGGAGAGGCTCTTCCGCCGTGGGTGTACCCTGGGAGGAGAGCGCATCGCTCCGGACAGAGGAGTCAGTCCTCTGCCGCTTGGGAGCATCACCATCACCAGGCGGAGAGTGGGGTCGTTTACCCATAAAAAAATGGAAACAGGCCTCCCTTGTGCGGAAGGGCATTGTAAAACAATCCATGCATGTCGCTGGGTTATTCCTTAGCATGTCGGAAACCCAAACACCTAATGCATTTGTCATGTCCATCTTCCATGGGCAATGTAACTGCACATGCCACACAAGCGTGAGTGGGAGAATTAGCCGTAAACAATATTTCCTTTTTTTTTTTTACCCTTTAATATCTTTTTTTTTTTTTCTCAGTTTTACCCTTTAACTCATTAGCTTTTTTTTTAATTGCGAAACTAGACACTCTAACACACCTTATATGTGATTTTGGGAACTCTGTGATGAATGGAAATTAAATATATGACGATCGTGAAACTCATGAAAACGCACAATCTGGACATTTTATCTGGACATTTTATCATAACTCGTTTGCCGCTTTGGGTCAAATCAGTGACGCATGCACGTCAGGTCAAAACCAGGCCATTTTCGTGGGTCTATCACTAGGTGCCAGGTCTCGCTGATCACTTCCCGGAAAGTTTACACAAGTGAGTAACAGGCAACACTTCATATTTCATGAAAGACGTTATATCTCCATTTCTAGAAAAAAACAGTGATTTTGATGAAAACTAGCCACTGTTTAGCTTGGGATTTCTCAGGAACAGAGGCGTGTAGAAATACACGGTTTGCACCCACCGAGAGCTTAAAGTCTCACCTTTTAATCGAGCTATTGTATGTGTTCATAGCTATAACACAGAATATGCTGTGGCTGTACAAAAATCATCAACAATGGTTTAGATTGCTGGCACTCTAGGACAAAGCTCCCGAAAACAGCTTGGCATTCAATGAGTTAATACACAATGAGACCTTGCGTGGTGTTTTTTTTTTTTTTACGCCACATCTGGCCACAAGGGTTTGTTTACCACAAAGTTTGTGTGAGCTTGCTATGCGCGTTCGCAGCTCATATGCACCATCTCGCGGTCTGTAACACATTCTTACCTTGTCTTCGAGTCACGCACGTCCGTGTGGAGATCAAAAAAGCACTAACCTCACGCCAGCACAGGTGTTTTAAACAACACTAATCAAGGGCGTGGCCGGTGCCACTGTTGTGTCTTAAAGAAGTATCCACGTTACACGATCTGGTAGATCAATTCCCCATACATATGGAATACGTAATGGGTTGGGTGGAGAGATAGTCTCGATACGATAGAGAACACACTAGTTCAGAAATGATCACTCATTTCAGTAGATCAGGAATCGGAGGTAGGAAAGGTAATAGTGTTTCCGTGTTGTTCCAGTTGAAGCTCACTCGGGATGCTTCCTCCTGCTCTTCCTGGGTAGTGGGTAGTGGGTAGTGTAGATGCACATATGTCCCTCTGTGTGTATGTGTGAGTGTGTGTTTGTGATGATGTTAGTGGTGACACTTTCATTCACAACCTTTCACACACATGTGTGCCATGTGTTACTGTAACTTACACTACTCTGCCACATGTGATTTGCCCCCAACACGTAACAAGTTGCTGCTTCAGTCATAGAATATACTAGTTATATGGGTAATGATACAAAACAACTTGTAGACAGACAGAAACACACACGTGCAGACACATACACTTAGATCAGAACATTAAAGGAAACAGTGTCAGATGGTGTTTTTAACTGTTGTAGTTATCTTGTGGTTTGGCTGAAAGTGGTCAGTCAGAGGACCCCTTCTTGTGGTGAAGAGCTCTCATGTTCCACCACCACAGCAAGTCCTGCTGCTGTAATCACGGCTCCTTATTAACACACGTTATGCACCGTAAACAGTATTCGTCATGGCAACCCTTTTGTTCCTCTGCCCAATGTATGTTACTGCATGGACACAGTACAGAAGCCCAAACACCTAATTGGACAGAACGTTTAGTGCGTGAGGACTCTAGCGGCTGAGTTCTGAGTATACTGAAGTGTATTTATTGCTTTTATACTAATGCCAGTGAATAGGGGGTTACAGTAGTGAAGACAGGAGGTGATGAATGTGTGGACCTGCTCTTTTTGCATCTTTAAGGTGGAGTCATGCAGTGTTGTGCAGGTGGAGTGATGGGTGGAGTCATGCAGTGTTGTGCAGGTGGAGTGATGGGTGGAGTCGTGCAGTGTTGTGCAGGTGGAGTGATGGGTGGAGTCATGCAGTGTTGTGCAGGTGGAGTGATGGGTGGAGTCGTGCAGTGTTGTGCAGGTGGAGTGATGGGTGGAGTCATGCAGTGTTGTGCAGGTGGAGTGATGGGTGGAGTCGTGCAGTGTTGTGCAGGTGGAGTGATGGGTGGAGTCGTGCAGTGTTGTGCAGGTGGAGTGATGGGTGGAGTCATGCAGTGTTGTGCAGGTGGAGGAATGTGTTTCTGGTGAGTGAGTGGATGTGGAGTTCAAAGCTGAGTGAGGGTTCGAGAACGATACTGAGATTGTGTCCTGTTGTGGAGGGTTTGATGTGGGAGCCCAAGACTGAAGTGGACAACATGTTTGGAAACAACGGGACAATACCACTTATACACTGTTTTATTTACAAAGGTCACTTTAAAACAATACCACTTGCACACGGTTTTATTTGGTCACTTTAAAACATATTACTCCAAATACAGTATCAATGTGAAGTAACCAGTTCACAACGTATATATAGTGAAAATGACACAAGTGAGAGGAAGACATAATTAGAGGATAACAGAACTGGAGAACATAAACAGGAGCAACATCCTCCTGAGTAAAGACAGGCACAGCGGTTGGAAATATATAGAACAGTCTATACTACATATAGTGAAAATGAATATGCACCTTGTATTCCTGGTATAAGCTCGAGCTATTTCCCTGTAGAGGTGACATGGGAACTTCAGACATGCAATAACACACACCAACACTCAATTGTATGTTCTCAAAAGCTTCAGAGTTTATTACAAGAATCACCCAGTATATACAGTATATCAGAATGATCGGATCAGTATATGCATGTATCAAAATCACAATACTTGACATTTAAGAGTATCAAAATTCAATTTCAAACATCTGATGAAGAGAACAGTCATGTATTGTACATTCAAGGATCAAAAATTAAGTGTGTGTAAAGGGATCTTTCATGGCTAAATAGTTCCCATCAGCACTTGTTTCAATAAGTGTGTCTGTGTGGTGCATGCATTGTGTGTGTCTATGTGTGTCTAGGGAAATACTGTAGGTGTAGGAAAAGTAACCCAAAGGCATACAGCACTATACACTCATATACAATACGGCCTTCAGAGTGAACATTTTCAACTTCATATAGTGTCAATGTGACACTTATCTTATAAACAGTGTAATATATTATATACAGTATATACTATTTAATGTGGAATACAACAGGATGGATTCATTTAGGGTCCATGTATTTTCAAAAGTTTACAGTTTGGATCTTTCTGTAGTTCAGAGAGCAGCTGCTGTGCTGAGGGTCCAGACTGATTCTCCTCCAGATTGATCTCTCTGGGGGCTGATGGGTTTGATCTCAGTACTGATGCTAAAGCCCTACAACCTTCATCTGTTATACTGCAGCTCTTCAGGCTATAGGAGAAAGAAGGAAACACTTCATCAGATCAGCTGAAGGACACACAGAAAGCAAAGAGGGAAGCCATTATTATGGACATGTAAAGGTGTATGAGTGTGAAATGTGTGAGTGAGATATATAACTATAGACAGAGACTTTCTAATGAGGAGACACAGCACTCAAAAAATCCTCCATAGAAATGCATGGGGCTAGTTTGTAACGCCAATATGGCCGTTACTACACATATCACACCCCTTCCTCGGCAAAACGTCGACATGTGAATACATTGAGCCAATCATGTGGTGTGATGTGAAGACATCGTGCCAATCATGTGTTGTGATCGCGCATTTCTGCTGAGATGGATGCCCGATGAGTGGCCAAAAAGTGTTGCCATATGGCCGCCAAGTAGAGGGACTTGCCTAGAAGGACTTTGCTATAGAATTGCTTCATTTCATGTTTACAATCAACTAAAACGCTTCTGTCAAATTTATGATGATTTATTATTAGTCTCTCTCTCTCTCTCTGTGTGTGTGTGTGTGTGTGTGTGTGTGTGAAAGTAAAGAACGAAGAGTGTCAAAAAGGTGTTTATACAGTAATAGTAACCCTTTAAATGTGAATGAGTATGTATGTTCTACAGAATATCAAATAGTCCATTTAAATATTAAATAATATCCTGTGGGCATGGGTGTGATGAAAAAGAGAAGGCAGGAAGGTAAGAGGTGTCTCAATAAAGAAGTTTACAAATTAATATGATGTTTTTTAATCTAAGACAGCACTCCTCAGTACTTTTTAACTTTCTTAAAATTACCCCACACTCCAGTTCAGTTTAGATTAAGGTGTATTTCTCCAAATGAATATTACACCGTCACATGTGAAGTCACAACACTTGTGTGAAAAGAGCATAACAATTAACTGTCACTGTCAAATTCCCTGATAGCAGTTCAGTATTTGATTTTGTGATACTCACTATAGTTTCTCCAGTTTACAGTTGGGATCCTCCAGAAGAGAAGAGAAATGCTTCACTCCTGAGTCTCCTGCTTCATTCCCACTCAACCCCAGCACTATCATGTGTGAGGGGTTTGATCTCAATGCTGATGCAAGAGTTCTGAAGCCTTCCACTCCAATACTGCAGCTCTGCAGGCTGTAGAGAGAAGTTGGAAAAACACTTCATCTTGATGTCCTTTTGACAATCAAATATTACTGTGACATTTAAAATAGTATCTGTGTAAATATGTGTGTAAAATTGTCTGTACAAATAATGTGTGCACAGAGATGTGATAAAAAGACCAGGGGAAATGTTTTTACTCCTGACTTCACCATTCTCGTGTTCTCCTTCAGAGAACAGAGGTTACATCCATAACCATAAGTTCTCTTTCAGTCGAGTTCACTCTATGGGAACACATCTACCAAAGTGCCTCATTGGTGACTATGGACAAGCACTCACATTACCAGATTCTTCAAAGGCATAGAACACACAAGGTCAAGAGTATTAGCCGAGAACATAGCACAAGCGTACACTGACAGTGCTAGCATCTGACTATGGCACACACTAGTGTTGCACAGTGCACCGATACTACAAAAGTATCGCAATACCCTGAAATAAAAAATGTCACGATGCCTAATTTTATTAGTATCGATACTTTTGAGAATGACCGTGTTCTTTTGAAGTAACATCCGTGTGCATAAGGAACGTTTATGAACATTTATTTTATCTAATGACATACAAATCATAATTAATTGCATCCACATATCCTTATGAGCTATGTGCAGCTTTTATTCACTAGACTAAAAACGAGTGTAATAGTTTAAAAATAGTTATAGTTTTAGAATAGTTTTCAAATTGCTAAATATATTTACTAGTAATATGCAGAATATATGAAATATGACATAAGCCATCATTTTCCACGTGTGTTTGTGTGGAGAGAGTCAAGCAGAATCTGGGATGGCCACTGGTGTGAATGATCACACTACAGTATATTCAATATTACTGATGATTATGCAATTCTTGACTTGGTATCGGTATCGAAACATTAATCTTGGTATCGTGACACTAGCACACACACAGCTCAAGAGCAGTAGCTCACTGCTCAACTCAACTGTAACTGAGTGCACTACCAGGGGTTTCCAGTATTCACATGTGAGACTGTTCCGAGCGCCCAAACACAGTCATGAACGCAGGCCTGTACGTAACACAGAGAGTACTGATGAGTGTTCATATCCTATAAGTCGCACCAGTCAAAAAATGTGTCATGAAGAGGAAAAAAAACATTATATATATATATATATATATATATATATATATATATATATATATATATATGTTGCACCTGAGTCACAGGACTGGCCAAACTATGAAAAAAAGTGTGACTTATAGTCCGGAAAAGACGGTATTTATTTAAACACGTGTGTATTTGTGTGGAAAAAGACGTCTACAAAAAAATCACTGTCAAATTCACTGACAGCAACTCAGTATTTGGTCTTGTGATAGTGACTGTAGTTTCCTTTTGGACAGTCAAATATTACGGTCAAATGTACAATAATCTGATAAATAATGCAGAGTGTGCACAGGGATGTGTCTGAATGATTCGAATCGATTTAATTTGAATAAGTAAAAACATGTGCTGTTTTGTGTGAGAAAAATACTGTTAAAAACATCACAGTCAAATTCACTGATAGCAACTCAGTATTAGCTCTTGTGATACTCTCTAGGGTCTCCAGTTTACAGTTGGGATCCTCCAGAAGAGAAGAAAGCTGTCTCATGTGTGAGGGGTTTGATCTCAGTGCTGATGCAAGAGCTATGAAGCCTTCCTCTCCAATACTGCAGTTGTACAGGCTGTAGAGAGAAGTAGGTGAAACATGTCATCTTAATTTCCTTTTGGAAAATCAAATATCCCTGTTAAATTCACAATATTCTGTTAAATAAGGTTGTGTGTACGAATACAGTATGCAACTACAGTATGTACAGGATGTGTCTATGTGATAAGAAATAAAGGACAAAACTGTTTTTACTCCTGAGTTAATAGTAATCCTTTAAATGTCAAGTCAAGTCAGTTTTATTTAGTATAGCGCATTTAACATGCACTTCACTAGTTCGCCCGTCGGCATGATTGCTATACTGAGTGTATAAGCTAAGCGCGTGTTTGGCATGGTAGCTGGCCGTGGTCATGGAATGCCTGAAGCGGAGATCGCGATAGAGCGATGGCCGCTTGCACCCCAAAAGAGCAGAAAGGAAGGCCACTACCGAAATAACATTAGTGCTTGCTTAGCAAGTCATAGATCCACTAGATGAAGTGGATGTACAGTAGGACTGATAGGCATCTGTGGACCAACGGCTCAGCTTTGGATTGCTGCTCTGATAGGCCAATGCATGCAGCTGTAGTAGCAGCTCCTATCCTGAATGCACAGAGTAGCGGCCTGTGGGAACCGGATTTGACAAGGATATATATTAGCGTCTGGAACCTGTGACGAGTGATGGGTACCCTTCATCTGAGATGAAGAGAGCGGGATAGTAGGCGATGCTTGAGCTGACCGATATGAGATGTAGTGTGATGGGTATGAAAGCTGAGGATCTTAAGCAGAGTTGGATATGAAAAGGAGTGTCCTTTTCGGAACTGATCGGTTTAGTCTGATTGGTAGTAAACGTATTGTGTCCTGGTCTAACTCAAGATCTGCCATCGGGAATGAAATGAGATGAGGGGCATGTAGACTCACTACATCTCAGCAGCCCAAAGGAGGCCGGTAAACATGATGGAGGGTGAATCAGAGTGCTGTGACATGAACCCCTTGCGAAGTATAGCAAGGCAAGCGGCAAGTACACAAGAGTGGATCTTCGTTGCGCTTTCTCAGCGGCGGACATTCGTGTATTGCATAACCGTGGGAACGATGGGTGTCAGGGTTCAGCAGAGCTGCTGCCGCGAGGGTGTCGGGGTTCAGCCGAGACGTTGCTGCATGGTCTTGGGGCTCAGCGGAGCAGTCATTAGATGGGTCCTGAACCTTGGTGGAGCTGTTCCTAAAGGCCCTATGGGCTCAGCGGAGCTGCTTCTGCATGGGTCCTGGGGCTCGTTGGAGCCGTCGTTGCCTGGGTCCTGGGGCTCGGTGGAGCCGTCGTTGCCTGGGTCCTGGGGCTCGGTGGAGCCGTCGTTGCCTGGGTCCTGGGGCTCGGTGGAGCTGTTGCTGCATGGGGCTTTGGGCTCGGCAGAGCAGTCATTGCACGGATTTTGGGCCTCGGTGTAGCTGCTGCTGTATGGGTCGTGGAGCTCAGTGTATTTGCTGCATGGTTCTGGGGCTCAGCAAAGCCATCGTTTCATGGTTCTGGGGCTCAGCGAAGCGATCGTTGCATGGGTCCTGGAGCTCAGCGTAGCTGTTGCTGCATGGGTCTCGGGGCTTGGTGAAGCCGACGTTGCATGGGTCCAGGAGCTCGGCGTAGTTGTTGCTGCATGGTTCTTGGGGCTTGGTGAAGCCGACGTTGCATGGGTCCTGGAGCTCAACGTAGTTGTTGCTGCGTGGTTCTTGGGGCTTCAGCGAAGCAGTCGTTGCATGGTCTTGGGGCTCGGCGTAGTTGTTGCTGCATGGTTCTTGGGACTGAGTCGAAGCCATCGTTGCATGGGTCTTGGGGCTCAAGAGTAGTTGTTGCTGCATGGTTCTTGAGGCTCGGCGAAGCAGTCGTTGCGTGGGTCCTGGAGCACGGTGTAGCTTTTGCTGCATGGGTCTTGGGGCTCAGCGGAGCTGTTGTAGCAGGGTTACAGGAGCTCAGCAGAGCAGTTTGCTGCCTGGTTTTTGGAGCTCAGTGAAGCAGTCGTTGCATCGGTCTTGGGGCAGAGTAGTTGTTGCTGCATGGGTCCTGTAGCTCTGTGTAGCTTTGCTGCAAGGGGCTCAGCGGAGCAGTTGTAGCAGGAGCTCAGCGGAGCAGTTGCTGCGTGAGTCTCCCTGAAGCTGTTGTTGCATTGGGTCCAAGCTCATTCCGTACTATCTGTGGCAGCCTTAAATAATCCAACCTGGGCTGAAAGAATACTTTTAGAATACCATTACCTGATAAAACATGACATATTCAGCATGATACTACATACAACACATAATACATGATAGGCAGATAAGGCATGATAAGGCATGAATGCTGAGTATCCAGATGGAATGAAATGGCTGTGGCTAATGAATAGCTGGGTAGAACAGGGTGTTAAAGCTGGAACGTGCAGCGTGAGGAGGTGGTCGAAGGGCCTTTGCTGTGGCTAGTGAATAGCTGGGGAGCCGGAAAGGGACGTCGCAATACGAAGCACTCGCGGAGTGCTGATAACCCGCTGCGGCGGGCTGGTCTAGCGCGGAGCCGGGGAAGGGGTGGGTAGGGGTAGGGGGGAAGGGAGGGAGCAGTCGTCGGAACGACTGGAAGAGGGGCAGCCCTGGACCGGGTCCTGGCCGGGGGGAAGTGGGTGGGGAAGGGGAAGAGGAGGCGGAGGGAGTAGCGACGCGGTCCCTACCGGAGCCGGCTGAGACCAGGTGCTCGCTAACTAGTAAAGAAAATAGGGAGCTAGCGAGGTGAGTTTAAACGAACGCCTCTTCATGAGTCGTGGCGTGCTGTACAGACGTGACTCCGGGAATGGAATGGGGAGGGGAAAAAAGGAGGAAGAGAGGGAGCAGTCGTCGGAACGACTGGAAGAGGGCCAGCCCTGGACCAGGTCCTGGCCGGGGAAGGGGAAGAGGGGGCGGAGGGAGTAGCGACGCGGTCGCTACCAGAGCGGTCTGAAGAAGTGGAGTCGGATCCGGAAGTACGGCGGAGATGCTGCGGGAAGGAAGTCGGTGGTTAAGAAACTGGGCCGCTGGCATGGCTGTGGCTGAAGCAGCAGAGTGATACGCTCTGGAGCGCGTGGTGCAGGAAAGCGCTGTCAAGAGCAGCCTGCTTCCTGGTCAGTAGAAGAGAATGAATAGAGGGAGCGGGAAGGAGAAAAGATTGGTTTATAGGACTTAAATAGGAGTTAAAAGAGAGGAGGATGGAATTTCCTATCCGACCTACGGAACAAGATGCCGCGGAAATGGAGTGCTGCAGATGTGTGCCGCTGTCCAATGATTGGAGCAATGCAATAGCGATAAGGTTTGTTTGTTTGTTTTTTTTTTAATGTTGATGTCAAGATTTAGCTAATATCCAAAGTTGTGCCACTTCTGATTGATGAGCACATCAGTGCAGTGTCGTGTTTCACTAACTGTCACACAAGAAGACGGCATAAATAATTGCAGCTTGCAATAAGATAAAGCATTGCGATGCGATAAACGATTGTATGCGATGCGATAATGGCAAACAATTTTAATAAGCTGTCAATGGGGGGGTGGCAGGTGGCGATCACTCCCTCCTTCGGTGTTGGCATGGAATGAAACAATAAACCGGTGTTCAAGGAGTGTCATTAATATGTTCCCTGACGCGAATAACAAATGAGTACTATCGCTTTAATAATTGCTGACGTCTGCGACGCAGCGCCATGGTTTAAACAGACTGCGGAACAAGCCAGCGGAAATACTGGGCACTTAAGGTTGAGGCTTATCAGTTCGTTATAAGTAGCTTAAATATCCAATAACGCTAGTATCAGTTTATGAGAAGTCACTGGACAACTATAGGAAGTGAATGAACAAGACCTGTTCGTTTCCGATGCTAACACGGATTACGGATTGAGTGATCTTTGGAAGATAGGCCTCAGCTGGATAACGTTAGTGGATAGCCTACAAACTTCAGACGCTTGGCGTGGCGAGCCATGTTAGAATGAGCATTTCAAGTTACCTGGATAATCTTGCGACGTGAAAACGCGAGCTTGGAGCAGCCTGATGTTAGAGCCTTGAAGTAGGCTGGGGTGAGTAGGCTATAGCATAATTGATAGTTGTAGCTTACCCTTGCTCTGTGCAGTGACCTGAAAACGCTGGTGAACCAGGTAGCTGTGGCCCATGGACTGGATGTAGCTTTTAGATGGTTAGTAGTGAAAAGACCCAGCTCCATTACGTCTGCCTACCGAGGCTTTGCGACTCCAATAATTTTGCGAGCGCCGCGGCATGTGACGTATGGATAAGGAGGCCGGCTTAAATACCCTGTTGGCGGAAGACAGGTGAGTTAATTGCTGTCAATCATCCCTAAGGGCTCCTCCCGAACTTTGTTTAGAAAACATCATTTATAATACTCCAAAGTAAACTAGGAATTGATTAGTAGTCTAACCATTGACTAAAGGGCATGAACAAGGAGACATTCATTTTTCTGCAAAATATGCACCATTTATTTTAAACATGTTATTCTTAAGTTTGTTGGACAGATTTCTTTTAAATTCTGGCGAGATGCCATGTGTAATAAGATAGCCCGCATGCTGAGACAGACAGATGCGTAAGGACGAGTTTATCCTCCGCTAATTTCTGACACAAAGTGACAAGTGGATGAGCGACTGTAAACGACAGATCAGAGCTAGTGAGCGGAGCGTGAGCAGGCAAGGAGCGGAGCGGATGGATTTGTGTTGCAGCGCAAAGCGCTTTTTAATTTATAGGCCAGAGCGGCCGACATTTCGCGGTAACATGAGTGTGCTACGGAGAGCAAAACAAATGTGAGCAATTTGAATATGCTTCATATCAAGTTAGAAGGCTAAATTAAAACTTGGATGCTAAGCCTATATTCTTTAAGCAATTAATCCCACTAATCCATTTAGTTGTACGCTTATGTGTATTGCCGTTGCCAAGTGTGTTCGTTGATGCACTATCGGTGTTGCATTTTAAAATAAACGTTCTATGAGTGAAATTACCGTTGCTCTTAGTTCTTTGGGATTTAAGTTTTCTGTTTAAGGTGACAATTCGGCTTGTATTTATTTTCCGCTCTTTTAAACTGGAGCGAGCGGGAAACGTTTTCACTGAAGCGGGATGATTTTTAAGTGGAGCGCGGAGCGAAATTGAGCGGAGCGACCTGATGCGAATTTGAGCGGAGGAGCAGCCGAGTAAACAGCCACCTACGTGAGGTGTGTTGAATTGCTCGGACAGCTGCTTGATGACTAGGGTCTAATTCGTGCCGTGGCAGCACTTTTTTCTGCTGGTTGCATATAATATTTTCCTTGCGCACAAAGTGCAGAAACATGCTCCTGTTTGCCGGAGTTTTTGACACCAGCTTCCAAAGGGCTTTTCATCTCTACCCACCTCCTAAGACCAGCGCCATTTATTCTTTATACCTTTATCGACAAGTTTGGTAGCCTGGAGGACCAGACCCAATCTGAAAGATTAAGGGTCTGGCCACAAATAACGTAATGGCCCAACTCGAGGGGCGGCACCAAGCACGCATTTGAAAATCTCACTGCACGCAATTGGATAACACTATACGATCAATGTTAACTGACTGATTCCGGACTTCAATGCAATTGGATAACACTACGTCTGCCAAATAGAACGTTCAAGCATTGTTTTTGTTTTTATTGTTGAAAGGGTCTATACATGTACATATAACATAATGTTGATTGAATGAATGTAGTGCTGATCACATCCACAAACAGTCTATTTGCCTTATTCTACCGGCGGCCAGAACAAGGCTACAGGGTACACTTGCCATTACACCTCAGTCCAGCAGATGGTGGTAATGCACTCCGATTGTAAACTGCCAAAAAAAAGCTCACAGAAATAGAAGAAGGGTTCGCTGGCCTGCTAGAGTAACCTTCTTATTCATCTTCTTCAGTGAGGGTTTTTTTGGCAGTTTGCAAACACCAATTAGGAATTTGTTAAAAATGATCTCTGCATGTATTGAAATTGCTTTAATAAAAACAGAAACATGTCAGCAAAATGAGTGACACATTTTGGCATCATCTTGGCCACTGTCCATTGCCTGAAATCATTAAAATTCAAAGAATCCTATTTTAACAATAACAAATCATTATGATAAACAATGCATACTGGAATACTGGAAATAATCCTTATACTGGAATCATCATTATGATACACAATGAATAATGGAATACTGGAAAATGTTTGTTTGTTTACTGAGTTATCGGGAATGGATTGTTGATATCAGGATCACAAGTTCAGTGGGGTGAGGAGAAGCTCCAGATTTTAGAGAGGCAAGTCTTGAGTCCAGGACTGTAAACTTTCTCTGCTGTGGTCCTGAATGTTTGGAAATGCAGAATATTTTTCCTACCAGGTCTCGTGGCTCAGATGAACTCCAAACACAACAGAAAGAGGCCACTGTCTAGTAATAAACAGGAGAACCTGGGTGGGGCAGCTGTGGCCTACTGGTTAGCGCTTAGGACTTGTCGAACCCCGACCAGTAGGAACGGCTGAAGTGCCCTTGAGCAAGGCACATCACTGCGTCGGGATTAGTGTGTGCTTCACCTCACTGTGTGCTAAGTGTGTTTCACTAATTCGCGGATTGGGATAAATGCAGAGACCAAATTTCCCTCACGGGATCAAAAGAGTATATATACTTATACTTTAGGTTTATTGATTTTAGACACAAAGACTGTAACCACACAAACACACACATCAATGGGCAGGACATTGAGATAGTCCAGCAATACAAGTATCTGGGTTCCATTATTGACAACAAGCTAACTTTTAACCATAACACAGACATGTTGTGTAAAAAAGGTCAGCAGCGTCTATACTGTCTTAGGAAGCTGGCAAAGTTTAATGTAGATAAATCCCTGATGACTCTCTTCTATAGATCTTTCATTGAGTCAATACTTACCTTCTCAGCCATCTGTTGGTATGCCCTGCTCAATGTGAAACAGACACATGCCATTTCTAAAGTCCTTAAGGTGTGTAGTAGTCACTGGTGTCCAACAGAGAAGTATGTCAATGCTGTATGAGGAACAGGCAATTAAGAAGCTGAATCCATCCTGTTAAACTATACCCACCCTCTGCACAGCGAATTTGAGATCTTACCCTCTGGTTCCCATCTTAAATATCCATTAGCCCGATACAAACACTCCTTCATACCATCTGCTGTTCAGTTACTGAACTCTAGGACACAGAGATAACCCTCAGCCCCATACACTTCTTGTTCTATTTATTATTTTTAATTCTGTGCTTCGACTTATTTTAATTCTGTGTTTTGACTTATCTTGTGGAAGCGTGTGTGTGTGTGTGTTTATGTGTGTGTGTGTAACCTTGCATGCTACCTCTGCAAAATAATTGCCCTTCTGGGACAAATAAAGTGTTACTACTACTACTACTTATACTACACTGTACATACTCCTTGTCCTTTCCTTGTGCCCTAATGACCAGCAGAGGGCGATGTTTGCCAAAGATTGTCAAGGATTTAAAGAGAGGGTAAGATACCTGATAGCCTGGGAGTTTTACAACTGTGCTAAAAGTCTAAAATTTAAAACAAACTCATGCCCTGCATTTGAAATCCAATAGCTCATCAGCCCGACTCATCTAAAGTTGATTAAGACTGGAGTGATCCAAAGCAACACGTTCAGGGCTGACACTAGAGTAGTCCACAGCCGACCCTTTTCTTTACTTCCAGGAAGGAATAAGACACACCCTGGATACTACATCACACTGTAGATATTGATATCTGCGCATTGTAAGCTGCAAAAGGAAGTTCAGTTTAACCTGTCACCCGGGACGGTTAGCAAATATAGCGGTCAGATATATGGGATGACAGCACAGCACAGACAGGTCCCTTTACCCAGAGAACCATCTGTCAAAACTCGTATGAGGCGTTTAGGCTACTTTATACAAAACTTGCATTTAAAGTAATTTAATCATGACTTGATTTTTACTTTCAAATATGTTGTCACTGTATGTGCAGTAACCTACCGTGTAATCAATAAAAATGACAGAAAAACAGATCAGATTGTGCATAGGAATATTGATGATGGGCCATGTAAAAAAATAAAATAATAATAGGTAATAGTGTATGTGTTATAAAATGCTTAGATGCATAGCCTTTCTGTGTTTGCAATGAGGCCGTGATATTGCGCCAACAGATTGTCACTAGTAGGCTACGGCAAGGGCAAACCGTTGTTTGTTTTTGGGACATCTCTTTCCATTAGTAGACTGACCCCTGTCGTAGGCCTACGCTACTCTACATCAACAGCCCAGTGAGCGGAGTAGCCTAAATACTCCACGCAGTCCATCCGTGTAAAATTGATTGTCACCGGCAATCAATCCAGAGGGATAAAAGTGTGTGGTGTGTCGCGCGACGGCGTTTGCTCTGGCGCCTGCGCTTTGATGGGTAATTAACCGGGATGATGCCAAGCAGCCAATCACATCTCCGGTTAAGGCAGTCAGTGGACGCCTGCGAGGGCTTCACTGAGTTGCGGGGAGAGAGACGGGCTGCGCCGATAGCAGATCCGTGTTTGGTCGGACAGAGGGAACGCAGGCTTTCAATAAGTGATCCGGGTTGGCCCATCCACATCAACAGTGCCGTAAGTTTGTATAGTAGAGGTGAACTGACTAGAATAGCTAGAATGTAAATAGCCCTGGCGTTACTTTGGGAGAGATGAGTACGGGATAGCCTATATGAACTGTCTGAAAGTAACGAGGGACGCACCATCATCGCGCTCGCAAATGTAAAACTGCTAGATAGGATTTTGTTTCAGTTTCTGTGTCCCTGTAATAAAATGCATGATTGTCTTATTTCGCACATGACAATTGGTGTAAACTCTACCTAATATATCGGTTGTGTCAAACTCGCCGGCATAATGGGTGCGGATGTGACACTTACGTCACCGCTCACTTCACTGTCCTGCGCGCATTCCGAAGCAGAGGCACGAGACGTGTCAACAGGCGCTATTCAATTCTTTATATAGGACTACGAGGAATAAAGTGGCTTAAATTGTGTCAACGTGTTTGAAAGTGTTTATCGCATGTCGTATCGTGCCGTGATACGAGGGTCGGAGAATAAACTACTTTGTTTTAATAGAAGTCGGGACGGGAAAAGTGGCTGAACTTTTTGGAGTGTTGGGAAAATAGAGGGCGTGTCCGTTGACATCGGCTGCGGCCGTAACTTTTAGATATGGAACTCTGGAGATATAGGCTATGTGGAGTAAAATTTAAGTTTACTTCGTTTCGACGACTGTTTGAGTGCTGTGGTGACCATTCAACTCCTGAATGCAACCTGTTGCTTTGCAACAGATAACATAGACCTAGGGCTACATTTAAGGGCTTTTTTAAAACAGTGCGTTGTCATAAACCGAAAGCGAAGCTTTTGTGTCATCAGTAGCTCCGTTTTTCAACACGAGGCGACAAGTAGGCAGTGTAGGTGTCGCCAACCGAGGAAGGTCACGCGAACCTCCAAATGAAATGATCTTATTAAGCACAAATTCGTCTCATGTGCCGCAGATTGAACGATGTTACAGACACAGGTGAACAATACACAACACAAGTTGAGAGAAACCAGACGCATACCGGCCCACGTCCTATGTATAAAGATTAAGGCATGTTGCAGAGTTCAGCAGCTATACAGGGGATGACCGTCTGACTGGTTCATTCGGAAAACACATGCATGTCTGATGCAAGTAGTTACCCTGGAAAACATTTCACTATATTGTGCGCACGTTTTACTTAATTGTGCGCTCAGTTTACAACAATTAAAAAGACAGGACAATTTAGTAAAATGAGCATGTGTGCACACATTTTACTAAATTGTGCGCACGATTTACTCAATTGAGGGCACAATTTAGTAAAACGTGCGCACAATTTAGTAAAATGAGCACACTATTTAGTAAAATGAATGCACGTTTTCTATACCAAAAAATATCTTGCAAAGACCCCTCCAGGGTTCCATAGTTTTGGGTGTCTTCAACAATGTGTAATGAGCAATATCTTTATGATATGAAATTGATTAAACCACTGTAAACCATCATCAGGAAGCAAGGGGCCCAAAAAACTGACATGGAAGTAGGTTCAAGAGAGAAAAAGCAATACATTATTTGTACTTGTTTGCTCATAGTTGATATAGTAAAAGAGTATATTATCAAACAACACTCAGATACCCACGTAGAATAAAGATAATGATATGACAGTAACAGCCCCAACAAGGTCTCCAACAAATCCAGCCCACTGTCTAATATGAGTTTGACACCCCTGGGCTAAATGCATTTTGGACATGAAAAACTGGATTGCACTTTACTGTACAAGTGCAATATTTTGGACACAAAAATATTACTGTAGGCTACTGCGTATTACTTTAGAAAAAAACTGCAGTGTAACTGTCCGATAATTGCAGTTATTTTTTGTTTTGGTATACTAACGTGATGGAAACTGTATGAGGCCCGATCTAGTGAATCAGACTAGCAGTGACTGTAGAAGGTAACCTATCTATAGTCTCACATGCAGGCATGTGTGATAGATTTACATTCATTCATGGAGTGGACTCTGTGTATGCATTACATTACATTACATCACATTAGGCTGACACTTTTTAATCCTAAGCGACTCCCAACAAGGGAAACAATCAAGGTAGAGTACAATAAGGACAAGTTAGAGCATCAGTGAGTACCACTTCCATACAGTCAAGTGTCAGTTCTAGTCAGGTGGTAAGTGCTAGAATTAGCAAGTTGTAGGTATAAGTATAGAAGTATACTCTTTTGATCCCGTGAGGAAAATTTGGTCTCTGCATTTATCCCAATCCGTGAATTAGTGAAACACACTCAGCACACAGTGAACACACAGTGAGGTGAAGCACACGCTAATCCCGGCGCAGTGAGCTGCCTGCAACAACAGCGGCGCTCGGGGAGCAGTGAGGGGTTAGGTGCCTTGCTCAAGGGCACTTCAGCCATGTAGTGCTACGAGAGGAGATACTCTCTGAAGAGCTGGGTGCATGACTGCAGCCCTGCACTCTCTCGGATTTGAACCCACAAACTCCAGCACTTCAGATTGGGAGTTGAGCATGCTACCAAGTGAGCTAAAAGCCCAGGCTGCTAGCATCACCTACTAGCACGTCTCTTAAAGGAGGATTCTGGCGATTTTTCACACAAATCTCTGTTTCTCGAGGTCACCAAACAATTGGTTCTACCTAGCTCAAGTTGCTGCAGCCAACAGATAGAGCTTCTTGGCAGCTACAGTTCTACACTCAGGGGGCATGAGCCCCCATGTTCATGCCCCCAGAGTGTAGCACTGTAGCTGCCCCATGTTCATGCCCCCAGAGTGTAGCGCTGTAGTTGCCCCATGCTCATGCCCCCAGAGTGTAGCACTGTAGCGGCTGCTGGAATTCTCTTTTAAGGCGTCACGAGGGAGGTTTACACGACACACATACTGCACAGCTAGCTACCTTTACACGTTCAAAAAACAGTAACTCAGTTTCATGCGGCCCAGGCACGGCCCGGGTGCGGTTGAGCCAGCATGGCGGACCTGGAGCCGGTGAAGAGGATGCTGCGGGCACTGCTGCAGTCCAGCAAGGGCGGCGTGACGCTGGGCCGCCTGCAGGCCGAGTACAAGGAGCTGACGGGCGAACTCATCCCACACAAGCAGCTGGGCCACGCCACACTGGACGCACTGCTGCTCACCATGCCCTCCGTGGTCCGCATGGAGCGCAACCGCAACGGGGAGGTGAGTGTGGGTGGGTGTGTGTGTGTGTGTCTGTGTGTGTGTGTTTGTGTCAACCGCAACAGAGATGTGTGTGTGTGTGTGTTTGTGTGGTGTGTGTGTGTGTGTGAGAGTGTGTGTGTGTGTGTGTTTGTGTGTGTGTGTGTGTCAACCGCAACAGGGAGGTGTGTGTGTGTGTGTGTGTGCGTGTGCGTGTGCGTGTGCGTGTGCGTGTCAACCACAACAGGGAGGGGTGTGTGTGTGTCTGTGTGTGTGTGTGTGCTTGTGTGTCTGGGGCAACGGGGAGGTGAATGTGTGTGTGTGTGTGCTTGTGTGGATGTGCGTGAGTGTACTGAAGCATCCCACATTCCCACAGCAGGGAGATGTGTGTGTGTGTGTGTGTGTGTGTGTGTACCCTGGAAGTGAGACATTTTTTGGTTTAATGTAAATGTGTGTATTTTTGGAAAGGAATGTGTGTGTGTGTTTGTTTGCCTGTTTGTGTGTGTGTGTAAGAGAGAGAGAGAGAGAGAGAGAGAGAGAGAGAGAGAGAGAGAGAAGAGAGAAAGAGAAAGAGAGAGAGAAAGAGAGTGTGTATGTCAGTGGAAGAGATGGAAGATAGATCACACCAGATGATGTGATAAGCTAGTGTGCTCTCATGCCATCTCATGCTAGCTCTTTTCTAGGAATATCAGCCAGTTTGCACATGGTAATTCATTTCAACCAGGATGTGTAATTGCCCCCCAACCCATTCTCTTGCCCCCCCTCTCCCACACACACACCTTTACCAGATGGTGTGTTATGCCACGGTGGGCAGTGAGACGGCACACATTGCCAAGCTGGTGGCACGGCAGCGCACTGCCAAGAAGACCGGCCGCCCACAGCTGGTCAATTGCCAGATGAGAGTGAAACCGGCCGCCCCTCTGGTGCTGAATGGTGAGCCTGCCTGTCTGTTTCTGTCTGTGCCTGTCTGTTTCTGTCTGTGCCCATCTGTTTCTGCCTGTCAGTTTCTGTCTGTCTGTACTTGTCTGTTTCTGCCCGTCTGTTTCTGTCTGTGCCCGTCTGTTTCTGCCTGTCTGTTTCTGCCTGTCTGTGCCTGTCTGTTTCTGCCTGTCTGTCTGTTTCTGTTTGTTTCTGTTTGCTTCTGTCTGTGCCCGTCTGTTTCTGCCTGTCTGTTTCTGCCTGTCTGTGCCTGTCTGTTTCTGCCTGTCTGTCTGTTTCTGTTTGTTTCTGTTTGCTTCTGTCTGTCTGTTTCTGCCTGTCTGTGCCTGTCTGTTTCTGTCTGTCTGTGCCTGTCTGTTTCTGTTTGTTTTTGTTTGCTTCTGCCTGTCTGTTTCTGCCTGTTTGTGCCTGTCTGTTTCTGCCTATCTGTACTTGTATGTGCCTGTGCCAGTCTGTTTCTGCCTGCCTGTGCAAGTCTGTGTTTGCCTGTCTGTGCCCACCTGTGCCAGTCTGTGCCTGTGCCAGTCTGTTTCTGTTTATGTGTCTGTCTTCGTGCGTGTCTCTGCCTTGTTTTGCGTAAACATTACATGTTTATAAAATTAAACCGTAACCCTTGCTAGACTCCATTGTTTGTTTGCTGCATTGTTTCTTTGTTCCAAACATTTGTCGTGAACTTAAAGGTTGTATCAGCGATGGTGGGGTAACGCCACTTCTGTTGACGTTCAAACAAAACAGAGTTAGCTTGCTACTCCCTCCCCCTCTCTCCCGTGCAATTGAAACTCTCCTGAACACGCATCTCGTCGGTTATTGGTTGGAACAATTTATTTTGCCTTTGAGTGGTGGGCAACACTTGTTTTTAGCTATTGTTTTTGTGTGCAAATCTCAAAGCCTAGGCTGCCTACAAAGACACATTTATTTGACGGCCTGCTTATGGGGTGGGCCGTTAGGAAAGATTAAATAAATTAATGTGATCATTTATGTTTGAGCCTTTTTTGGGCCTGCAATCTAAGCTGGATATCAGGGGGATGGGGTGTCTGTTTGTGTGTGTGTGTGTGTGTGTGTGTGTGTGTGTGTGTGTGTGTGTGTGTGTGTGTTTGTGCATTGATATCTGTTTATAATGATGCCGCAGATAGTTAGGTCTGACTCAGAAGAAAGTGTGTGTGTGTGTGTGTGTGTGTGTGTGTGTGTGTGTGTGTGTGGCTGTCTGTCTGGAAAGAAAGAGAAGAAGGGAGAGGGTTGTGTGTGTGTGTGTGAATGTAGATTTCTACACCTCTGTGGGTTTGTGGATTTCTACGCACACACACACATACAGACACACACACACACACACGGTAAGGTAGCCTATTTTGTCTCTTCATCTCCTCCTTCGTTCCACTCCGCCGCCAGACAGGAGCTGTGTGTGTGTGTGTGTGTGTGTGTGTGTGTGTGTGTGTGCGTGCCAGACAGTGACACTGCAGAAACAGAAGCAGGAAAAGGAACAGCAGACAGTAGCACAGCTCTGTTCTCCTCTCCTGGCAGGCTGTCCTGACATCACCCCCAACGGACGCGCACGTCTGAGCTCAGACACACACAGACACACACACACACACACACACACACACTCAGCAGGACGTACAGCTTAGAGACGAGAGCTGAGGAGAAACACAGCAGATCTTACAGGCAAGGAGACAGGCGCCAGGGCTTACAGCTTACACACCGGGAGACTGAGAGAGAGAGAGAGAGAGAGAGAGAGAGAGAGAGAGAGAGAGAGAGAGAGAGAGAGAGAGAGAGAGAGAGGGAGCTCAGCGGGCTGAGACAAGAGGAGAGAGACACAGGTGGGGGAGTTAGCGAGAGAGACACACACACACACACACACACACACGCAGAAGGGAAGGCATGAAGCCTTGGACACGGAAAACCAGAGCGAGAGAAAATAACAGGACAAATACCTGAGAGAGAGAGAGTGGAGGAGCACACACACCGGCTGCTAGGAGAGAGAGAGAGAGAGAGAGAGAGAGAGAGAAGAGGAGTGAAGGTAACACACGCTGGCAGAGAGACTATAAGATAGCAGTTAGCAGACAGAGGCAGAGAGAGAAAGAGAGGGATAAAGAGAAAGAGAGGGATAGAGCAGCAGTATCATATGGACACAAGCACAGAGTGGTTCCTAGTGAGAGCGGCGTGTCTTAATGCCTGTCCTGAGGCATTAGAGGAGGGTTATGGCTGGACCCTGAGGCATTAGGAGGATGGATCAGGCTGGACGAACCTGACGCTGCTGTGCCGGTAAGAGATGGCGCTGTAGATGAGGTCTGATGAGATCTGATGTCATCACAAGGAATCCGCCGTCTAGCGTGATGTCATTGGACATACGGCAGGGGAGAGCTGTGATGTCATACATTAGGGGTGTGTGTTGCTGAAGGCTGTGTTAAGGGGCAGTCTCTTAAAGCATGGCATGTTGTCACTGAGCGATGTTAGAGCTGGGTCTTAGGACGGTAAGAGGTACGGCGTTGCTGATTGGTGGTGTAATTGGACTGTAAGAGGTACGGCGTTGCTGATTGGTGGTGTAGTTGGACTGTAAGAGGTACGGCGTTGCTGATTGGTGGTGTAATTGGACTGTAAGAGGTACGGCGTTGCTGATTGGTGGTGTAGTTGGACTGTAAGAGGTACGGCGTTGCTGATTGGTGGTGTAATTGGACTGTAAGAGGTACGGCGTTGCTGATTGGTGGTGTATAGTTGGACTGTTCTGATATATAGTCTCTGGATTAGCTGTTTAATGCAGTGTAGCTGCTAAACGATGACTTGAGTGGTCTGTTGTGGTGACAGCTGTTTCCTCTGAAGTAATGGACATGGGAGCGATGCTGTGATGATGAAGTCATACTCCAGTCGGTCGTATCTTTGGGATGAGTTATACTAAGAATCCAGTAGGCTGTATCTTTGGGATGAGTTATATTCACATACCAGTAGGCTGTATCTTCGGGATGAGTTATACTCAGACTCCAGTACGCTTTATCTTTGAGATGAGTTATACTCAGACTCCAGTAGGCTGTATCTTTGGGATGAGTTATACTCAGACTCCAGTAGGCTGTATCTTTGGGATGAGTTATACTCACGGATAATGAGGTCCCCCCAGGCCTGTCACAATTATTACATAATCACCTGATCACATTTTAGATAGTGTCACAGCTTGCTGGAACTAATACACATGTCATTACTACAGTATGTCTACATTGTGTTCCACCCACCTGTTGGGTGGTGACAGGCGCTTTGTATATTTCAGTAGCATGCTTTTAAATTCATTTATGCCATTAAGTGTGTGTGTGGCTTGTTACTATAAATATATGGTCACTATTAGGCTATTATACTATTGCTATATGGCTAGTACTGGTCGGCTTATGCCAATAGTGGCATCACATGACCAGATAAAGACAAGGCAGTCATTAATTGCATTCGTTTGTGGAACAGCTAATTGTGGACTGGGATTGTAACAGCCCTAGTGTTGTCGCCACCTTGATAATGTCCTGGGGCGCGTTTCCCAAAACCATAATTGCTAACCTGTTAGCAACTTTGTTGGTTGGCAATGGGAAATTCCATTGCAACCAACAAAGTTGCTAACGTAGCGCGCCCCTGATTGTGTTTCCACCACCTTGATAATGTCCTGATTGAGTTTCCACCACCTTGATAATGTCCTGATTGTGTCGTCACCACCTTGTTAATGTCCTGATTGTGTTGCCACCACCTTGATAATGTCCTGATTGTGTTGCCACCACCTTGATAATGTCCTGATTCTGTTGCCACCACCTTGATAATGTCCTGATTATGTCATGTGTTCTGCTGTCCCATTGTAAAGCTGTAACACTAAAGATCCTTGATTGCCAACACTCTCTGGTACAGCACAGCACATGGTCTCTGATCGGAGAGAGGCGCCGCTTTTAGCTCCCTTCAGCTCAGCCCTGCTCTACTTTCACTCTCCTCTCTGTCTGCAGCCAAGCCCAGGACATCGCTACGGCAACCGGATCACCGCGGGAGACTGGGCCGGGGGGGCGGCCGTCCTGGGGGGGTCGCAGACTCTCGACAGGGGCATGTGAGAGACGGACAGGCTGACGGCAGGGGCAACGCCGGGCAAAACAAGGCCCAGAACACGCCCGCCCGGAAGGCCTCCTCTGCCTCCGACAGGTAAGTGGCAGCGCTGAGACCGCAGAGGTCAAAGGTCATGGCTGTGACCTTACTGTGTGTTCACTGTTGTAGCAGAGGCTATTACGCAAAGTGACTTCAAATATTGTACAGACCAACACCTGTAAGAAGACAGTAGACTTCCTGGTGTCATGCATTCAGGATCCGAAGAAATTAAGCCAAATTTGGTCTACCATTTTAGCAGCGGTAGAGCTTGAAGAGTATTTTAGTATACAAAAAATTGACCAGGTCTATCCAGAATTTATATTTGGTGAAACCTCTGACATTTCTTTAGTTCTTTCCAGTAATTCCTTCATTTCTAGTTGTGCATCAATCTGCTGTCCATCGGTTTAATTTCTACTCACAAGTTGTTGTCAGAGTTGTTTTGTTTTTCCCAGTTACAAGGAGGAAGTTGCTAATGGAATACTCCACACTCCAGAGAGTCGTAATTTCTACTTGTTAGCTTGTTCGAACCCAGAATATCCTGAGTTTGTTTTTTTGAAGATGGCTGCGCCCATTCACAGTAAATGAGAGATATGTACTGTTCATTAAATTCTGTCCTGTCTGTGGCTCATGAAATCAGTCGTAGAAACAATACTGTCTAATGCTTCATTACAAACTGGAATTGCATTATGTGATTACAATCACTAGCAACAGACATTTGCTAACAAACAGTAGCACTTTGTTCTTACAACTTGTTAATAACTGGAACGCATCCAATCTGTATTTTACCAATGCTAGTTGCTAGTAATTACTAGTTGCACTTACGGGATAACTTTAATGCAGCATTAGCGGCGGTGGTAGTGTAGTGGTTAAGGAACTGGGCTAGCGTGCAGTAGCCTGAAAGTTGTTGGTTCAATTCCCGGCTTCCACCGTTGTGCCCTTGAGCAAGGCACTTAACCCCAAGTTGCTCCGGGGACAATGTGATCCCTTGTAATATAGCTGACATATGTAAGTCACTTTGGTCAAAAAGTGTCTGCTAAATGTAATGTAATGTAATTAGTACGCTGCTCTAGCAGTTGAACACCAGCAGCTTTTTTTTGGTCGAGTGAGAATGCTAGTCTGTTGTGTGAGGGACTTTCATGATTGCCAAACATGACAGGGATAAGGGGAGAACAAGGTCATTAGGTCAGGACAGGAGAACAAGGTCACAAGGTCAGGACAAGAGAACAAGGTCACAAGGTCAGGACAGGAGATAAGCAAGCTGCCTCATAATTGTCCTATGTGGCCGTAGATTTGATAGACGATAGCTGCACACCTGATTGGGGGGCGTACCTATGTTCCCCGCTTTGTATGGGACCGGGGAACATAGGACCCTTTTTTAAAACCCTAACCTTAACCCTAACCCCGAGCGGGGAACATAGGACCCAGGGAACATAGGGATGACCCCCCTGATTGCACTTGTTTGATTAGCTCACGTCAATGCTCAGCCTGTCATGTCTGCTTGTGGTCTGGTTTGGTCTGGTCTGAGAACACGCAGGAGTTGATTGGTCATGTCTGCTTGTGGTCTGGTTTGGCTGGTTTGGTCTGGTCTGAGAACATGCAGGAGTTGATTGGTCATGTCTGCTTGTGGTCTGGTTTGGCTGGTTTGGTCTGGTCTGAGAACATGCAGGAGTTGATTGGTCATGTCTGCTTGTGGTCTGGTTTGGCTGGTTTGGTCTGGTCTGAGAACATGCAGGAGTTGATTGGTCATGTCTGCTTGTGGTCTGGTTTGGCTGGTTTGGTCTGGTCTGAGAACATGCAGGAGTTGATTGGTCATGTCTGCTTGTGGTCTGGTTTGGCTGGTTTGGTCTGGTCTGAGAACATGCAGGAGTCTTGCAGCTCAGATATCTGATCATGGCCTTATGGGTCAGTGGCCAGTAGCTTGATTGGCCAAACATCAAAGGAGAGATGGAGGAGGAAGTAAAGACAGAAATGAAGGTGAAGAAAGCCTGCTAGAGCCAAGATGGAGAACGTTGCTTTACAGTTTCAGCCTGCTAGAGCCAAGATGGAGAACGTTGCTTTACAGTTTCAGCCTGCTAGAGCCAAGATGGAGAACGTTGCTTTACAGTTTCAGCCTGCTAGCCAAGATGGAGAACGTAGCTTTACAGTTTCAGCCTGCTAGAGCCAAGATGGAGAACGTAGCTTTACAGTTTCAGCCTGCTAGAGCCAAGATGGAGAACGTTGCTTTACAGTTTCAGCCTGCTAGCCAAGATGGAGAACGTTGCTTTACAGTTTCAGCCTGCTAGCCAAGATGGAGAACGTTGCTTTACAGTTTCAGCCTGCTAGCCAAGATGGAGAACGTTGCTTTACAGTTTCAGCCTGCTAGCCAAGATGGAGAACGTTGCTTTACAGTTTCAGCCTGCTAGCCAAGATGGAGAACGTTGCTTTACAGTTTCAGCCTGCTAGCCAAGATGGAGAACGTTGCTTTACAGTTTCAGCCTGCTAGCCAAGATGGAGAACGTTGCTTTACAGTTTCAGCCTGCTAGCCAAGATGGAGAACGTTGCTTTACAGTTTCAGCCTGCTAGCCAAGATGGAGAACGTTGCTTTACAGTTTCAGCCTGCTAGCCAAGATGGAGAACGTTGCTTTACAGTTTCAGTGTCATTGGATCTGTTTTATTCCTCTTTTCCTCTCCTTTTCTTTTTCTCTCCCTCTTCATCTCTCTCTCTCCCTCTCTCCCTCTTTCTCTTCATTTCTCTCTCGCTCTCCCCCTCTTCATTTTTATTTCTCTCTCTCTTCTCTCTCTCTCTTCTTTTCTCTCTCTTCTTCAGTTTTTCTCTCTCTCTCTCTCTCTTCTTTTCTCTCTCTCCTTCAGTTTTTCTCTCTCTCTCTCTCTTATCTCTCTCTCTCCCCCCCCTCTCTCTCTCTCCCTCTCTCTCTCTCTCTCTCTCTCTCTCCCTCTCTCTCTCCTCTCTCCTCTCTCCTCTCTCTCTCTCTCTCTCTCTTGGTTGAATGGTGTGAATGAGAGTAGTGTTGGGATGTGAGTGGCCCAGCGAGGGATCGAGCGACTGAAAGAGAGCTCTAGAATGAGAATGAGAACGATAGCCTGCTGCTTATTCAGCAGGGAATAGGGGATGTGGGCGTGTGTGTGTGTGTGTGTGTGTGTGTGTGTGTGTTTGTGCGTGTGTGTGCGTGCAAGAGGTGAATGGTTAGGCGAGTGTGCTCTCTCTCTATGCAGCCAAAAACGCTTTTCAGAGAAAACAACTGATCTCACACACACTCCGCACTGCTGAGCTCACACACACTGTCTGTACCACACACACTGCTGTGCCTGCGTTGTGTGTATCAGTTACAGCTCACCCCCCCACCCTCACCTCCTGCCCATCCTTCCCCAAGCCAACGCTGTGCTGCGCTCCCCCGTCAATGGAGAGTGTGTGTGTGTGTGTGTGTGTGTGAGGGGGTGACTGTGTGTGAGTGTGTGTGTGTGTGTGTGTGTGTGTGTGAGGGGGTGACTGTGTGTGAGTGTGTGTGTGTGTGTGTGTGAGGGGGTGACTGTGTGAGTGTGGGTGAGGGGGTGACTGTGTGTGTGTGTGTGTGTGTGTGTGTGTGTGTGTGAGGGGGTGACTGTGTGTGTGTGTGTGAAGGGGGGGGGGGGGGGGGGGGGGTTCAAGTGGCATGTGGACTCCGGGGGGCCCTAATCCTCACGGCCATTGTGGAGCAGATTAGCCATGCTAAACCGGTACAGAATGACTCAGCATATTTTCAATGGCCCAGTCACCGCCTCATCTGACACCTCAAATCAAATGCAACGGGAGACTCTCGTCCACCCGCATGCACCAGCCAAGTGGACACCCTATAACACACACACACACACACACACACACACACACACACACACACACACACACACACACACACACACACACACATGTCCACATACAGACACAGAGGTAAACACACACACACTCTCACACACAAATGAAATGTCAGCAATGTGGCAACTTTAGAGTGCTGTACAATTGCTCTAGACATTTCAGAATCCCAGGCACATCTTTTGCATTCCAAGAGTAGCTACTAAATGTACTGGGAGCGCTCTCTGAACAGGCTGAGGCGAGAGAGATGTCATGTAGTCCTGCACACACACACACACACACACACACACACACACACACACACACACACACACACACACACACAAACACACACACACACACATAGTCCTGGCCCCCTGCCCTCAGCACACACACACACACACACACACACACACACACACACACACCACACACACACACACACACACACACACACACATAGTCCTGCCACCCTGCCCTCAGCACACACACACACACACACACACACACACACACACACACACACACATACACAGTCCTGCCGCCCTGGCCTCAGAGAAGCAGACACACACACACACACATGCACACACACACACACACATAGTCCTGCCACCCTGGTCTCAGACAAGCAGACACACACACACACACACACACACACACGCGCACACACACACACACATAATCCTGCCGCCCTGGCCTCAGAGAAGCAGACACACACACACACACACACACACACACACACACACACACACACACACACAGTTCTGTGGCCCTGGCCTCAGAGAAGCAGACACACACACACACACACACACACACACACACACACACACACCCTAGTCCTGCCGCCCTGGCCTCAGAGAAGCAGGGACATACCGTACACTTCAGTGGTAGCGCTTGACAATGTATCCTCTGTGGCCAGGCCCTAGCGGAGTGTGCTTGTGTTGATCAGGCCTTCTTTATTAGCCCAGCCTGTTCATAGTCTGCACCACATGATGAGGAGAGCGGTACACACGAGATCCTGGAAGGCCTTGGGACCATAGTAGGTCTGGTTAGGAGGCTGTGCAGTACTCCGTGTAATCAATACTGTCTTATGTGACCTGACTAACTTATGCATTTGTCATGTATACAGACCTTACTGTCCTGCATCTGACCCTAGGCAGATGGGTCAGGCCCTTGAGTCGTGGATCTGCTCGAGGTTTCTTCCTTTATGTATCTCCATTTCTAGGGAGTTTTTCCCCTGTTCCCCTGTTCCCCTGTTCCCCTGTTCCCCTGTTACCCATGGGCCTTCTTTTCTTTCTTTTCTCTGATTGTCTAACACTCTGTAAAGCGCCATGAGACATGTGTAATGTTTTGGCGCTCTATAAGTACAATTAAATTGAAATTGAAATTATTCTTGATGATTTGGTTAGAGACATGTTTGTGAATGTAGCAGTCCTGGTTATGAGGCTGCCCTAGTAATCAGTGTAATCAATACTGTCTTATTCTTGATGATTTGGTTAGAGACACGTTTGTGATAGTTCCTGGTTAGGTCCTGGTTAGGTCCTGGTTAGGTCCTGGTTAGGTCCTGGTGTAGTCCCCCTCCTACTCCGCTTGTCTTCCCCGTATCTCTGCTCTCCGTGCCTGACTGAGCTCAGCAATGTCCCCCCTGATTGACTTAACATGCCTGAAGTATTGGCTAATTCCCTTCTAATCACATTGGCTTCAATCAGTTGTGCTCTCTGCTGAGATAGATGGCAGATACAATGGGCTAGATATGCTACGCAGGGCGGGGGGGGGGGGGGATAGTACACAAGTCTGACTAGAAAAAAGCCCTTGGCTCACATGATGGTGCCACTAAAGTCTCGGGTGTCACAAGCCCATTGGAAGCCAAAAGTGCTGACTGTCGACTAGCCGTGTGATTCACTGGGGCATGCTGGCCAATAGATGGGGACTGATATGATGATCAGAGTTGCCATTTAGAGCTGTACGTATGAAAAGTACAGTTCAAGAGGTGTTTGTCTATGAGCTGAGCTATACCCTCTAGCGGGCAGGATGTGAAAAAGATTGTTCCTGGGGCACTTGTCCTTGTTTGTCTCACATGTTGTGTGGTCATTTCAGTTAATCTGTTAATTTCACAGAATCAAATTGGTTTACATTGATCCAATATGAACATTTCAATACGAAATACTGATTTCTTACAAAGATAGGTTCATTGACATAACAGTGAAATTATAACCTGCCACTGGTCAGGTCAGTCTTATGGATCGGAGGGGACCTTGTGAAAATGCTTTGACTATAAGGCAAAGTTCCTGTGGAAACTTCCTGTGCAGTAATGCCACTTGAATTGTCCCCATTGATCTGAATTGAAGTAATCAATTCTCATTTCATTCATAACAGAATGCTCAGAATAGGGAATGTAGACCCTCTGAAGACCCAGCTCTTTAGAGAACATCTCCTCTCATAGCACCACTTACAACAAGTCTTGTTGATCCTAGCACTACCCACCCATCTTGAACTGACACTCAACTGTTTAAAAACAGCACTCACTGATGCACTTACCTTACTGTACTCTACCGTTTTTAAATTGTCCTAAAACTGTTGAGAGAATTGTAATGTAATGGAATGTAATGTAATGTAATAATGGAATGTGCTAGTGTAGAACAACAGCTAACACTATTAGCAAATGCTAATACCAGCTAGTTCACAGACATGGTAAATGTGCAGGTGTATGATCTCAGTATGCCCCATAATTAAACCATTTTTATATATTTTTTTATTTTTATAGAGAATATTCTATTATTAGGCCGAAGCTACTAGCCAAAGCCCAGGATCAGCAAGTAGTCAGCAGACTAACTCTGAGGCCCACTTCCTGTTTCTAGGCCAGACAAGAGGATGACCCTTCCCTCCAGGTTTCAGAAGGAGGTCCATGCCCATCTCTCCAGGAACCCTCAGCAGAGTAATGGTGAGTGGTGTGATCTCTCTCTCTTTCTCTCTCTCTCTCAAATGCAAATGGTGCTTTATTGGCATGACAGATATGACACTTGTATTGCCAAAGCAATTGTTACATAAATGCACAGTATCAGGATCTAAGCAATTATACTGGTACATACAAGGGGGAGGAGTACATGGACAAAGTGTACAGAACTTTTCTTTTTTCTTTGTGCGCGTATGTGTCTGTGTGTCAGAGTTCAAAATATCGAGTTCAATTTCGAGTTCTGAGTGTCTCAACACAGGCTCTGTCTCTCTCTCTCTCTCTTACATAAAACAGTGCACATTGTGTTCACTTTTAAACAACTACGAAGTGAAACGACAATACAAGCAAAGATCCAATTAAGGAGAAGTGCTTTATAAAGAGAAAGTGTAACTTACTCATGATGAAGAACAGAAAGCAAAAGGCCACTCATAGACTGCTTGTCTGTACAACAGGGGAAATGGTGAATTTAAGCAAAAGGGCGAACAACATGACGGGGTTATGAGGGCTCTATAAAGTTCATATAGATTTTAGATTCAACTTTATTGTCATTGTGCAGAGTACAAGTACAGAGACAACGAAATTGCAATACATGGAGAAAGTACAGCATAACATGAGGAGAGGGGAGGAGAAAAAACAACCCCCAGACTATGCTCCTGTGGGGAGTACAGTGTGGGAACAGAAAACACCTCAGCAACATAAGCACATAGTCATTACACTTTACAACATGAAAGACACACGGCTTGCAACAGGGGAGGGGAGTGGGGGGTGGAGGGAGTCCAGTGCAGGCAAGCAGCCATCCGGTCCTGCAGCGCTGGACACAGACCCGCTTATTATAACTGACAACTAATGAAAATCACAAATTCAGTATCTCAGAAAATTAGAATATTACTTAAGACCAATACAAAGGTCAAAAGGTCTTTTTAGAAATGTTGGCCAACTGAAAAGTATGAACATGAAAAGTATGAGCATGTACAGCACTCAATACTTAGTTGGGGCTCCTTTTGCCTGAATTACTGCAGCAATGCGGCGTGGCATGGAGTCGATCAGTCTGTGGCACTGCTCAGGTGTTATGAGAGCCCAGGTTGCTCTGATAGTGGCCTTCAGCTCTTCTGCATTGTTGGGTCTGGCGTATCACATCTTCCTCTTCACAATACCCCATAGATTTTCTATGGGGTTAAGGTCAGGCGAGTTTGCTGGCCAATTAAGAACCGGGATACCACAGTCCTTAAACCAGGTACTTGTAGCTTTGGCACATGTGTGCAGGTGCCAAGACCTGTTGGAAAATGAAATCTGCATCTCCATATTCAGCAGCAGGAAGCAGGAAGTGCTCTAAAACTTCCTGGAAGACGGCTGCGTTGACCTTGGACCTCAGAAAACACAGTGGACCAACACCAGCAGATGACATGGCACCCCAAACCATCACTGACTGTGGAAACTTTACACTGGACTTCAAGCAACGTGGATTCTGTGCCTCTCCTCTCTTCCTCCAGACTCTGGGACCAAAGGAAATGCAACATTTACTTTTTATCAGAGAACATAACTTTGGACCTTCTGACGCTGTCGCTTGTTCAAGAGTGGCTTGACACAAGGAATGCGACAACTGAAACCCATGTCTTGCATACATCTGTGCGTGGTGGTTCTTGAAGCACTGACTCCAGCTGCAATCCACTCTTTGTGAATCTCCCCCACATTTTTTAATGGGTTTTGTTTCACAATCCTCTCCAGGGTGCTGTTATCCTATTGCTTGTACACTTTTTCTACCACATCTTTTCCTTCCCTTCGCTCTATTAGTGTGCTTGGACACAGAGCTCTGTGAACAGCCTGCCTCTTTAGCAATGACCTTTTGTGTCTTGCCCTCCTTGTGCAAGGTGTCAATGGTCGTCTTTTGGACAATTGTCAAGTCAGCAGTCTTCCCCATGATTGTGTAGCCTACAGAACTAGACAGAGATCATTTAAAGGCCTTTGCAGGTGTTTTGAGTTAATTAGCTGATTAGAGTGTGGCACCAGGTGTCTTCAATATTGAACCTTTTCACAATATTCTAATTTTCTGAGATACTGAATTTGGGATTTTCATTAGTTGTCAGTTATAATAATAAAAATTAAAATAAATATGTGTGGAATGAATGTATACTTTATACAAGTTTCACTTTTTGAATGGAATTACTAAAATAAATAAGCTTTTTCATGATATTCTAATCATATGACCAGCACCTGTATATATGTTTAGGAGTTTGTGTATGTGTAGGCCTGGAGAGTCGCTCCGCCTGGCATCACAATCTTAGTGCCTCAGTCCGCAGGATTGTCATAGCGATAACACAACAAGTTGCTATGGAGACAACCTTGATCAGGTCCCAGACAGAGTCCACAATCAGCAGGTGTCTGTAGGAAGTGGGGGAAGGAACGCAATAGTGTCTCACTGCAGTGCTCATCCGGGGGAGTTGTTTTTCCAGCAGCGGCCTTGGCCGAGGCCAGTGCTGGTTGAGGGGGGCCAAAAGCAGATAAGATTGTAATTGTTTGGTCTTGGGGCGAGTAGCCGCATTCCAATTTACACGACTACTCTCTTAGTCCGTTCTGGTCCAATTGCCTTTGTAAAGCAGTGAGCTTCTCCATGATGTTATCCAACCTAGTATCCATAAAATCCATCCTGGTATCCATCAACTGCTTGAAAGTCCCAGTCTGGGTGCCGACAGCTCTGCCCACTGCTTCAATCATGACGGGCAGCCTTATGGGGCTTTGAACAGCTGTCACCGTTTTCTGAATTCCTCGATAAACCAGGGCAATGCCTAATCCAATCAGCAAAAGACCTGTGATCATGGTTCCAAATAGGTAGATATCTTCAATGTCCTCCACAGAAAGAGCCGCCAGGCACACGACCCGCCACTTCTCCCACGCGTCCATCGAGTAGCCAGCTGCGAACGTTCTGGCAGGGCAGTCAGGTTCCTCTGAATCCAAGCTTCTCATGGAGAAGATGGTGTCAATTGCGTTGAGAGACCAGTTGATCAAATCCATGATTTTTTAGTTTGGAGAGCAGTGCAGAGAGAGTCTCTCAAAGTATGAGACAGTAGACTAGACGAGACAAAGGAGCAAAGCAGGGAAGATAAGGGGAGGAGAGGGAGAGAAAATGCGACCGCCTTCGTTGAGAGCCAAGAGAAGAAGGCCCGTCGTGCCTGCACACAGACCTCACTACACGCAGACCTCACTACATGCAGACCTCACTACACACAGACCTCACTACATGCAGACCTCACTACATGCAGACCTCACTACACACAGACCTCACTACATGCAGACCTCACTACACGCAGACCTCACTACACACAGACCCCACTACACACATATATGGGGGAAGCATCCCTGTAAACTTGCACTCATAAAAGACCTCTGAAAGGCTTGACTTTAAGGCATCCATTTGTTTACCAAATGTTTCCATCCGTACCGACTTTATAGGGCAAAGAACATATGTTTGTTATCAGTAAGTCTACTTCATGATGGTCAATCCCATGATTGTGTGAATACATTATACATAAAAATGTCTATATAATTAAACACTGATTCTAAATTGAATTAGGTGTATGTGAGATTCTGAACACTAATAAAATACAAAAATAAAAAAAGAAGCACTGTTTCTCTAAACACTCTTCTCATGCTGTACTATGCCTGGGTTTTGCTAATAGCTGCCGTCAGACGTCAGGCTGCTGTCCAACTGCTAAATGGACTGGGACATCAAAGGTCCCCCCTCAGGGATGGCAACTTACAAGAGGACGGACACACACACACACACACACACACACACACACACACACACACACACACACACACACACACAGACACACACACACACAAACACACACACCCTAGTGTGATTGGCCTGATCGAAGTTTGATTTTTCCAGCTCGCAAGCCAACGGAGAGTTGCTAGACTACCCTGGCTGCAAATTACATTTGCTGCCGCTAGGGTGTGTCTAGATTTCTAAGCCACTATCCCTCTGCTGTGAGCAAGAATTCAGACCATGACACTGCAGCACTAACTAAACCAGGCGTGAAGCTAGGCCTAACGTGACTAAACCAGGCGGGAAGCTAGGCCTAACGTGACTTTGCTGACAGGTTGGCGTCAAATCGTGCTCAACAACCACACCGCTATTGTAAACACTCTAAGGTCTAAGGTCGCCTTCAAGGTCGCCTTCAAGGTCGCCCTCAAGAAAGCTAAACGATGCTTTGAAAACACATGTTTACCCGGAAAAAACAGGAGGGTTGACAGGTATAACACACAAACAGTGTCATCACCTCAGGGACGGTTTTAAGCAGCCTCCCTAAAAGAGGGGGTTGAGGCCCTGCAGATGTGAAGCTGGATGACCACATCTCCTCAGAGCTTCAGCCAGTAGATGATGATATTTTTATTTATTTTATATTTGTATTTATTTATTTATTTTCTTGTCTCTTTTTCCAGCCCCTGCCAACCTAAACGAGAGTTCCCCACAGGCAAAACCCAAGACGGGCCTGTCGGGGTCCTACAACCCACAGCAGGTGCAGGGCCGCCTGAAAGAGATCCTGAACAAGTACAGCAATGGCCTCTGGGTGTCCAAGCTGCCGCAGCTCTACAGGGAGCTGTACAAGCAGGAGCTGCCGGGGGAGGCACTCAAAGACCTGGAGCAGTGGACACATGTCTGCACCGTAAGACCTCACTGCACACAGACACAGCACAGACCTCACTGCACACACAGACCTCACTGCACACACAGACCTCACTGCGCAACACAGACCTCACTGCACACACACCTCACTGCACACACACCTCACTGCACACAGACACAGTACAGACCTCACTGCACACATAGACCTCACCGCACACAGACACAGCACAGACACACACAGACCTCACTGCACACACAGACCTCACTGCACACAGACACAGTACAGACCTCACTGCACACACAGACCTCACTGCACACAGACACAGCACAGACACACACAGACCTCACTGCACACACAGACCTCACTGCACACAGACCTCACTGCACACACAGACCTCAATGCACAGACACAGCACAGACCTCACTGTTCACAGACACACACAACACAGACCTCACTGCACACAGACACACACAACACAGACGTCACTGCACACAGACACACACAACACAGACCTCACTGTTCACAAACATAATGCTGACGTCACTACACACAGACCTCACTGCACACAGACACAAGAGGGGCTGACTGCACTGATCTTCTCCTCATTGTCCCATTCTGTCTTCATTTCATTCTGCCTTTGTCCTTTGACCAAATACAATTCTCTCCCCTCTGCCTTTCCCCCCATTCCCACATCCTCTGTCTCTCTCTCTCTGTCTCTCTCTCGCTCTGTCTCTTTCTCTCTGTCTGTCTCTCTCTCTCTGTCTCTCTCTCTTTCTCTCTCTCCTTCTCTCTCTCTGTCTCTCTCTCCCTTTCTCTCTCTCTCTGTCTCTCGCTCTCTCTCCCTCCCTCTCTCTCTCTCTCTCTCTCTCTCTCTCTGTCTCTCTCTGTCTCTCTCTCTGTCTCTCTCTTTCTCTCTCTCTCTGTCTCTCTCTCCCTCTCTCTCTGTCTCGTTCTCTCTGTCTCTCCCTCTGTCTTTCTCTCTGTCTCTCTGTCTCTCTCTCCCTCTCTCTCTGTCTCTCTCTGTCTCTCTCTTTCTCTCTCTCTCTCTGTCTCTCTGTCTCTCTCTCTCTGTCTCAATCTCTCTCTCTCTCTCTGCCTCCTTCTCTACCTCCGTCTCTCTCAGCTGGAGAAGCCGTGCAGCACCAACCCCGCCGAGCTGCTCCTCTACCCGGCCAAAGACCCCAGCAGCAGCGGGGTCCCCAGCACACCGACCCCTCCAAGGGGCGACCGTCACTCTCCTGGTCCCCAGAAGCTGCCTCCTCCCCGCACACCCACCCCCAGCACCCCCAGCACCCCTGCCTCGCCCCCCAGCCCTGCCCCCAGCGGCCCGGGCACGCCGCCCCCCTCCCTGACCCCGGAGCTGCGGCGCAACCTGGGCGAGTTGCTGCTGAGGTACAGCAGTGGGCTGTGGGCCCACGCGCTGCCCAAGCTCTACCAGGACACCTACAAGAGCGCGCTGCCCGAGCACGTGCTCCAGAACCTCGCGCTGCTCGCCGACTTCTGCACCGTCGACTACCCCATGCCCGACAACCCCAAGCGCGCCATCCTGTACGTGCGCGCGGCCGAGGACGAGAACTGCAACCGGGCGCGGCCGGAGGCGGAGACGGAGTCGGAGGCGGGCAAGCGTCCCAGCTGCCAGGCGCAGGTGCCCGCGCTGCAGATACCGCGTGAGGAGTACCCGTCAGTGCTGGTGGTGGAGGCGGCCTGCACCAACAGCGTCGTGCTCAGGTGAGGATGCCCGGGCTGAGGTTACACAGGTGTGTTAGGCTAAACCTGCTGTGCTCAGGTGAGATTATGGGTGGTGAGGTAACACAGGTGTGCTCAGGTGAGGATGCCCGGGCTGAGGTTACACAGGTGTGTTAGGCTAAACCTGCTGAGGTCATGTGGTTAACTTGGTTCAACTTTCAAAGCGCAACGCGAGCGTATTCAATTGTCAGTTAAGGCAAACCGTTTGTGTTGCGATAGGAATGAGATAGAACTTGAGCGTTCGGTTACACTTGCCACTGCCGGTTGGCACTGGCCAATGTGATCCCCGCCTTAAGGCCCATTCACACCAAGAACGATAACGATAACTATAAATAAATATCGTTCTTGTTAATATGAATGACAACGTTCACACATAAACTATAACGATAATGACATGAAGAGCGATATCGTTGGGGATCACTATCAGAGCCATTTTTAGAACGATAAAAAGCTAATAGCCAATCAGAACCCATCTAACACAAGGAGAGACTTTGTTTATCGTCGTTCAGTGTGAATGCTTTTATCGTTATGGTTATAGTTATGGTTATAGTTATCGTTATCGTTCTTGGTGTGAATAGGCCTTTAGTGTTCCGTTGCTGTGATTGATGGCTGCAGGTACATCGGCGAGGGCTACTCGCAGGCGCAGGAGAAGCTGGAGGATGAGATGCGGGAGTTCTACGGCCAGGACAACACCAGGAAGGCCCTGACCAACCCTGTGTCGGGGCAGCTGGCGGCTGTCCGCGCTGAGGAGGAGGAGGAGATCCTTCGTGCCCAAGTGTGTGAGGTCATGGCGGATAAGGTCAAGGTGAGTGCTGAAAACTGTGGTGCTAGGCATCATCATCACACACATCACACGCACACACATACACACACACATCATCATCACACACATCACACATCACACGCACACACACACACACACCATCAACACACATATCACATGCACAGTGGGCACACATCGTTCCAAGTGTCATGTACTTTTGTAGGTGTTTTATGTGTCTGTCTTGGTGTATGCACTGTTGTAGGTGTTTTATGTGTCTGTCTTGGTGTATGCACTGTTGTAGGTGTTTTATATGTCTGTCTTGGTGTATGCACTGTTGTAGGTGTTTTATATGTCTGTCTTCATGTATGCACTGTTGCTTTGCAGGTATATTATGTGGATCATGGGTTTTCGGAGGTCATCAGCAAAACCAAGCTCCTGGAGCTGCATGAGAAGTTCTTCAAACTGCCCTTCCAGGCCACTAAATGCAAACTGGCTGGTGAGTTCAGCTAGAAAGTCGGCTGCGGATTGCTGCTTACACTGGCAGCCATCTACTCTGCTCAGACTTTAAGTCTATCCCCACTGTTGCATTCCTCTTTATTTACATTTGTTTTTAAATGTACCCATTCAATTTACCTGTGTGTGTGTGTGTGTGTGTGTGTGTGTGTGTGTATGTGTGTGTGTGTTTGTGTGTGTGTGTACGTGTGCGTGTGTGTGTGCGTGTGTGTGTCAGGACTGGAGCAGTTCAGCCAGGAGGCGTCTGTGCTGAAGAAGTTTGATTCCATGGCGAGTGGGAAGATCCTGCTAGCCGAGATTCTAGAACGCCAGGAGACACCACTCATGGTCCTGTACGACACGTCGCAGGATGATGATGTCAACATCAATGCAGCGTGCATGAAGGCCCTGCAGGACAAGTCCCTGGAGAGCCCTCTGCAGGTGCCCATCCCAACATGGCCGCTTGGCTAAGATGATTACATCACTTCAAAATCCCATTAATCCCACGAACCGTCTGCAACCTCCCCCACTGTCTCTACAGACAACAACAGCACCCTGCTACTCCAACAGGCTGTCTTTAACCAGAGCCTCACATCACTTAGGGTTACACTACCTCTACAGACAGACAACAACAGCGCCCTGCTACTCCAACAGGCTGTCTTTAACCAGAGCTTCACATCACTCCCACACACAGAGAATGGAGAGCTAGCGGAATCATGAGGAGATATTCACCGATTGTTACAAAAAGTGTTAGAAATCGCTTAAGAGTCTCTGACTGTTCCTTTTAATGAAATAAACAAAAAGCCACAATGCTGAGCTGAGAGTAGCCAAACGTCTGAACAGATTGGGTCAGGTTCAGGTTCTGTCTCAGATCAGGCCTCCTTTGGCCCAGAGGCGTGTGCTGTTTCACAATCCCACCAGGATTTCAGAGGGAAATTTCATCTGGACTTCACAAGTTGTTAATGATGTTGTTGTTGTTCCCTTCGCAGGTGAACAGTGCCTACATGAATGTGAGTGTATCGAGTGTGTGTTCGGACGGGACCATCTACTGCCAGCTGCCCTCCCGAGGCCTGGCTAAGCTCACCGAGGTGCTGGGGAAGACCGAGGCCTACTTCCACTCTCAGGTACAACACACCTGCTCCACACGATGGAGCTGCATATCATCTGTAGTGGACCCGTCTGCGTCTGTAGTGGACCGGTCTGCGTCTGTAGTGTCGCTCTCGAGAAGAGTGAGAAAGGGAGCGAGCTGTGGCGCAGCCGTCACGTCAGCGTCCTACCCCACACGCAGCTTCAGTGCCAACGGGGACTGGCCTGATGCAATTTCCTGTCTCTCTCTTACTCACTTCCTGTCCACTCCTCACTGCCCTTAGCAAAAAGAAGTTCATGGAAGTGTACTGTTGAAGTACTTATTTTGAACTAAGTATATGTATAGTTTACTTTTTGTGTACTGACACTAAATTGATTTATACTTGGCTTATACTGATCTAGCCTTTAATATGGTATTTATACTTAAATATACTTAATATACACTTGATGGAAAAGTCTAAGTATATTTACTTGTACTTGTACTTATAGTTTACTGAGGTTATACTTTAAGTATACTATCATGAACATGAAAAACGGGCTACAAAATATACATGAGCAGTGAACAGCAGTGGCTCAGAAAGTAGAGGAGTGGTCAAGGACCCAGAGGGTTGCAGGTCCGAGCCCAACTCCTCCTGACAAAACACTTAACCCCAAAAGTGCTCGCGCTGTGCAGGCTGGCGCCTTGCATGGCAGCCAACACTATTTGTATGTGTAATATAAATGCAGTATATAAATCATATCAGTAAGCAATATAAATGCAGTCCATTTGCCATTAGTAATCTAACAGTACACCTATAATTTAGCATTTTTACACCTTAACATGCTTTGAGTATACTATAATGGACTAAAAATGCTTTGAGTATACTATAATGGACTAAAAATGCTTTGAGTATACTATAATGGACTAAAAATGCTTTGAGTATACTATAATGGACTTAAAATGCTTTGAGTATACTATAATGGACTTAAAATGCTTTGAGTATACTATAATGGACTAAAAATGTGCCAGAAGTATATAACTGGTATCTTCACTAGTACTATTATAAACTGAAAAGTGCACCACAAGCACATGTATACGGTACTAATGAACTTCCTAAGTAAAGTAAACTTGGGAATTATACTTCAACTGCACTTAAGTTTACCTGATAAAATTAGTATACCATTTTTTTGGTAAGGGCATGTCTTGATAGTTAGAAACCCCCCAAAATAGGTATTAAAAACCCTGTTACACTTACATATCACTTGCACCACTGGGCTTAGGTAAGAGTTAGGATCTGAAGTTAGTCAAGCCAGTGGTTTCCGTGAACACAAACCCTTACAAAAACAAACTGAAAGACATCTCAAACAGTGTCCTTGTGTGTTTGTTGTGCCTGTGGTATTTTTGGCGCTAGTAGTTGTGGCATTGTTGGCGTGTTAGTGTGTTAGTGTGTGTGTGTAGACACTTTGCTCCAGTAGCCTCTGACTGCTCTAACTGTTGTCCTTGCTTGTGTAGGAGTGCTGTAGGTGTGGTGATAGCCAGATTGGGATTAGAGTCCGTAATCTGGGACTAAGAGCTGGCCCATCTAATCTGTAGTAAACATTGACCCATTGACACAATACAAACATTCCCACATTTAGACATTACATCATATGACTCGACAAGCAATACCTCTCTGTTGTATACCACTAAGTCTAATATTATTATAATATATATTAAGGCTAATAATAGTATTATTCAATCAGGCTAGTGTGCCGTAGCTACAGTATATGCAAGGCTTCTTTTGATATGAAGTTGAAATTGATATGGAGTTATACTTTCATTTCTGATTAGATCAAATGTATGAAAGGAGTTGCTTTGAATGTTCAATAGAAACCTGCCTAGTTGATGAAGTGCAAAATAAACCCCCTCTTGCTTTGAATGTTCAATAGAAACCTGCCTAGTTGATGAAGTGCAAAATAAACCCCCTCTTGCTTTGAATGTTCAATAGAAACCTGCCTAGTTGATGAAGTGCAAAATAAACCCCCTCTTGCTTTGAATGTTCAATAGAAACCTGCCTAGTTGATGAAGTGCACAATAAACTCCCTCTTGCTTTGAATGTTCAATAGAAACCTGCCTAGTTGAGAAGGGTATGAAGTGCACAATAAATCTCTCTTGCTGTGATTAAGCTGGGTGTGTACTGGACTTTGCTCTGGAGCGTTCTACAATACGACCAGGAAGTGCTGATGAAATGTCCTGTTTGGCAGGTGACGTCGGAGTTCCTGGTGTCCCGGCCGTTCTGTGGGAAGGGCTGCCTGGCTCGCTACAAAGGCAAATGGTCTCGAGTGGAGGTGAGCAGAACGGAACCAACCGGAATGGAACAGATCACCCCACGGGTTCTCCCCTTGCGGATTCCCTGCAGGCCTGTTTGCTGACTCACAGACATGTTCACGCTGGACACAGTCAATCACACGCACTCGATAGAACACTCATTATTATTACCGCCGCGCAGCCAAGCGCTGCTCACACACACACACACACACACACACACACACACACACGATAGAACACTCATTATTATTACTGCCGCGCAGCCAAGTGCCGCTCACACACACACACACACACACACACACACGATATTATTACTGCCGTCACAGTTTAGTCAGAGTTTTTTTTCTTCCGGATTCCCCCCCCCCCCCCCCCAGTAATTTTGCGTCAGCAATTCCCGGGACACTGAAAGACTGGGGTGCACAAAACATGGTGGGCATGTAGCCCCACAAGGATGACACGGAAGAATTGTTTTTCCGCTTTGTTCCGTCACCCCCTCCGCCGGACTGGACCCCCCCTGAGAGGAGGGTAGGGTGGACACAGTTTTCTGTAAATAACCAGAGAACCATAGGACCTAGGAGGACCACATTTTTTTTGTATGTTCTCAAGGGGCCATGTCAACCCATCCCATAACCACTCATTTGATGTATAGCGCCACCTAGTTAATTAAAAATGAAAAAGCAAAAATGAGGCATTGTAATTGCAGGTATCTTTTGATGACAGGTTCAAAACTGCACAGAATTTGAAGTGCAGGATCATTCTGACACCCTCTGAATCCACGCCAAGTTTCGTGGAATTCCGTTCATGGGGGCCCATACAATAAATTAATATATGTGTACAATTAGTGTCTGTACACTACACATACAAACACACACACGCAAACACACACATAAAGTACACACATACGCACGCATGCACATGCACACACACACACAGGCACGCACGCACAGATTCACACGCATACACACACAGGCACACACACAAGCACACGCACACACACACACATAAACACAAACACGCGTGCATGCACAAACACCCACCCACACACACACACACACACACACCCCATTACCCCCACACACCCACTCACAGACACATAAAACACACACACACACATGCAGGCAAGTAGATACATGTGCACACACACACACACACACACACACACACACCATTACCCCCCCACACACACTCACAAGCAAAAACACACACAGAGAAGCACACATATACACAAAAGCAATCACATACATGAACACACTCATTTTCACACACAAAAGTGGCAAAAGTAGGGGATGGAGTAAGAGATGGAGACAAATTGATTTATTTTTGATTCATAAATTGATTTATTTTGGTGGAGAGAATATGCAGGACTGAGCGGCGGTAATATTTTGTACCACTTTGAAGTGCATCCAGTTACAGCCAGAATCCAGTCACTTCAGCACATTTAAACTCAGTTCCACTTCAATCTCTGTAAAATGTTGAAATGCAATAATGTGGCTAGTGCAAGCAGGGGCTGTGTTGGCCCTAGCCAAAAAATGAAAGCCATATACTTTAAACATAATAAAGATCTAGCTCTGGTATTCCAGATGTTTTCCCCTGGCTAAGACACTGTTATCTTGCATGGCTTTGTTTTTTATCAAGTCAAGTCAGGTCACTTTTATTTGTATAGCACATTTTTATGCATAGAGTGCAACCCAAAGTGCTCCACATACAAGACTGATACACAGGACAAAAGATGTCAGATGGAGCGGCGTGGTCGCCAGCGTACCCGTGACACCAAGACACACAACAATCAAATAATAAAAAGTAAAAAAAATAAATAATACAAAAATAAAAAAATAACATAAATTTAACTGGCTGAAAAATGTTCAAGGGCAATGATGACTTGGGTGAAACTGCAGACATCAGTGTCTGTCAGTGTTTATAACTGGCCAACCCAGAGGATTTACTGGCAGTCTGGAGAGCACTGGAAGCTCAGAACAGTCTGAAGTCATCATGTGCGATCTTGCTGATCAGCAGCTCGGTGGACTTTGACAGCTATAGTTTCACATAGTTACGTTTTACATTTGTGTAGAAAAAACAGTGATAATGGTCTTTTCATCTCTCTCTCTCTTCTACTATCTCCCTCTCTCTCACTCTTTCTCTCCCTCTTCCACTATCTCCCTCTCTCTCACTCTTTCTCTCCCTCTCTCAGATCACCAATCTCCATGGCAGCAGAGTGCTGGATATCCTGTTCATTGATTTGGGGGTTCAGGCATCCGTAGAGGTCATTGAATTGAGGGAGTTCCCACCCCCCCACCTGTGTGACCTTATCGCCATTCCACCCCAGGTCTGTCCCCTGATTGGATACTTTGCATTATACAACAGGGGGAGATATATTTTTTTTGCGTTTCTTTACATAAGTACAGATTTGTGTGTGTATGTAAATGTATCTTTCCCCTAGACCTTGTTGTATTGACACTGATACTTTGTGTGTGTATGTGTGTGTGTGTGTGTCCATGTGGATAAAAAGGTTCTCTGGTTGAACTGACCCTGACTTTGTTTGCTTGTTTGTGGTGTGTGTGTGTCTGTCTATCTGTCTTTCTACAGATTCTACAGTTCTAGTGAACTAAGGTCTAGCTTTTGCAGTGAATGACAATGCAAATCTAACTGTCTGTGTGTGTGTGTGTGTGTGTGTGTGTGTGTGTGTGTGTGTGTGTGTGTGTGTTTCAGGTGGTGAAGTGTTGTCTTGCTGATCTAGCTGTGAGTGTGGGATCCTGGACCCCAGATGCTGTGCAGTGGCTTAGAGACACAGTACTGCACTGTAGTGACTGCAGTATAAAGGTACACACACACACACACACACACACACACACACACACACACACAAACACACACACAAACACACACGCACGCACACACACGCACACACACACACACACACACACACACACACACACACACACACACACTCATTTACTCACACACTCACCGTACTGCACTGCAGTGTAGGGATTTTTTGCCTCGACATTGAATGTAATTCCATGTTATTGTAATGTTACCCCAGAGAGCATAAGTGTTATTGTAATGTTACCCCTGAGAGCATAGGTAGTATTGTCATGTTATCCCTGAGAGCATAAGTGTTATTGTAATGTTACCCCTGAGAGCATAGGTAGTATTGTCATGTTATCCCAGAGAGCATAAGTGTTATTGTAATGTTACCCCAGAGAGCATAAGTGTTATTGTAATGTTACCCCAGAGAGCATAAGTGTTATTGTAATGTTATTGTAATGTTATCCCTGAGACCATAGAACACTGTTCTGCCCATCGACCTCATGTATACATCAATCTTACAACTACAATATTGTATCACAAATACATTATCATTGCACTGAACTGCCTTGCACTATATTTATATTTAAATCTTAAATGTCTGACTACTCTACTGATATTGCACTATTCCTTCCTTCTTTAATTGTTATTGTATAGTTTTTATCGCGCTATATCGTTGGTATGAAAGAATAGATTTATTTATTAATTTATCTGAGGAGTGTGTCCCCCCCCACACTTTAACCCCTGCCTGTGCCTGTTGAGGTGTCCACGACCTTGACAGGGACAACAAGGAGGCGGACATCTACCTGGCCAATAAAGCTGAATCTGATTCTGACGAATTGCGTGCCCTAGTGTGAGCTGGTATTTCTTCCTCCAGATTGCCAAACAGGAGGAGAGCAAGCGTCTGGTGCACGTGCACCTTTTCACCAGCAAGAACTTCCACGACATGAGTCGCAGCGTCAACCGGCAGCTGGCCGATTCGGACCTGTGGAAGCACCAGAAGGACGTCTTCCTCAGCAGCCACGCCCCCTCGCTCAAAACCACGCCCACCACCGTGCCCGGCCACACCCACCGCTCCGGAAGCCCCACCTCCACCAATGGGACGCGAGCGCCTCAGCTCCGACGCGCCCATTCGCTCCCGGGCACCAGGGGGACTCCGCCCACCACTCCTCAGCACACCGCCACACCTGCCCCCCAGGGGCGTCTGCAGATGCCCCCGCTGCTGGAGTTGCCCCCGGCGGGGCAGAACCTGGATGTGTATGTGTCGGTGGCGTGCCACCCGGGCCACTTCGTGCTGCAGTCCTGGCAGGATATGTACAAGCTGGTGGTGCTGATGGGAGAGATGATCCTGCACTACAACAAGACCGACGACAAGCCCGTCGCCGTGGAGAAGAACCAGGTGTACGCCGCCAAAGTGGAGAACAAGTGAGTGAGTGAGTGTGTGCGTGTGTGTGTGTGTGTGTGTGCTGGGCACATCACGGGATTAAACTTCTGCTGCTTTTGGACATTCCTTATGAGCTAAATTTGGATATGGTCATTAGATTTACCCCACTTGCCAAAAAAAGTGTCCCTGTGGCCGGTTTGCATAAGCTTCTTTTTCTTTTCAGTGTCATCATCTGTCTCTGCTCTCTTAAGTGCAGCAAATAGTGTGAATCAAGTGCAATATACCATGGAGAGAAATGGGTTAAACTTTGCATACATACAGTACACACACACACACACACACATATATATATTTCTTATTTTATATTTCGACTGATGCTGACACGTTGACGTTGGCACAAATGACGCTGACACTACTGACCCTGTGCTTTAAGTGATATGACGTCACGACTGATATGACGTCACGACTGACCCTGTGCTTTATGTGATATGACGTCACGACTGACCCTGTGCTTTAAGTGATATGACGTCACGACTGACCCTGTGCTTTATGTGAATGACGTCACGACTGACCCTGTGCTTTAAGTGATATGACGTCACGACTGAACCCCCCCCCCCCCGTGTGTTCTGCTCCCCAGCTGGCATCGTGTGCTGGTGAAGGGGATCCTGACCAACGGCTTGGTGTCCGTCTACGAACTGGATTACGGCAAACACGAGCTGGTCAGCTGCACCCAGCTGCGTCCGCTCATCCAGGAGTTCCGGCAGCTGCCCTTCCAGGGAATCACTGCCCAGCTAGCAGGTATGGTCAGCAGTGCCCAGCTAGCAGATATGATATGGTCAGCAATGCCCAGCTAGCAGGTATGATATGGTGAGCAATGCCCAGCTAGCAATGCCCAGCTAGCAGGTATGGACAGCAATGTATCTAAAGCATTTTAACATGCAGTACATGCAACATTGCCTACATATACATTGCATTTAAAGGGGGCATATTGTAAGACATATTATACATTTGATTCAGATTATTCAGATTTGCTGGTCAAGTAACATCAAGTCTGCCAGCTTGTTTAATAGCATCACATCAATTTGACCTATCTGGATTAAGTCTCCACCCACTGAAGAGCGAAAGGTTGTGTTTTTCCCACAAGCTTGGGACCTGTTAGCAACATACTGAAGCTAAGCCATCGTGCACAATGCTTGTGTTTGTAAAATAACAGGCCATCATGCACAATGCTTGTGTGTGTAAAATAACAGGCCATCGTGCACAATGCTTGTGTTTGTAAAATAACAGGCCATCGTGCACGATGCTTGTGTGTGTAAAATAACAGCCCATCGTGCACAATGCTTGTGTGTGTAAAATAACAGGCCATCGTGCACAATGCTTGTGTTTGTAAAATAACAGGCACACAAACAAGCTGATCTGGACAGGGCTTTTCACACAGGGTTGAAAACTGTGTGGTTGCTTCATCATTTTGGTATTTTGATCAAAGCATGACACAAATGTTTTATTAAGACCTCAAGAATCTACTTAAAATTGTGGGAAAATGGGTCAAATGTGTCCTTAAACAGAGAATAGAGATCACCACTAAAGGCGAAGTGTCAGCTTCTTGTCTGCATGTGTGATCTCTTAGGAGTATCATTAGCAGGTGTTTTAGTGCATGTGCGCCTCCTGGGGGCCGTGCTTGTTATTGCATGCATATTATTTTTGATTGAATTGCATTTTGTTTATTGGATTGTCTGACTAGATGTTGACTTGGTAACAGATACATACTGTATGTACCTTTATACCTGCACAGGCCAGTTTGTGTGTGTGTGTATGTGAAATGCCACACTAGGCCCAAAAACACACCTGTTGTAACTGCTGTGGTTAAAGGTACTCTAAGCGATGCCACGCGTCTTTTAGGCTAAAACATTTTATGTCACTTACTGCAAACATCACCTAACCAACCACTGGCTGTCTGTGTCCTGAATACACTGTAAAAAAAATGCGACCTCTGTGGACAGCCCAGGCTCCAAAAACGGCAACAAAGACAACCTGGGCAAACCTAGCCCATAAAAACATAACAAACTGTTCCAGCAAATCACAGATGAGATGGGTGTGTAGGAGAGTTTCAATTGCACGGGAGGGAGGGGGAGGAAGTAGTGAGCTAGCTCTCTGTTTTGTTTGAAAGTCAATAGAAGTGACGTTACCCAACATCGCTTAGAGCACCTTTAATGTAGAGAATGATCCGATATGATTTTACGCAGACCGCTGTTTGTTATGTGTGAGAGAGCGAGAGAGAGAACGTGCCTCTGTGCCTGATCAACAGTGGTCTTACACACGGGCTTGTTGTCCCTCCAGGTGTGAAGCCTCGGCAGTGGTCGGAGGAGGCGTCCATCGTGTTCCGGAACCACGTGGAGAAGAAGCCCCTGGTGGCCCAGCTGGAGGCCGTGCAGGAGGCGCCCAACGCCTGGGACCGCAAGGTGACTGTCTACCTAGTGGACACGTCGCAGGAGGAGCACGATGTCTGGGTGCATGACATCATGGCCGAGTTTGCCGACGAGCTCACCAAGGCCGCCTAACAACAATCGCTACAACAACAGCAGCAGCAGCAGCAACAACAGCAGTGTGCACGAGAAGGGGCCGGCCGTTAGCAAGCAAGCAAGCGGCGGGATAAGTTAGGGACTAGTGAAACTAGTCTCATGCGAGTGTGTCGTGTGCGTGTGTGTGAGCAACGGGTGTGTTTAGGGATGTTGTCTGGGGTGTCTCTGTCCTCTTATCCAACCCCTGGCGGTTTACAGTAAAAGGGCTTGCAGCAGGTTGAGGTAGTGTAAAAGCACGATGAAAGACAGGTGGAGTACGTCTTGACATGCTGTAGGATTTAACAAGTGCTGAGCATGTTCTAATCATCACTTGTGATGTGATAAACAATGTCATAAGGTCTGTTTTGGCGAGCCAGAAGGGCTGACTTGTTTAATGACACATTCTTTTAGAGAGTTGAATTATGATTTTGTTTGCTCAGTCAAATGCTAACGTTAGCTCAACCTGTGAAGAAGGTCGCACTTTGTGGTACAGTGTGTTTCTAGTAGGCCTACTGGCAGACAACTGACTGGAAAGTCAAGCTTGAAATTCAGGTGAAGTACGTTGACTCCAGCCCTGGTTGTGTGTGTGTGTGTGTGTGTGTGTGTGTGGGGGGGGGGGGGGGGGGACATTATATGTGCTTCCAGCTTACGTCATCCAACAAAAAGGTCTAAGCTAGCACCTCTGACATGGCTTTAAGATTTCAGAGCTTTCAAAGCTCAACGCACAAGTTTAAAACATAATTTTTCACAGAAGAGAGCTTGGGGTCTCCCAACACTGTAGACTCTCGAATGGGATTTGGACTTGAGCGGGATTGAAATGGCACCAAATCTGGGTGTGCCCAGTTCTAGAGCCTCGGTCCAAGGGGGATTCCAAGCCCATGCTTTAGCGGTTGATCTGAATAAGTCAAAGTAAAAATTAAAGTGATTAGTATTTAGCAGACGCTTTTATCCAGAGCTGCACAGATTTGTGACTGTGGGTTTCGGTATTCAAACCCAGGCCCTATGAAGGGTCGGAACTTTGAGTTAAACAGTCGAGTTCAACTGCTGTATAACATGATGACATACAGTATTTATACATATGCATTTGAAGGTTTTGAGTATTTGGGGTTACAACCCCCCCATATTGTACGTCTATGACCCTACGACTATGTAGGCTATTGCTAGGAGAATGAGACCGTTGGGCTCTTTTAATTAGAAGTTCACCACTTACTCTGACTTGGCTTATCTGGATCAGTTACTAAACAATGAACTTGGAAGGCCACCCCTGGGATTTAAGAGTAAGATGTTTACATAGGCCTGCTCAACAGTCTGGCATTCTGCAGTCTGATATTTTAACAGGTTTACAAGAAAAACAAATGTAGCGATACATTCCTTTTCCTCCATCGATATGTGACGAAGCCATTTGGTCTGCTTTTAGTTCAGCTAGTGCTGCAGTACTGCTCCTGGGGGCAGGGGGCACTAGACTATTTACCTCCTTTTAATGTTGTTTAACTTTTGTCTTTAGCATAGACTGGCAGAGTTCAGTTGCATGACTTGAGTGGGATTTGCTAAGGTGTGTAGCATAGCTCCAGCTTGGTTTAAGCTTCTGGTGATCAAATGGCTGAATTATATTGACATCAAAACCTACAGTCTTGACAAAACCTTTAACACTAAGCATTAATGTGTATGGTTGGAGCGCAGGATTGAACGCATATTCAGAAATGTTTTAGGAATAAAGGTAATTAAAAACTCACTTGTGTGTTTCTGGTGTCATTGACCCAATTTCCAGGGGACTTTAGGATAAGACTGATTTTACAACATGGGGAAGACACTTAGATGTTCTGCACCCATCAGAAAGCAATTTGAGACCAGACTGGTCTTACCAATGAGGGGAACAAATGCAAGCCTCCTGAAAGCACTTCCTGATGGAATACTCAAGAGTCTAAAAACAACAAAACAAAAATATTGAACAAGTAATATTTTCAGGAAATGAATCTGTTTACACATTAACACACTGCAGAGGGGTAGACACACACACACACACACACACACCCCATATCACATCTTACTGATAAAACATGAATGTTAACACAAAAAAAATGTACACAGTCTGTCTGAAGGTCAGCCATTTTGCAATGCTTTGTATGTGACTGGATCTGACATGGTACATAGCGACCCCACCTACTGTACATCTGCTAGCTTATAAGGGACGACATGAGCCGTGCTTTAGGAAAGCTTCCATTTGTACGTCGCATTTATTTTCACCACATGCATTCAAGTCAAATCAATCACCACCAAAACAACTGATCATGTTAAATAGAAACTAAAAATATGGATATGTATGTGTGTGTGTGTGTGTGTGTGTGTGTGTGTGTGTGTGTGTGTGTGTGTGTGTGCTTGTTTTGGAATAGACTGGAGTAGATGGATGTTAAGTATGAATTGGGTAAAGGGTTCCAGGAGTAGAGGTCACAGCAAGGTCAGGGTGCCCCGTATTCATTTTTTTAAGGTGTGTGTGGGGGTGGGAGGGGAGTTCGGGGGTCACTGTAGTTCATCCAGTAGCAGTCGGCAGCATTCGCCCACTTTGGCTGGCTCTGCCACGCCCGAGTACTTGTTGATCTGCGCGGGCACGCCGAGCGAGCGCGCCAGGTCCCTGGCGGTGGCGTCGCCCGACACCGTGGTGCCCAGTGCCACCAGCAGCCGGAACACGGCCTCCCTGTCCTGCACAACCTCCAGGGCGGCGCTAGCCACCGACAGGCACTGCGCCTTGGCCTCCAGCTCCGACGGACCCTGACCCAGCAGCTGCCCGGCGTAGTTGAGCACGAGCGTGGCCAGCGCCACGTGGATGTTCTTGTTGCAGACGGAGCGCAGGTCGGACGCGCGGGTCAGCACGGCCTCGCGCTGGGCCAGGAGAAGATGGCGCCCGCGGGCTGCCGCAAAGCAGTTGCAGAGCGTGCGCAGCGCCAGCATCTGATTGGCCGGCCGGCCCTGGGGGCCCATGAGGGACAGCAGGTGGTTGCACAGGCTCACACCCTCGCTGCCGCCGCACAGGCGCGCGTTCACCTCCGGGTGGCGCACCGCCAGCCGCAGGATGTCCAGCACGGGGAACACGATGTCTGCAGGCACAGAAGAAGGAGGAGGAGGAGGAGGACAGGAAGTCAGTCAGAGAAACAAGATGTCCGGCACTGGGGGGCCCATGGGGGATGAAAGAAACCCAAAGCTCAGGTTTTACAAGTCACTGGTTATGGAGTAATATTGTGCACTAATATGGGGGCAGTTAGTAATATTGTGCACTCACATGGGGGCAGTTAGTAATATTGTGCACTAATATGGGGGCAGTTAGTAATATTGTGCACTCACATGGGGGCAGTTAGTAATATTGTGCACTCACATGGGGGCAGTTAGTAATATTGTGCACCATATGGGGGCATCCTGTATCTTACACTGCGCTGGTGAATTTATTTGTCCATTTGTTTTCTACAAAGTAACCAAGACATCACTGGGGTCTCGCTAGAGAGGGAGTTGCTAACTGCCGTCTATTGTCTGCCTGTAGTCTGTGTGGTGTAATATTTAACTGTGTGTGTGTGTGTGTGTGTGTGTGTGTGTGTGTGTGTGTGTGTGTGTGTGATCTATGTAGTGGTTGGCGGACCCCTGCCTGTAGTCTGTCCACTGGGCAGCGATGTGTGAGATTCCTCGTGTTCCTAGAGCGCAGATTTACAACTTAGCACCTAGCAACCCCTCTCTTCCACTACACAGCTCCCTCCCCATCTCACACACACACACACACACACACAAATTCTTTGTGAGACAAGACAGACAAAAGACTGCCTGGTTGATTTCTGGCCAGGACCTGGTATGTGTGTGTGTGTGTGTACGTATGTGTGTGTACGTACGTGTGTGTGTGTGTGTGTGTGTGTGTGTGTGTGTGTGTGTGTGTATTGTCCTTACCCTCAGGCCAGTGTGCGGTCTTCAGGAGCAGGTTGATCTGCTGGTCTGTGGGCGGCTGCAGCTGCTGGGATCCTTTGAGGTCACACACGGCCAACAGCAGCTGCTCCAGCCCGCCCAGCACCTCCTCAGACAGCCTGTGCTCCTCAGGAGCTCCTCCGTTCAGCTCCTTCAGCTTAGCTACACAGGAGGAGGAGGAGGGGGGGAGAGGAGGAGGAGGAAGGGGAGGAGGAGGAGGGGGAGAGAGGTAGGAGGAGGGGGAGAGAGGGAGGAGGGGAGAGGAGGAGGAGGAGGGGAGAGGAGGAGGAGGGGGAGAGAGGGAGGAGGGGGAGAGAGGGAGGAGGGGGAGAGAGGGAGGAGGGGAGAGGGAGGAGGGGAGAGGAGGAGGAGGAGGGGAGAGGAGGAGGAGGAGGGGAGAGGAGGAGGAGGAGGGGAGAGGAGGAGGAGAGGAGGAGGGGGAGAGGAGGAGGAGAGGAGGAGGGGGAGAGGAGGAGGAGAGGAGGAGGGGGAGAGAGGGAGGAGGGGAGAGGAGGAGGGGAGAGGAGGAGATAGGAGAAGAGGAGAGGGAGATGAGGGTTAGAGAAGAGGAGAGGGGGAGAGGGGAGATAGGAGAAGAGGGAGGGGGAGAGGGGAGATAGGAGAAGAGGGAGGGGGAGAGGTGGAGGAGGAGGAGGGGGGGGGCAGAAAAAAGAGGGTGAGTTTTGCCTAATATCAATCAGTCCCTTCATATGTTACAAACAGGCTAAAAAGTGGTTGTGTTTCAGAAATAAAAGGAATCGGCAAAACAATAGAGGAGAGGAGAACTTGCTCATAGACTGATCTCATGCAGGAGAACTTGCTCATAGACTGATCTCACGCAGGAGAACTTGCTCATAGTAAGTATAGTATAAGTATATATACTCTTTTGATCCCGTGAGGGAAATTTGGTCTCTGCATTTAACCCAATCGGTGAATTAGTGAAACACAAACAGCACACAGTGAACACACAGTGAGGTGAAGCACACACTAATCCCGGCGCAGTGAGCTGCCTGCAACAAAAGCGGCGCTCGGGGAGCAGTGAGGGGTTAGGTGCCTTGCTCAAGGGCACTTCAGCCACAGCCCACTGGTCGGGGCTCGAACCGGCAACCCTCCGGTTAAAAGTCCAGAGTGCTAACTAGTGGGCCACGGCTAGACTGACTGATCTCATGCTACATGATACCGTTAGCTCACGCAGGAGAACTTGCTCATAGACTGATCTCACGCAGGAGAACTTGCTCATAGACTGATCTCATGCAGGAGAACTTGCTCATAGACTGATCTCACGCTCCACGATGCCGTTCATCTCCACTGTTTTAAGCCTGCATCGGTCCTGGCTATACAGTATTTCGAGAGTTGATTTTAAGGGGAAAATAGCACTCCCCTTGCTCCCTAAAGTAATGGGACACCCATTGTCACGTGCAAAAACAAGGGTTAGGGCAAAAATCTAAGGGAAGGGGAGGTATTGGGACGGGCCCTTAATCTCCTGCCTGTGCTGGGGTTTGGTGTTGCCAGTAATGCGTGTTCAGACAGACTCTTTGTGAACTCTCCCCTGGGACAGCTCCCTTTTCTGCTAGGCATCAGATTTAGCACAATGAAGCCCTACATGCCACACACACACACACCACACACACACACACACACACACACACACACACACACACACACCACGCACGCCACACACTACGCACGGGCTGACCTCACAGTGTCTGAGCATCTCACACAGTCAGCCAAATCAGCCAAACACACTGGCTCTCTCTCACTCACACACACACAATCAGCCAAACACACTGGCGCTCACACACACACACACACACAGGCTCTCTCTCTCTCACACACACTTTAGCACCCAAAGCTCCATGCATGGTGACACACACACTGACACACAGAGACTCTCTCTTTCACTCACACACACACTTTAGCACCCAACGCTCCATGCATGGTGACTCACATACACTGACACACAGAGACTCTCTCTCTCTCTCACTCACACACATTCTCACACACATTTTCACACTCATACACACACACAGCTGTGTTTCTGCTCACCCAGTATCTGTGTGGCATTGGCCTGTTCGAAGGTGACCCCGTCTGTCTTGGGAAAGTAGATGTTGGTCCTGGTTTGCCTGTTGCTAGCCGAAGAGTACGCACTGCCCCCTGCAGCACACACATTGGACACGTTAAATATCATCAACCACTGTGTGTGAGTGTGTGTGTGTGTGTGTGTGTGTGTGTGTGTGTGTGTGTGTGTGTGTGTGTGTGTGTGTGTATATAAGTGTGTATATATGTGTGTGTGTGTGTATATATATATATATATATATATTATATACTGTATATACACACACATACACACAAGTGTGTATGTGTGTGTATATACAGTATATAAGTGTGTATGTGTGTGTGTGTGTGTGTGTGTGTGTCTCACCTGTAAAAGGGTCTGCCACTCCAGCAGATCCTGGGGGCGAAGGTCCTGATCCAGGTATATACCTACCAGCACCTGCAGGGAAACACACAATCATGTTACCCCAGGCTGCCAGTCAGACTCTGTGTGCATGTGTGTGTGTGTCAGACCACACTCTGTGTCTGTGTGTGTGTGTCTGTGTTGTCAGAACACACTGTATTTGCTATTGTAGCCCACTCTAGAACACATCTAGGTCTGTCCTGACTCAAGTTCACACACACAGCCCAGCCCAGCCCAGCCCAGCCCAGCCCAGTCCAGTCCAGCCCGCACCTGTGAAGGGATCCGCTGCTCCTCCTCTGAGGCCATCGTCGGAGGCGCCGGGGATATACCTGCCCGAACCTGCAGGGGGCAGAACAGGTGGTCAGCGTCAGGATGGGGAAAAGGAGATGTTGAACACTTATCATGTGGCCTGGGTACACTATCACCATGAGGCCTGGGTACACTATCACCATGTGGCCTGGGTACACTATTGCCATGTGGCCTGGGTACACTACATGTACACTATTACCATGTGGCCTGGGTACACTATTGCCATGTGGCCTGGGTACACTACATGTACACTATTACCATGTGGCCTGGGTACACTATTACCATGTGGCCTGGGTACACTATTACCATGTGGCCTGGGTACACTATTGAGGCTGATTTTACCATGTGGCCTGGGTACACTATTGAGAAGAAGATTTCCATGACGATTGCGTATTTCCGGTCAAAAATACAGAAGCTGTGTGAAAGGTCTATGGCTGGTCCCTGTGGAGCGGAGTTGGCACACAGGGGCAGCGGGCACCGCGGGCACTCACCGGTGAAGGGGTCGCTGGAGGAGGGCGCAGGGCCCAGCGTGTGGCCTTTAGTGTTCTCGATGATGAAGTTGGCCACCTGGTCCAGGAACATGGGGCTCAGGTCGTTCTTCTGCAGGAAGTTGTGGGCGGTCAGCCACGGGTCCTCCGTCACGTTGTAGGGCAGCTTCATGGACGGGCCGCCCTCGTTCACGTCGATGGTGAAGACAAAGTCATACTCCTGACCACCGGGGGGAGACAGAGAAGTGCAGACGAATGGAGAGTCAGATCCACACAAAGTGGAGGCCTCGTGTGAACTCTAGGGGTCATGGGCTCATGTGAGGTCATGGGGTCATGTGAACTCTAGGGGTCATGGGGTCATGTGAGGTCATGTGAGGTCATGGAGTCATGTGACCTCATGTTTTGTCAATGCTTCAGTGGTGATTTAAAGGAATTATCCGGAGTAAAATGCACTTTAGATCAATTTACGGATGATTGGGAGTACATACGTTGAGAAAGTTCGATTTTACCGTTTTTAGTCAAAACTCGTTAGCCTGGAAGTGACCCGGGCATGTCATTTCGCCGCTACAAAACGCTATTTTTATACCTCTTCTACAGTTCCAAACATTACACTTACGTGGTAGTGAGTAGAGGGTCCGTAAAGCCAAACCGAAGTATCCCGAGGTCTTTATGTGGTCGGATAGAGAGTCCAGAATGAATTTCATCAAGCCAGTACCTTTCTGGAAATGTTGCTGCTGCAGCTGCCATCTTTAGGGGAAAGTCCGTAGGAGTCGATTGCCGAGTGTGGAGTAACTTTCTCAAAACACATCCGAATGACATGATTTTGATGTCAACTCAACGTATGTACTCCCAATTATCCGTAAATTGATCTAAAGTGCATTTTACACCGGATAATTCCTTTCATCAGTAAGGCTGCTTACTATTCACATATATTTACATGACCAAATTATTAGCAATAACTGACAGACCACTGAAATCATAAAAACATATGAAGCTAAATCAACAGCTGTTCAGACACACTCCTGAATGTGTGTGTGTGTGTGTGTGTGTGTGTGTGTGTGTGTGCGTGTATGCATGTGTGTGTGTGTGTGCGTGCGGCCACTCACCTTGCCCTCGTACATGACCCTCTCGGACTTCTGCTGGGAGGACCCCCCCACCACGTCTCCGATCTTCATCCAGCGAGCTTCACTCACGCTCCACTGGTACGCCTCAACGTGGTCATCCTCCCTGATCAGACGCGTCTGGCCGTCACGGTTACCTACACACACACACACACACACGCACGCACGCAACACACACGCACGCACACGCACACACACAGATTGCTTAGAATCATGTAGAAAGCACAAGTAATACAACACAAAACAAATAATACATACTGTACATTTATTAATATTACAATTGTTAAGTTAATAATACACCCAACTCAATTTCCAATTCTCCCAATGTTTCACATTGTAACTGTGAGTGTGTGTGTGTGTGTGTGTGTGTGTGTGTGTGTGTGTGTGTGTGTGTGTGTGTGACCATTCGGGGAAAAAAGGCACCATTACCATAACCATAATACAGGACAGAAGTTCCTTTCATTTCACTAGGTTCTCACCTGGTTAATTCAGGTAGAGAAGCTTAAACCTCACCTGGATCAGAGGTAGAGAAGCTCAAACCTCACCTGGATCAGAGGTAGAGAAGCTCAAACCTCACCTGGATCAGAGGTAGAGAAGCTCAAATCTCACCTGGTTCATCCAGGTGTTCCCTCCCAGGGAGTTCCTCCATCTTGATGTCTCCCAGGTCTCCCGTCTTGGGGTCGATGGTGGCTTTGGAGAGCTCGTCCTCAAAGGCCTGTAGGTCCTGCGCACTTGCCACACGCTCCTCCGACTCCGTGAACACCCGGATGATCCCGTCACTATGGAGGGATGGCGAGACACACACACACACACACACTTAATACATGACGTTTTCTTTTCCACTATCTAGGTCATCTGGGTCTCTGCATTTGTTGTCTGTAGAACTCCTGCTATCCATTAGCACTGAATCATTACTGGATACTTGGATGCTCATTGTATGAAAATAGAGGAATAGGCTAACTAGAATATGCTTCAACTTTCGAAATGTTGACAATTCTGCACTCAATATGGATATTCTATATGATATATGACTGACAGAGAAATATATAAACGTTGCTTTTTACATGGCATAGATACGTCAAGCCCTCTCTACCGCCACATTAAAATCAATACAACGGAGCATTGGATTTCTGAATACTGAGGTGTCATGGCGGCGCACATTGTTGGCTGGAGAATATGGTGGATAGATATGAGATTTCCCACAGTGGCAAGTCAACAACCAAGCCTATTTACCATTAAAAACAAAACTGTTGGGACATTGTTGGGCCTCATGCTTGTTACATTAGTGTTCAAGAGAAATATATTTTCTACAAGAAGAGTAGCATCCCTGGGAGGAAGCACGTCAGCTTCTTGGGTACGTATAAAGGCAAGATAAGGGCATTCCTCACCTGGCACCCACTGCAATGTCCCCATTGGTCAGCAGGCAGCAGCACCACACCGATTGGGCAGGCAGGCGAATGGTCTGAACACATTCACCCTGCTTCCACACTCTCACTGAACGGTCCTCACCTGTACTGATGAAGTCTGGGAGAGAGAGGGATGGAGGGAGAGATGGAGAGAGAAGACGAGAGAGACGGAGGGATTGGAGGGAGAAGAGAAGAGGGAGGGATGGAGAGACAAGAGGAGAGAGAGAGGGATGGAGAGACAGAGAGATGGAGAGAGAGAGAGATGGAGAGAGAGAGAGAGGGATGGAGAGAGAGAGAGAGGGATGGAGAGAGAGAGAGAAAGAGGGAGAGAGAGAAAGAGAAAGAGAGAGAATTGAATTTATAAAAACCTTTATTACAAATAGCTAAAAGACATACACAGTCATCTCAAAGATGAATGATTAAAAAATAAATAAATAAATAAATAGAAGACACATCTAGTTATGTATGTTAAACAGCAGGCACAGGAACGTCTAACAAGGTATTAAATTGCACTTTATCCTCTACAACCATACACAGAGCATTTTCCTGACACCATATAATCTCAAAGGTTTCAAGATCACTCATTTCCTTGTAGAAACCAAAATCAATTAAAATCCTTGATCTCACCAAGATTGCAAATACCATTAAAAGATCAGATCTTGAGTTATGCTCAACCTTATTCCTCCTGCTAACATATATAGACATCTTAGCCTGTCCAATGATAAAATTCAACAACTGACATTTGTGCCTTCGCTTCTGTACATAATTAAAACCAAAAATAAATGTTTCCATTGAAAAACTTTCATTGAAGTAAGTGAACAGTTTCTGTAAAATGGAAAATAAAGGCATCAGGCGTGTGCATTGCATAAAAGCGTGAAAAACAGTTTCCCTGTCATTGCAAAACGGGCACTCATGCCTCACATCAGAGTTCAAAACACAAACAAAAGAATTTACAGCAACTGCACCATATAAAATCCTCCATTGTAAATCCCCCACCTTTTTAATTAATGGTGACTTGTAAAAGGATCTCCAGTGTGGTTTGACATCCTGTTCTACATGTAGAACAGCACGCCAAGGTGTGTCAACTCTAGACTCCAAACACCTCCTATTCAGAGATTTTACACAAAGATTGTAAAGTGCCTTTCCAGAGGCGCGATTTGGACCCAGAAAAACAAAATCTTCAACCTTCAAAAAGACATTACAAAATCCAGAGGACACACTAAAACATGGAACAGGATCACATTCATTTAGCATAACTAAACCCCTGGCATACTGATCCAACATTGCTAGACTAGCATCTGTGAAGTGGGACCGCAATTCCAAGAGGAATTTGTTAACTATACGGATGGATCTCATTTTCATGTGTTCGGCCACTCCTTCAGCATTCTCAAAACCTGGCCCAGCTAAAGGCAGGAGGTCCTTCAAAGTGATGACCCGCGCTTTGCAAAACATCCCACTAAAAGCAGGAAAATGCTTCTCATGCGTAAGATCCAAACATGAACCATATATCAATGGCTCTTGCAAAAGCCAAAAGAGAGAACTTGTATTCTGAGGTCTCCATACTTTCAAAAGACCCCATACTTTAAACGTATTGCGATAAAACACAGGGAGCTTGTTTAAGTTCATTAAGGCAGGATTCATCCAGAAGAGGGTCCTATCCAGACCCAAGCCTTCAAAAGTTCTTAGGATGGCACAAGCCACAGCCTTCCAACTGGAATTTACAGGTCCATCCAAAAGTCTCTGTATGAACTGAAGACGAAAGGCTGCTGCCCTACTCTGCAGGTGGACCAATCCTTGTCCACCCTCATCCTTGGATAAAAAAAGCACGCCTTGTTGGACCCAGTGTAGACCATCCCAAAAGAAATCAACCAGAATAGATTGTATTTTAGATAAAACATGTGCTGGAGGGTCTATACATGCAAGTCTGTGCCAAAGGGATGAAGCCACCAGGTTGTTAATTATTAGAACACGGCCCCTATAGGACAATTTTTTAATTAAAAAACTCCACTTGCCAAGACGGCCCTTAACCTTCTCAACAATCCCCTCAAAATTCCTTAGAACAAAGTTATCATCTCCAAGAAACACACCCAAATATTTAAACCCGTCCCTAGACCAGGTTAACCCACCTGGGAGGCACGGTGTGCCATCAGGCCATTTTCCAGCCAACAGGGCCACACTTTTTCCCCAATTAACTCTGGCAGATGATAACCGATTAAAATCAGTAAAAACATTTAACATGGTGTCCACATCCCTTTGGCTTTCAATCAGAATAGCTACATCATCCGCATAAGCTGATAGCTTCAAAGAGATGTTACACTCAGGAAGAGTTACACCCTTTAGTTTGGCTCTTAACTGTACTAACAGGGGCTCAAAGGCTAAGGAGTAAAGCATTCCAGAGAGGGGGCATCCTTGTCTAATTCCCCTAAAAACCTTGAAAGGAGCACACAAGTCACCATTAATTTTCAGAATACTTTCATTGTCACAGTATAGAGCTCTAATTTTCTTTATAAAAACAGGATTAAAGCCAAAAGCAGTCAAGACGCTCCATAAATAATTATGTTCAACTCTATCAAAAGCTTTTTCCTGATCAACAGAAACAAGGCCAAAGTCCAAATGTAAAAGTTTACCAATTTCCAAAACGTCTCTAATAAAAGAAATATTATCACAAATAAGCCTGCCCGGCACACAGTAGGTCTGGTCAGGTGCAATGACTTCCCCTAAAACTTCACTGAGTCTATTAGCAAGAACCTTAGAGAGCAGCCGATATTCCGCACATAGAACAGACACGGGTCTCCATGACCTGATATCCTTCAAATCTCCCTTCTTCGGTAACAGAGTAAGAACTGCTCTGCGACAACTGAGTGGCAGCTGCCCCTTGGCCAAGCTGTTCCTCAAAACGACCAGTAGGTCTGCGCCTACTTCTGTCCAGAAAGACTTATAAAAGTCAACCGGCAGACCATCGATCCCCGGTGCCTTGCCACACTCCATACCATGGAGGGCCTTTTCCAACTCAGCCAGGGTAATCACCCTTCCAAGGTCGCAATTAGCTTCTCTAGATACCTTAGGAAGATTCGTCAAAAAAGGACTGTCAAGGGCCTGTTTATAGGAGATTTCACTCCTATACAAAACCTTGTAGAAATCAACTGCTCTCTCACGAATTTGTTTATCGTCAGATAAGAGGGCTCCAGTTTCTGAAACCAAAGCATGTATAAGCCGTTTTTGGCCATTTTTCTTTTCCAGATTAAAAAAGAATTTGGAAGGTGCATCCATTAATTCTGCACACTGGAAGCGAGACCTGACCAGAGCTCCTTGTGCTTTAATGCCCAGCAAGTTGGCCAAACAATTCTTTTTTATTTTCAAATTTTCCATATATAACTGATTACCTGTACTTTCAGCTAAACCTTGGAGCTCCAGTATCTCATTTTCCAACAATTTCATGCGTTGAGCTATATCTCTTGTGACACAGGAAGTATACTGCTGACACAACTGTTTTATCTGGGCCTTTCCAAAATCCCACCACTGTTGCACAGACTGAAAAGACTGCTTTGTGGATCTAAAATCCTTCCAGAAAAACTTGAAAACATCCCTAAACTTACCATCATTCAAAAGACTAGTGTTAAAGTGCCAGTATGCGCTCTTATATCTGGTGGCACTAACAAAAAAATTACAAAGCACCATACTATGATCGGAAAAACCTACTGGCAGGATGAGACAGCTTCTAAAAAAACTGAACTGATGTTTAAAGGTATAGAACCTGTCTAATCTTGCCAGAGATAATATGTTATTATTTGAGTGGACCCATGTGTACTGTTTCTGCTTTATATGAAAGTTCCTCCATAAATCAGAAAGGTCGTGGGACTTCATTATCTCAATGAGCCTTCTACGTGATGGCATATGAGGCTCTACATGATTCCTATCAATAGCTAGCTCAGTACAGTTGAAATCCCCACCAAGAAGTAAACACTCCCCAGAATCACAATTCTTTAACAGATCATCCAGGATACTTAAGAAAATCATTCTCTCCCTCCCAACCGTTGGGGCATAGACACACACAAAAACAAAAAAAGTATTTTCATATTGAGCTCTGACTCTCAAGAGTCTACCTTTAACAATTTCATCAACCTCATACGAACAGGGGATACAGCTACCTGAAAAAAGAATAGCAACACCACCACTAGTTGAGGTATTATGACTTAAGATCGATAACCCCCCAAATTCCAAAGCCCAATCAGAGCTATTGCTTGCGTCAGTATGGGTTTCCTGCGCAAAGACAACATCAATAGCTTTTTCTTTAATTGTTTCAAAAAGCATCGCCCTCTTTGTGCGGTCTCTTGCTCCATTCAAATTAAGCGAAGCAATTTGAAACCCACTCATAAGTATAAAGGAAAAAGTGCAAAAAAAGAACATATTCATTGGGAATTAACAGGGGCTGGGGTGGACTGGCTATCAGCGTTCAACAGAGCTCTAAGTTTTGTGAGAAATTTATTCAAACGGTAGACCTCCTGCCTAGTAAAGCTACCTTCGGCCATATACAGCTTCGTTTTAGCGATGAACTGTTCAACATCGGGAAAGTATTCATCAACTTGAACACACCTAGCATTTTTAGTCTGCTTCAGAAACGTTTTTAAGTCATCCACAGTGTACTCGCGCCCTGTGTAGCCGCTTTGGGGAAGACTGCACCTTAGGCTGCAATCAGAAAATTCCCCCTCGCTCTCTGCATCAGTAGAATTAACGTCAACAACCAGATCTTTCTTTTTTACCTTTCTATGAGACTCAGCTCGAGCCCTTTCCCTCTTCAGACCTTTTGGAACTTTAAAGGGAACTTCCTCTGTTTCCAAGATCTGACTATCCTCCCCGCAAGCGTCCTCCGAAAGATCTAGTACGTTGGAATTCGGCGAGTTATCAGTATGCATAACATTATATTCTGGAGCTTCAGCCTCGGCCCCCTCTTCCCCGTTCCTTACTGTCTCATCAGACACATCCTGATCTGATGGTCTAACTTCAGGTGCATCGGCATTAGAAGAACCTTCCCCTGGTGACTGATCACCATCCACCCCAGCCTCTCCACCATTTGTGGGCCCCTCATCACTGGCAGACTGTCCCTCCCCAGTATTCTCATTTTGACCATTGACATTGGCGGTAGTATTGGGGCACTTTTCTGGACAGGCACGCACTAGGTGACCCGTCAAACCACAACCAAAACATCTCATCAGATTACTTGTGACATATATGACATAATTGAAATCGTCGACCTGGATATTCAAAGTCAAATCAAGATCATCTGTGTTGTTGTTTAAAACCATGTAAACATATCGCCTAAAAGATACCACATGCTTTAAAAGCGGAGACTTCGTGGAAATGGCGATCTTCTTGATCGGGGAAACTAATTTGCCATAGCGGGATAGAGACTGGACAAGAATGTCATCACTAATGAAAGGTGGTATGTTTGAAATGATTACTTTCCTAGATGGGGTAGACAAAGGGAGTACTGAGTTAAAAATACCATCAATTTCTACTCCGCGTTCAACCACTAAGTTGGCCAACTCCACGGACTCAAGGAACAAAACGATTGCTTGATTCATACGAGCAGCAGACAAAACTTTGTCATGCCCAACCATTTCACCTACTGCCAGGCTACACTCTTCTACGCTGGCGGTAGAGGATATCTTTATACCATGCCGCCGCGTGAGACAAACAAACTTTCCCCTAGTGTTACCTGAGGCAGCCATACTCCAAACCAGGAGCTGACGCCCAGGTAAAACCACAAAAACACACGCACTCCACTAACCCCTAACCCTACCAACCCAAAAACATACAAGACAAACAAACAACAAAGGAAAAAAATAATAAAAAACAGAAAAAGTAAGAAAGAGAAAACAGGTAAGAAAAGGCACAGCGGCCTCACTCACACAACGCTCACTCACAGACGCTCCGGCTCCGCCCACTCACTCAGTCCATGCGCAGAGAGAGAGAGAGAGAGAGAGAGGGAGAGGGATGGAGAGACAAGAGAAGAGGGAGGGAGGGATGGAGAGACAAGGAGAGAGAGAAAGAGAAAGAGAGAGAGACAAGAGAAGAGAGAGGGAGGGATGGAGAGAGAGAGAGAGAGAGAGAGAGAGAGAGAGAGATAGAGAGAGAGAGAAAGAGGGATGGAGAGACAAGAGAAGAGGGAGGGAGGGATGGAGAGACAAGGAGAGAGAGAAAGAGAAAGAGAGAGAGAGAGACAAGAGAAGAGGGAGGGAGGGATGGAGAGACAAGGAGAGAGAAAGAGAAAGA
>NC_055974.1:27551799-27564299 GCF_018492685.1 Alosa sapidissima
AAAAATCAAGATGCTGAGCACATGCAATGCATACACACAGCCAATGTCCTCCTCTCTCTCCTCTCCTTCCTGTAGACCCTGGTGAGCATTCAGCTCTGCTCCTGCTGTGGTGCGCGCCACGGCGCTGCTAGTGATAAATCCCTAATGCTCAGTGATGGGTTCTTTTCTTCACCCCCATTTAACTCAATACCTGTAATTAGAACCTCAGTTCTTTAGGAATGGCCACCAATGTGCAGTGAGAACCTCAGTTCTTTAGGAACTGGCACCAATGTGCAGTGAGTACCTCAGTTCTTTAGGAGCTGGCACCAATGTGCAGTGAGAACCTCAGTTCTTTAGAAACTGGCAGAGAAGTTGTCCACCATGGGTCCACTCTCTCCTTGAAATGGACCCACAGGAGAAGTAGCAAAAACACACTCTTGGAAACGCTGCTGTGCCCTGACCTGCCATCTCTCCTCTCCCACCTCCATTTTCTGGTCGGCATCCGGTCCAATTCTCCACCATGGGAGACCCTTTGTTTACTACTAATCTCTGGCCTAACCACGGTGTCTCCTCCTCCTCCAGCCTCTCGTGAGCACCCTGTACGACCCCTGCTGTAGAAGACTCCGTTGCTTAAAGCAGACATCGAAAGGAAAAGCGTTTTTTTTTACCTTGGCTTTGTTGAGGAAAGAGAGCTTAGTGCATGTGTAACGGATGCCAGCTAGCTTAGCTGTGCTTGTGGAACGTTGGTAAACCTCACTCCCCGACGCCTCAAGAGTGCTGCTGGCATGCGAGCCAGTAACCTGGGCTATTGGCTCAATTGTTAGCGCGCTCGCCTCCCGATCCGAGGTGCTGCTGTTCGCGGGTTCGAGTCCGGGCGTGTGCAGGGCCGAATCGCGCAGATTCAACAGAACGCAGGTTACATTGTTGCCGTGACCCGGATCGGGAGTTTATTTCGTCCGTTCTTTTGTCCATTTACTAGAAGTCTACAGATACAGATAGAACAGATCAATGTAAGAAACAAACTCCTCCATTTACATATGAAAAGGAAGCATAAACTAGAGTAAAAACGATCTCTGTCATGACGCACGGTTGCAATTCCATAACACTGGGCCCCTGAAGCACAGATCACCAGACCATTGTCACATATCACATGACCATTCATATAATTGTCAACCGAAGACAGCAAGGTCAATAAAGCGCGCGCACACACACACACACACACACACACACACACGCACACGCACACGCACACGCACACACCAAGGCCAGTAAAGCTTGTATTTTGTTTACCATGTTAATCAAAGCTGACAGGCCAGTAGTGGAAGTGGAAGTGAGTCATGGAGAGTCGAGAAACATCAGACACACAAGGTCCAATCAGGAAGGGAACATGAGTTTTTTCGTCATCGTTTTCAGATGTTTGGTCCAATCAGGAAGGGAATGTGAGTTTTCATGTTTTCATCGTGTTTATATTCGTTTGCGGATTTCGCTGCCCACATTAAAATGCAAAGCGGGAGTTTTCAACCAAAAACGGGGGCCGACAGCGTTTTCAAATTGTTCCATTTCAGGGCTTCGGAAACAATGTATCAATGTAGCCTAATGAGTCCTCTCGTCTTCTCCTCGTGGCCACTATTACTGCCCCCTCCCCTACGCCCAGCGGGTCTTACCAGTGTAGGTCTTTTCGCAGCGGCCGGCCTTCCACAGCTTGATGGTTTTGTCGGCCGACCCAGTCAGCATCAGGCCCTGCTCCGGCAGGATGACCACAGCCCAAACGGCAGCTGTGTGACCCTACAGGGGTAACACAGAATTACGTACATCAGGGTTAGAGGAACACAATGGAGCGCTTGACATTGCACTATGTATCGTTGATGATCAGATAGGATTGTGACCTTTTTAGTCAGTTTATGACTAACTGGGTACGATCTTAGCACTACATGAATACTGAGGCCAAGGTGCATAGATATAATTTTAAACATGTGAACTCTACAACATGAACTCTATGGTAAAGGGATCCATCAAAGGTCAAAATCCCTGTGCACAGCTCTTCTTGCTCCAGGTGCTGATGGTGTGCAGTATAACTATGGTAAAAGGTTCAAGTTTCAAGGAGTCGAGTCAAAGTTTGGTATAAACCTGTTTTTGTGGTCAAAATTTCAGATGAAAACAGCACAAACTAAACATGACAGAATAATGAGCAGAGACGTTATTACACCTAAATAATGACTTGGGTGGTGGTTCATTCACATTACATGAAGACTAACAGCCAACAACTTTTCAGGCCTTGAGATCATGATCAAACAGTAAATTGTTTCACTTTATAGTGCATTGATGTCCATACAGTACCTGCAATGTCATCATGCATTTGTCGTTGAGCCACACTTTGGCTGTGGTGTCCCAGGAACCACTCAGTAACGTCCCAAACCTCCCGGCAGACAGCGAGCATACTGCGCGGACAGACAATAACGCGCAGGACAGAGGTCAGGTTTCACAGCATTACCTTACTGCAGTTAAGTACTCTGGAAATCAATAGACACACTCAAGCAGAAAACGAGAGGTTATTGCCTGTATTCTTGTGGCCCTTGAGGGTATACATGGGGTCGGGTCTGTCGAGGGAAAACACGCAGATATTGTGATCGTTGCCCCCAGTCACGATGAGCCCGCGGGGGTAGGTTTCATTTGGGGATATGATACAAACGCAGGACACAAAGTTCGTGTGGCCGTTCATACAATGCATTTCCGAGAAACCTCCACCAGGACTGCATGGAGAAGACAAGAGTTGGATAAGAACATGACAATACCTGCTGCTTAGCTAACATAATAAGACACCCACTACAGAGCTTACAGAACTGGTTAGCTGCTACTGTGAAAATGTAGACCCATCACCACCTCGAAAATGTACGAATTGCTTTCTTGCTTTCATTAGCCAACACATGATAATGACTAAATGACTTATTGTTAATAAAAAATAAAACCTGGGTTAAAAGAAACAAGTCACTTAAAACCTACACAACCTAGACATTGTCACGGTTAGCCAAGTCATCGAGGAGGTTTTCAATTTAATTTAGGTAACAGCAGCGTTATAGAGCCATAATTATAGCTGGCAAGTGTATGCTAGCTTAACAACGCTTTGGATCTTATTTAATTAACTATACCCTATTCACAGACAACACTGAATTGTACACCGATTTCATTTTATTCAACAAACAAACTAACACAATGAACTCTTGATTAACTAGCTATTTAGCTAGTGTTAGCCTCCTGTCAACACTTGAAAACAGAGAAACTAGCCGCTTAGGCTAGCATTAGCTTGCTACCTTGAATTGGGTACCCATACTCTTGCTGTTCTGTCCCGGGAGACCGACACAAAAGCTCCATCAGGGAAAGGTGCAGTGGCAAGGCCCCTTACATCCATCTCATGCCCTGGGATGGAGCAACTTAGCCTATAAGTACTAGAAGATGCCATTTTAAGCGACTCTCGGACAATGAATTGACAGTTCCGAGAAGCTAACGAGGTCCAACAGTATCAAGTGAGCAGCGGCGTAAATATTTTAGCTTCCGGGTTATCTATTAGTATTCTACCATAATAAAAGCCACAGCCAGAGAATGTCCACAACTTTCCCACACTTCAATGTACATTGCCCGCCGGGAAATCGCCAAAAAAAGTCACTAATCTATCTAAATATCTGCTATCTAGTATGCTTAATTTGCAGGTTCTCAAACGATCAAGGGCACATTCTCAAAGACATTTTGAAAATGTAAATTGAGATGAAATATAGGCAAAGGCTACAAGACTATTTACAGTGTGAATAAAACAACACACACATATGCATATGCAAAAGTAGCCTGTCCACAGCATGTGAAAATATACGTTGAAAGGGATATTACAGCCTGCATGGATGAAGCAGCATCAACAAAGCGAATGTCAGAATTAAAAGTCTGACATTAAAACATATATTGATCGAGCAGTCAGATCAATGAACTTCAGCATTTGCTCTCATTTCTATGTAATATTAGATCATATGGAATGTGCATTTAGATCTAGTCATCCTCCATCATGTCAGCAACAGTAGCAGCACTCTTTATGGCAGTACCATAAGCTGCTGTCAATAATTCTGTGCAAAATATAGAGTCAGTAGGCTAGTATGAATTAAGTATGAATTAAATCAGATTCTTGTTGAACATCTTTGCCCGTTTGCATGCTTTCAAGAGTGTTTCGAGGCCATTCTGCTGAGTAAGTAAGCCTATCATTCGTGGTCAATGTGTCCATCATGTACACACCCATACAACTACAAAGGTCCAACGGAAGTGAGGTATTTACCTTGCTATTTTTTTTAAACAACTGTCTATCCAACTGTCAATAGTTTTCGTTCTTTTCGATATGAGCTATATTTTTTCATTAATGAATTGCGTGAAACAACATTGTTTCAGAAATAACGGCTTATTAAAACATTCAAACTTGTATTTATAAAAACTGACAAGCGCATCTGGCAGGGTCACGCCCATTTATGATTTGTAGTCCTTCAAGCAGCAACCAGCCAGTGGTTTGTTTGTGGTTGCTGGAGTCTGTGTCACAGCCACGGAAGAAGTTGACAGTTCGGTTCTGATTTCATTCACCAGGGTGATACAAGCGCAGGCAACAAGTAAGTGTGAGACACACATATTCGTCGTTGGCTTAGTATTGCGTTTAATATTGAATGTACTTGTATCTATGCAGATGTTTACGTTTACGTTTTTGTCGTACTGCGTGCTTCATTTCAAATAAATTATATTATTGGCTCATATGTCAGCCATCTATGGATTAGCGTGCTAGCACAGGCTACACAGTGTTACCAAGCTAACGTAGGACAACACCACCAGCACATGTTGGCCACTCATACGTCTTTACAATTTTCCAAGAATCTGTATATCCGGTTTATCTTGAATGCACGACGTATACATGTTAAGTTAAGCACAAGACAGTATGTATATATTTCCTGTGCCTGTGTATCGCTGAGTTGATGTGTCAAATAGTAATTGTTATAGCTAACGAGCTAGCCAACGTATGATAAAAATCCATATGAAGCTGTCAGTCGAAAGCTACATCTGTAAGTGATGCCATCATGATAATAAGGCGTACATAGTGAACTGCTTTCAGAACGTATGGTATGATGGGAGAGCTGATGCAGCCTTTGCCCTGTGACTACTTCGATATTAGACATTAATTAACAGGAATGAAATAGTTTCCTTTGTGACCGTCCTAGAAATAGTTTCTGATGTCATTACAGTTCTTGGATGGGAGAAGGGAGGTCATCTCAACTGTTGGATGAGACATGAATCACTTGTGCTTTTCTTACCCTCTGCTTGTGTTGGACACACACACACACACACACACACACACACACACAGTCGTCAACAGTCCTTTTGAACATGTTCCAATTAGCCTAGGGTGTCTGTATCACTCAAATTGAACACTGTGTGTTATGGTTGGGTGTTCTCCACTGTGGTCCTCCGTCTAACGTCTAACCCAGTGGTCTGGGGCAGTTCCGTCACTTCCTTCGGTAAACAAAATGTCAGCTTTCACCAGCCAGCCATTCCCTGCGTTGCACAGTGAACATGATAATGACCAATAAAGTCATAAGGAGACCTTGTGTTTGCATATGAGGAAGTGTTTGCATGTGAATGTAAATGAACGTGTCTGTGTCTGTGTCTGTGTGCTTTTCCCATTGCTCCCTGTGGTTGATGAACACTTGAATCTGTGAGTGTCCCCTCGGGGGAACCTCAATGAAACTCTGATGAGCCTCTGATAAGCATCCTGTAACCGTCAGTCTTTCTGTGTGGTGGCCTAGCCTGCCTCAAGTATGCTGCCCATCCTGTTGTGCAAACACAGAGACAGGCTTGGCAGTGCACAGAGAGGCTACGCTAGGCTGGATGGATTTCTCTTTGATTGGGGACTAAGATAATGGCACAGTCCATAGACTGTGTGACTTGTTAGGATGTTGGCTTGGGTTTCAGGATGATGTGCTAGATGTCAGTGTGTCTGTAGATTTTGAATTTAGCTGTTAGTGTTGTTGTTGTTGTTGTTTCCATTTAAATGTGCCTATCGATCATTCAATGCTGCCTTGAAGACAACGTTGGGGGCTTAAAACATCAAGAAACCTATCGATCCCTGTTGTCATTAGCCTGACTGTTTGGGCTATTAATGGCGAGTTAATAGATCCTTTCAACAATAAAAACAAAAACAATGCTTGAACGTTCTATTTGGGCCCCAATCTACTTCCTCTGCATTAAGATAACATATGGAATGTTAATACGGAAGCCTTGTGGGGCCAACTATGATGCTGATAATGGAACTCTCTTGAAAGGGTCTATATGGCCACTAATGCACTACTGCTCTCTCTCTCCCATTCAGCCTCACAGTCCACATGCTTCGGGGCTCCGCCTGACCCGACCCGACGCTGGCGCCCAGTGCCAGCTCCGATTCCCGCCTGCAGTCGAGTGGGGTCGAGTGACGGACAGACGGCACCACCTTCCCACCCCGTGTCTTCCTCCTCCTCCTCCTCCTCCTCTTCCTCACCCTCCTGCCTGCGGTCAGGATGAAGCTGCGTCTGCACTTTGTGGTGGACCCCATGGGCTGGTTCTGCATGTCCTTGGTCTTCTTCGTGTGGTTCTACAACACCCTCTTCATCCCCAAGCTCATCCTCTTCCCACACTACAACGAGGGACACGTCCCCTGGGCCCTGGTGATCTGTAAGTACCGAGAGAGGAGGGGGGGAGAGAGAGAGATACACACAGGAGAGGGAGAGAGAGAGAGGGAGAGAGAGGGAGAGAGAGAGAGAGAGAGAGAGAGAGACCGATACACACAGGAGAGAGAGTGAGAGAGACCGACCCACACACACACACAGGGGTCCCAGAGAGAGAGAGAGGTAGAGAGAGAAGCAGCGGTGCTTTGGGTTGGGTTGAATACACTCGCTGAATGTTACAGAGTTGTACTGTACTGTGATGCAGGCCGCGTTTAACATCTTGTGGGTATGGTTGCAGTTGTCACCATGGTGACTGCCAGGATAGACTAGGAAACGGATGTAGTGTTCAAACAGGCTTGAGCTCAACAAGGTTATATTTTTTCCTTCCTACTGCCCCTGTATTTGCAAAACCATACTCAGCATCATACGTTCACTACTGAGAGAACATGACCTATTAAGCCTACTAAAAGCTGGGCTGATTTTAAGCTATAGTCACATTTAAATCCGTTATCAATTATTCCTGACAAGCAATGGAGTACTCCACACATTTGTCCTGGTGATGGCTACGATTTTGGAGGATCCAAAGACTACACTGATGGCTTTAAGGCTGAAAGGTGTTTGTAAAGCTTTACTGCTTGTCTCAAGTCAGACTGATATAGGCCCTTCTAAAATGGCATGAAATATATGTTGACTATCCTGCGTGTTATAGAAATAAATTCACTAGACTTGACTGACTCAATTAAATGTTGTTCAGTTGTGTAGCACAGCTGACACTGGGCACCGGGCCTGCATGCTAGCTCTGGTAGATTAGTGTAAGTGACTGATTCCCTGAAACCAGTGGGACTGGCTCATCCACTGATAAGGCAGCTATCTGGCACCATCGGGGGCTCATGGTGTGCCAGTGACTTTAGACAGTGACCTAGACCGTCATGGCTTCATGTTTGTGTGTACAGGCAGTGGCTTTAGGCAGTGACCTAGACCGTCATCGCTTCATGTTTGTGTGTACAGGTTATTATCTGGCATCATTGTTCTGTGTGACCGCGTTGGTGAGGGCGTCGACTGCAGACCCAGGCAGGCTACCCCAGGACCCCCACATACCTCACTCAGGTAAGGCTCACTCACCTAAACTACACACAGCTACAACAGCTCTCACCTGAGTTCTATCACTCAGTACAACGGCACACTCACCTGAGTTATATCACTCAGTATAACAGCCCACTCACCTGAGTTATATCACTCAGTATAACAGCCCACTCACCTGAGTTATATCACCCAGGTACAACAGCACACTCACCTGAGCTACATTCAGGTACAGACTCTTGCTCCATATGACTCCAGAAGAACCACCTAATCTTACCTGTACCATATCACTTAGGTACAGAACCACCTAATCTTACCTGTGCCATATCACTTAGGTACAGAACCACCTAATCATACCTGTACCATATCACTTCAGTACAGAACCACCCCCCCGTACATATGTATTTCCACATAAGCCATGTCGATGAAGTTCCACAGCTACACTCACATGAATCTTATCACTCTTTCTTACCTGAGCCATACTGTACAGTTTGAGCTTGGGCACTACTCAGGTGCATCCCTCCTCACTCTAATGCCAATAGTTGTCTTGATTAAACTAAAGGCTCTCCCCTGCTGTCACAATTTCAGATGTTTTACCACCAGATGGAACTTTTCATCTTACTGTTACTGTTGACATACAGTACCTCCAGCTGTCGTTAAATGTTCAAGCATTGAGGACTGTGGTTAAATGTTCAAGCTTTCAGGAGGATATATCAGGCTATGTCATGAGCTGCCAGCTGCCCTGTTCTGTCTGCCAGACCGCACAAGGAGGAAGTGGTCACTCCACACGTGGCCGCGGGTGCGTCTGGGTTTGTGTTGGAGGTGGAATACATTGAAGGTGTACTGTATGTTGTGCTCTCAATACACATGTTGGCAGCAGTTAGACTGATATGCATCTGAGTTTAGGTCCTAGCTTAAGGTGGAGCTGTGGTGAGGAATGTGGTCTGAATTCATTCTGAATACTGCACACAGGGTTCCCGCGGATCCTTTAAACGTCTTAAATACAATTTTCGGTTTTTAAGGCCTAAAAAAGTCTTTGTCTGGGATGTCTTGAATTTTCGAAAGGGAGGTATTAAATTTGCATATGGGACCGCCAGCGAGTGCAAGAGGGCAAGTGAAATGTCTCCTTCCGGTTTCGTGTATTTAAAATGCAATTGTATAAGTGACTATAAGGATGGGCTACGGGAGGAAGTGTAGTGGTTGCATTGTGAAGATGTTTTTCACGGGTGTGGAAAGGTGTGAAAACTGTAATAATACAGTATGTACAAATATGCCTGACGTTTTCGTGGTGTAGCCGAGGCCTGAGAGATACGCAGGTAGCATACGTGAGCGGTAGAATTTATTTTACTCTCTACGGGTGGAATGAGCGGGAGAAAGAGTTGGTAAGCCAGTTAGCTATACTGTAGGTTGGCTATACGTTCGAATTTAGGCCGGATTTTAAAAGCCCTGTCCGGCGTCCGGCTCAGCCTCAAGCCGGACGCTCATTTGTCCTCCTTTTTGGAGTTGCGCTGGGCATCTAGAATTTTTGCTCGGACGCAGCATCGTTTTACAAACTATGGACGCGAAGACTGCTGGTCAAATTATCCGCAGTGCTTCTGTCACTCGTCTGATCATTTGCTGCGCAATTTATGAAGGAACCACGGACTTGACAGAAAAAGAAAACAAATGATTTCGCAATCAGGAGGAAATACTGTAGGCCCTACATGTTAAGTTGATCTGTTTGCATCTTTCCAGCGTGTGTTGCTGGCCTAGCCTATAGGGAAGAAAATATCTAAGTTATAATACCTGTAATATCTGTCAGCAGCTTGCTTGCCAGCGTTTCCCAGTAGGCCTACTTCGCAAAAGTTGTGAAATATAACCACATATTTTTTGAATGTTGGCGACTGGCTACATAAAAAAACGTGCGTTCATAATACGTGCGTGCTTGAGATTAAACCAGCAGTTTTCAGCAGGATCATGCGAGGAGGACCTGTCTCTTAATTAATTTAAAACAAGTGAATGGTTTTACAATGTTTCAGACAAGCTTTGGTTGGTTTAGATACATGCAAAATGTAAAGTAGTGGATTAACTTTGCTGTGCTGCATATGGGACCATAGATGCACATAGTAAATTATATAAAGTAGGCCTATAAAATATTTAAATAGCTTAGTCTAACTTTTGAAAGAAATATTGAAGGGAATCCAGTCCAGTGCACATGTCTTTGGCAAGTAGCCTAGGCTACTACAGACACAGGTGAAGAACAGTCAGCCTCAGCCAGTAAGCACAGCCAAATATGTACAGCCAGCTTCAAAAGCAAGCAGCCCAGACCCTAAAATTGAGCATTTATAGCTGTGAAGGTAATTCACACAATTATTTTTCTTTCGCCAAAATATATTTGGTAACTTCTGTAGACATCCAAAATGGGGTGGGGGTTAAAATTAGTAGAAAAATGGCATAAAACAGTTTTAAGTTGTCGTATATATCTTTTTGCCGTGGTATAGTCTTAATTTTTGCATTTAGATGTCTTGAAAAGGTCTTAAAAGTCTTTAAATTTGCACTTGGAAAATGTGCAGATACCCTGTGCACGACATTATGTTGGTTTTTCAAATCAGACGTCTCTATGTGATTCTGTGTTAACTAAATATAATAACAGGTAGACGATTCAACAGGCTGTAATCTAATCTGTATTTAGTATCTCCCTAAATATATTACATGATATCATCTTTATGGTTGATACTCCTTCTGTGTGTTTGGTGTATACTTTTTTCTACCCACTAGATGGCAGTCTAATACTGACTAATAATTGTGTTCTCAACCAAAGCATGTGTTTGGGTCTGTGTATTTATCAGATTATGCACAGCGTTGGCACTGTTTTACCACTTAATATTTGTGTTGATCACACACACCTCATTGTAGGTACTTATTTGTAGCTTTGGTTGTTTTTAGGTTGAAGATGGATCAGTACTGGATATTTGTATTATGCATGTCATTATTTTTTTAGGTCAGGAGATCTTCTGTTAGAAAATGAATATTGGCAGTCTTTTTTACTGTATGAATAGCTTCATGGAAGTTTGTCTATTTAAGTTAAGTTATATCTAATCTACACTGACAGATACTGTAGTTAAAGTTTGACCTTGCAGGCGTCCTGACGCACACAGCCTTTATTGGATCTTGTAGTTGTTTGTTTTCCTCTTGCATTTAGCCATCCAGGACGGTGATGATTTTGGTAGCAGATACAAGTTGGTCACTTGTGGGGCAGCCGTGGCCTACTGGTTAGCACTTCGGACTTGTAACCGGAGGGTTGCCGGTTCGAGGCCCGACCAGTAGGAACGGCTGAAGTGCCCTTGAGCAAGGCCCCTAACCCCTCACTACTCCCAACGAGCACTGGATCAAGGCCTGCCCACAGTGTGTTCCTAATGAGCTCATTGTTCCAAGTGTGTGTGTGTGTGTGTGTGTGTGTGTGTATCCCTAGATGGGTAAAATGCAGAGGACTAATTCCCTACAGGGACAAATAAAGGAACGGAACTTTACTAATTGACATTAAAAGACGGTTGCCAGAGTGATCTGATTAAGAGATGGGGATGTCCCTCTGTGATGCCATGGCAACGTCCTCAAATGACGTCATGGGTTGGAGCTCCTTTGGTCTGAATATGACCTGTGACCCCTCAGAGTCAGACTTTACACCACCACCATCGCTACAGTATGTGTGTGTGTGATGCTATGGACACACACACACACACACACATATGGCCACCCTGGCCTTAGCTGCCCGGTCTTTATCCGAGGTCATTGGCAGCACTGTGTGCCAATGCGCTTCCTTGAACTCATCTCCACTGTGTTCTCTTATTCTTTTCACGCGCTCCGAATCGGCTTGAGGCGTAAGCATTTTTAGGCAATCCTCTTACCCCCGCCAGACGAGACGCAGATCCACTTGCTTTTAACACCGTTAGAAACGTCTTTTCCATGAACTACTCTGTTCTAACCCCCCCCCCCCCCCCCTCTCTATCTATCTATCTATCTCTCTCTTTGAGTTCACTGTCATCAGTGGCATGCTGTGTGTCTGTGGCCTGCTGATCTTGTGCGGGTCTCCAGATTGGATTTAGTGTGTGCCCACAGACTGTTCATCTTGTTGTTGACGATGTCTTCTTTTATTTGCCGTCTGCAATGTGGCAGAGATGAGATAAGGTTGCAAAATGCTGCTCAATACAGCACACTCCGAAGCAGGGTGAACTCACTCGAGCATCGCCACATAGTCTGCCTCAGATGAGGCTATTTCACTGCAAGGTGAGTTAATCCGTGTTTCTGCTCGGCCTAATCTGTCCGTTTACAGTTTATGGGATGTCTTAGAGCCCGCTGAGGTGTTATCCTGGGTTGGCTTTACCTGGTTGCTTGGTCACGCTCACCTGATCTCACCTTTCTGCCTTCAAAAACAAGATTCCAGTAGGGGTCGCTGTTTCTCAATGCCAGTGTTCTAGTTAAAGAACATAGAGAGCCACTGCCCCTCATGCAGGGACCTCAAGCCCTCAGAGAGCCACTGCCCCTCATGCAGGGACCTCAAGCCCTCAGGGAGTAGCTGCAGGAAGGGGGCCTCTAAAACAGCACACTTAGTTCCTGGGTTGTTAATTCTCCAGAAAGACTGGGAGAGTGAGAATGAGATTCAAAGTTTTAATTCATAAGGAATTTAGAAGGTAGGCTTCAGATGACTAAGACTTAAAATAAGTCCTTGGCGAAGGCCCCTACATCGGTCTT
>NC_055974.1:27571799-27586799 GCF_018492685.1 Alosa sapidissima
TGATCCGCCGCTGTCGCTTTGAAACCAGCTGTGTCCAGCACCTGTCTCTTGCCCCGTCTCTCTCTCTCTCTCTCTCTCTCTTTCTCTCTCTCTCTGTCACTCTCTCCCACCCCTCAGGCGGCGTAACCTTAAAATCACATTAAGTGTAAATAAAATCTCACCAGCTGAGGCTTCGCTTCAGAGGAGAGAAGACGAGCAGAGCGGCACTCGGAGAATTAAGCCTCTAATGCCTCATTTCCGGTTTTTGTTTACCGTCACACGCCTGTGTTTGTGTTTGTGTGTGTGTGTGTGTGTGTGTGTGTGTGTGTGTGTGTGTGTGTGTGTGTGTGTGTGTGTGTGTGTGTGTGAGCAGGCGATGGGTTGCAGCTGGGATGTGGAAATCAGAGTGACGCCACTGAATGGCCACAGCGTTGTCTGCGTCCCGTAGATAATGCCCTTATCTCCACGGCGACTGAGGGAGGGGGGGGGGGCTTAAGGTTCCCGCGCGGCGAGGCACGGAGCGGTCTGGAACGGTGGCGGTGTTTGCGAGCGCTGCGCTGCGTGGCGATGATAGTCGGCGGAACGAGCCCCCAGCGAAGCCACCAATCAGCCTCGTCACCTGCGCTCTAAATCACCCGCTCAAACACTCAATATGGCCGTCAGCAACCGCTGCACACACACCCCGCCTCCAATCCCCCAAGACGAGACGCCGCACAGATTAACATGGGAGAGCGCAGATTAGCCTGTGCGTGTGCGTGTGTGTGTGCGTGTGTGTGCGTGTGCGTTTGCGTGTGCGTGTGTGTGTGCGTGTGTTACTACAACCCAAAATCAGACAAAGTTAGGATGTTGTGTAAAATGTTAATAAAAACAAAATGTAATAATCTGCAAATCTCTTAAACACATATTTAGTTACAAAAAAAACACAGACAACATATCAAATGTTGAAAATGACAAATTTGTCTATTTCATGGAAAATATATGTTCATTTTGAATTTGATACCAGCAACATGTGTCAAAAAAGTTGGGACTGGGGTAACAAAATGCTGGAAAAGTTGTGTAATGATAAAGAAAACAAAAGGAAGAATATTTCACAACTAATTAGGGTAACTGGCAACATGATTGGGTATGAAAAAAAAGCATCCCAGAGAGGCAGGGTCTCTTACTGTAGAAGTAAAGATGTAGGGGTATTCATCACTCTGTGTAAACCTGTGTGCTGTGATGTCACTTTATTGCTTCTTAGCATGAGTGAAATATTTGGGGAGTGCATCATTTACAGGACATAATATTATTAAAACATTCAGAGAGTCCAGAGAAATCTTTGCAAACAAGGGAAAGACCTGAAAAACACATTGGATGGCCATGGTCTTTTGGACCTCAGATAGCACTGCATCAACACCAGACCTGTTTCCAGACCTGTCATTGTATGGACTCAGGAAAACCTCTGATAACCTTTGTCTATGTGCACAGTTTGATACTTAATTCAAAAACTCCATCCAAAATTATAACAGGCAAAATTGTATTGAGACATGATACAGAAAATACCACCGTCTTATCTGGGCATGAGCTTGTTTAAAATGGACTGAGGTAACATGGAAAAAGGTCCTGTAGTTAGACCAATCAAAATTTGCCATTCTTTTTGGAAATCATGGACTCCAAGTATCCAACCTATCCAATTTGTTTTAGTGCTCAGTTCGAAACCCAACATCTATGAGGGTGTGGAGGAGCATTAGTGCCTACAGCATGGGCATCTTGCACATTTGGCAAAGCACAATCAATTCTGAATTATGTGGTTTTGAGCAACACTGACATCCAGGCAGTGTCTTTTCCAGGGAAGACCTTGCATATTTCAGGAGAACAATTCCAAAATGAATTCTGCACATATTTAAACTGTATTTCCCCATAGAGGAAGAGTTCAGATGCTAAAATGGACTGTCTGCAGTCCAGTCTGGTCAAATTAGGTGCATCATAGAATGAAAACATGACTAGGAATACCCCATACTGTTGAGCAACTGAAATCCTACATCGGGGAGTAATGGGACAACATTTAATTCTCAAAACTCTAACAACTGGTATCCTCAGTTCCTATGTTGTTAAATGAAGAGGTGAAGCACTACAGTGTAACATTCACAGAGTAAACATTATCTGTCCCAACTTTTTTTGAGACGTAGCTGGCATCAAATTCAAATGAACATATATTTTCCATGAAATAGTCCAAATTCATTTTCAACATTTGATAAATGTCCTTTTTGCTGCTAAATACTTGTACGAGACTTGTATCACATTCTGTTTTTATTTTCATTTTACACAATGTCCCTCCCTCTCTCTCTCCCTCTCTCCCTCCCTCCCTCTCTCTCTCCCTCTCTATCTCTCCCTCTCTCTCTCTCTCCCTCCCTCCCTCCCTCTCTCAGGAGGAGTTCACTGGGCGTCATGAGTTGGCTTTGCTGCGCACCTCCACCTTCATGGGGCTGGTGATGTTTGGAGGCATGAGCAGCCTCTTCTACACCCAGCTCACCGGCATCCTACAAGTGAGTAGTCCACACACACACACACACACACACACACACAAACACAAACACATGCCACACACACACATGTGTAGTGGTATAACCAGCAGGGTTGGGTGGAGTGTGGTGAGGTGAGATGAGGTCATCTGTAGGGCTGTCAAAATGAACGTGTTAATACCCGCCATTCATTTTGAAATTCATAGTGCTTTAAAAAATATTAACGCAGTTAACACATTTTGTTTACCTACTTCCTTTGTGGGAGGCTCACGCCACAATACCTGCAGCCACCAGCCTCTCTTACCCCCTCTCTCATCATATGGCCTCTCTTACCCCCTCTCTCATCATATGACCTCTCTCATCATATGACCTCTCTCATCATATGGCCTCTCTCATCATATGGCCTCTCTTACCCCCTCTTTCATCATATGGCCTCTCTTTCCCCCTCTCTCATCATATGGCCTCTTACCCCCTCTCTCATCATATGGCCGAACTTTTCAGGATATTTCCAAAAGTATTTTGTCAAAACTAGCGAATTCACTGAATATTCTCTTTTACGTAGAACTCCATGTACAAGATGATTTGCGAATGATGGAGCTGAAATTTCGCTGTGACTGCACTGAACGTTACTTCCTAATCACCACCACCAAACACACACGTACACACACACGTACACACACACACACACACACACACACCCAACCCACACCACCATCACCACCACCACCAAACACACACTCTGTGAGTTGTGATGGAGATGGTGGGGTGAGGTGGGGATGGTCCTCGTGGGGTGGGGTGTGTTGCGATGCGGTTCGTTGTGGTGGCGATGGTGCCCGTTGGGTGAGGAGTGTTGCGGTGGCGATCGTGCCCGTGGGGGGGGTTGTGGTGGCGATTGTGCCCTTGGGGTGGGTTCCCAGGGGGTAATAATAATCGTCTCTGGCTGCTGTGATCCTGTAATTGATGACTTGTTGTGCAGGCCGAAGCCAAAGGGATTATCTCTGCAGCTGACCCAGTTCAGATTGGAAATGACCCTTCGAGAGATTACAGCAACTAGCCTAATCCAATTTACCAGCGGCTAGCCTGCCGGCCATCAGATCCCACAATCACCAGTGACCACAGCCACGACCGTACCACCAGATACATCACACACACACACACACACTCACACACACACTCACCAGTCACCACTGCCATTACCGGGACCACCAGATACAACACACACACATCTATACACACACACACTCACACACACACTCACACACACACTCACCAGTCACCACTGCCATGACCGGGACCACCAGATACAACACACACACATCTATACACACACACACACACACACACACACACACACACACCTCCGGGTGAGGCCTGCCCAGAAGGAGCAGAGTAGGACAGAAGTTGCCCCCTCCCCCCTGCTCCCACTGCTTCAAGTTATGCTGAGCTGTAATGTTGCTCAGTGTGATCATGCACAATAGGAGAAAAGAATGGAATAGAGAGTTGAAAACGTTTTTTTTCTGAGCAGTGATGTTGGGACATGTGAAAGAATATAACATTCGGTTGTTAAGTCCGACGTCACAGGCCCAACAGCTTTATGGTCCAAATGTTTACTAGCGCTACCAGCCGGTTTTTGCAGCCTTGTCACCATGACCTCCGTTTTATTGAGGGTAAAACAAAATCGGTTAACTTTAACAGAGCAATTACTGTAGCTGTGTAGCCAGATGATACAATCAAGGGTTACGCACAGGCTTCCACCAAAAATAGGCTTTTATTAGCTTGTGGTAACAAGTGAGTAGTAGGATGACAATTTCCACAAAGGCTACTCTGAATAGCGGAAAAATAGTTTATTTTACTATCTGTGGAGAAAACCAAACGGCTCTGAAAGCCGTTGGACCCGGAAAAAGATTTATTAGCCTATTATTGCATCATCACTTATTAACCGAATTGAAGCCCTCCCAGTTTCGCCTGTCTATAGGTGAACGATTCCCTTATTACATGTTCGTTTACCATCAAATTGGCTTCGTAAAGGTTATATTAAGGTGAAAATCTTGCATAGTTTACCTTAACCGTGGCAGTGTATACAGCGTTAAACATGGACTAGTGATTATCACTTGAAAATGACAAAGGGAAGACCTTCTTGAGACTGGAAAGAGACACTTGAGGTCATTGTAGGACGTCTCATGAGGCCTTTCTGAAAGCCCATTGAGAGGTTGTGTGTGTGTGTGTGTGTGTGTGTGTCTGAAACCCCAGTGATAGTTCATGTTGGATTGTACAGTCCCTTACTGCCTGTCCAGGTGTGAGTTGGAGGACGTCCAGTCTGAAACCTGCGCCAGGGAAGATATCGGACGCCACATGGAACCCAAATAAATGAACGTGTACGTCTCCCAAAAACCACATCTCCGAACCCTGAGGAGGTCACTGGGGAGGTCAGTGATGGCCTGTTTCTCCCCAGAGTTTAGTTAATCAGTTAGCGATCAGTTTACTTGTGTATTGTCTTCAGTCAGTTTAGCTGATTTGTGGTCAGTCAGTTGAGAAGGGGCCGAGATGTTGTCATCGTCCCTCGGTGAGGAGCAGATGTAAACCCCTGAAGTGGACACCTGGAGAGCGGTAATGCTGACGGCTGACGGGTGATGCTGATGCAGATGGAGGGAACGTATGAATGTACGACACGCCAGCATCCATCATCCATCAGCCATTCAGCCCCATACCAACCCAACCCCACTATTCACTCCTGTAGCCCTGAGACATTCCCAGCCTCCACTCACTGCAGTGACACACACACACACACACAGACACAGAGACACATACGTAGTTCCTAAGATGCTATAGTGTTGCCCGAGGGCACTTCTCTCGTGACGTGGGGTGTCTTCACAATCCTTCTGTCACACACCCACGCGTCTTTCACTGTCTCAAATCTCTCACACACACACACACACACTCACACAAAGTCACAGTCATCCACACACTGTGACACAAATACACTACACAAACACACACACACACGTTCAGAGAAACACTTTCTCACGAAAACGCCCCCACCCCACCCCACCCCACCCCACCCCCACCCCACCCCACCCCCCCCCCACTCCCTCCCCGTCAGCACAAGTCTTTCAGTGAAGTGTGGTTAATCCCACCTCATTACCATACGCCCGCATCTCTCCTCTTTTCTCTCTCACACACACACACTCACACACACCCTGCATCTCCTCTCTAGTTCTTCCTCCTCCTCCTGCTCCTCCTCCTCCTCCTCCCTTTCACCCCCACACACACTCATATTGGGGGGTGGGGGGTCTATATATGTGTCTGCGTGTGGGTGTGTGTGTGTGTGTGTGTCTGCACGTCTCCATTGTACGCAGGGCAGCTGGCCCTTGCCCTGTGCCAACTTGGCAAGGTGGAGGCACGGAGGGATTCGCACTGGTGTCAGCTGCACTGTCCTCCTATTGTCACACCATCCTGCTCCCCTTTTCACTCGCACACACACACACACACACACACATACACACACACACACACACACACACAGCGTGGGAACCACGGCTCAGCGATGGCAGGGGGGATCCAGGGATGTGTTGGCGAACACTGCAGGGCATAGAGACTGGCACAGGTCCCACGTGTGTCTTCTTTTTACAGCACAAGTGTGTGTGTGTGTGTCTGTGTATGTATGTGTTTGTATGTGTGCGAGTGTGTGTTTACTTGTGGGGGTGTATAATGTGGTGCATCCTGCAGGGATGTAGTCTGGTGTTCAGATGTGTGTGTGTGTGTGTGTGTTTGTGGCATAGTTTGATGTTTGTCTCTGGTCTCTGTTGCAGGACACCACCACCATAGAGAAGATGTCCCTCTTCAACAGTGAAGTGTGAGTAGCACCACAGATAGTGAGCTAAAAGGGATCTGATGGGGTCCTCTCTCCATTGGGATATGTCTCTCTCATTTATACTGCACCTCTCTCTCTCTCTCTCTCTCTCTCTCTCTCTTTCTCTCTCCATTGGGATATGTCTCTTGTTTATACTGCACCTCTCTCTCTCTCTCTCTCTCTCTCTCTCTCTCTCTCTCTCTCTCAGTGTCCCCAGTAGTCGTCCGTGGCAGCAGTCCCTGGCGGAGGTGTTTGGCACGCGCTGGAAGCTCCTGTGGTTCCTCCCCTTCAGGAGACGACAGCCTCTAGGGGGCGCCCTCCACTCCCGCATCCGTGTGTGAGCCCCCTCACACCCGCCTCCTTACCCACAATGCAATACAGCACTGTACCAGGGCCAGAACGTCCCCCCCCCCCCCCCACCCCACCCCCCCTTCCCAGCCCAGCTTCTCGTCATGCTAGTCCGTCATCAGACATGTCCAGTGCTGTCCACTTCGTCCCACTAGACTGGTGAAGGGCTGCTGGAGGTTTCACACACACACACACACACACACACACACTGCCCAGTGATGCTCCAGTCTCCCAGATTTGACACACACACACACACACACACATATATACATACATACATACATACATACATACATACATACATACATACATACACACACACACACACACACACACACACAGACACACACACACACACAGACATACATATATATACACACACACACACACACATGCAGGAGGACCCAGGGTTTCTAGAGATGGCCTTTTGTCGCAATGACACACACACACACACACACACACACACACACACACACACACACACACACACACACACACACAGACACACACACAGACACGGGCAGAGGGGTGCCACGGCGACCGGCTGGAAGTGGGGCAGCGTTGTTTCCCGGGTAACCCTCATTTGTTGTGCTCTTGGCAGGCTCTGCCCCAGTGTCATGTGACCCACTCTGCTGGTGCTGGCAAGCGCATGGGGCAAGCTGGGTCAGACTTTTGTGGTGGTGGAGTGTGTGTGTGTGTGTGTGTGTGTGTGTGGGGTGCAGGGAATGGATCTTGTGTGTGTGCGTGTGTGTGGTGCAGAGAATGGATCTTTGTGTGTGTGTGTGTGTGTGTTTGGGGGGGGGGGGGGGGGGTTCTGTTGTTCTCTGGCCCGACAGTGCTGGGATTGATGACTGGAGCAGGGATGGTGACCCCTGGCAATGGATGGACAGACAGGGAGTGGGTCCAAATCAACTCCCGAGTCGGAACCCCGCTGTAACACACACACACACACACACACACACACTGAGTCACTCACGCTATAAAAACACTCGGTGGAGAAATTCCAAAAAGGCCTGACTTAGAAAACCTTTTTCTGTACACACGCACATTCACAGACACACTGTAAACACACACACACTGAATTTGGGGAGACGGTCTAAGCTAACCTGATTCAAATACACCCACTTGTACAAAGCCAAAAATACACGCACCACCACACAAACACACACACACACACACACACACACACACACACACACACACACACACACTCCAAACACGGTCCTGCCAAAAATGCTGTTTTGACCTCAGTGCTAACTCACACACACACAGACTGCCACAGACACACACACACGTACACACACACACACACACACACACACACACATACAAACACACACACTGCTCCACCCCAGTGGGCAGCCAAGCCCAGTGTGTTCTGGCCCAGTTGAGGGCCACATCCGGCCCACGGGTCGGGACCAGTCGCCTGCTGCGCTGCCACAGTGCTTCACACTACTCTCAGGACACACTCTTATTGAAGCTCTTACTCCTTTACACACACACACACACACTCTTTTATTCTTTTATCCTTTTGCTTTTATATTTTATTATACCTCATTTGTTTACTTGATATCGTTTTATGTGCCTTTTTTAAAAGACTCGCCTTCGTGTATTCACTCCATGTTTTTTTTTTTAAACTGTTATCTGATATAATCTGATTAAACTGATATGATTTTGTATTATTTTTTTACATATGGTTTTTACATGGCTGTGTGAGACTGGGCTGGCTAGTTTTTCCTCTGAAGGCCTGTTCTCCCCTGTCCAAGAGGCCTCACGCAAGGCTGGAGGTTGACCTGTCTGATCTGTGCCATTCGTGTGCCAGTCTACCTACTGGGCAGGAACACTTACTGCTCACCTCTACAGCTCCTCGCTGCTGCCAATGCCCACCGCCATGCCAATGCCCATCGCCATGCCACGCTCATTCAGGTCAGATAGGGAAATGTACTGTTTACAAACCCCACACGACACGACACATCACATCTTGCTAATGCAGACGGGGAGGTGTGTGTGTGCGGGGGGGGCTGTTCTGCCTTTAGGCTTAATCATGGCCATGTGTGATGATGGCTACTGCAGAACCCTCAGACGGAACACTCAGACTCCACCGTACTGGCCCATTCTACTGCCCCACCGCGAAGTTCCGCTCTATTACACTGCTCTAGTGCCTCATCCTAAAGTTCCGCTCTAGAACACTGCTCTACTCTCCTACCCTACTGCCCCACCCTAATGTTCCGCTCTATTACCCTGCTCTACTGCCCCACCCTAATGTTCCGCTCTATTACCCTGCTCTACTGCCCCACCCTAATGTTCCACTCTATTACCCTGCTCTACTGCCCCACCCTAATGTTCCGCTCTATTACCCTGCTCTACTGCCCCACCCTAATGTTCCACTCTATTACCCTGCTCTACTGCCCCACCTCAATGTTCCGCTCTATTACCCTGCTCTACTGCCCCACCTCAATGTTCCGCTCTATTACCCTGCTCTACTGCCCCACCTCAATGTTCCGCTCCACTCCCCCCTGCTCTGCCCTGCCCTGCCTTTCTGCTCCGTTCCCCATCTTATTGTCCCCTACACCCCAGCTATGGCTTCCTTCTGCCCCACCCTACCAATTCACCCTACTGCCCTGTTCTGTTACCCCTCTCTACCACCTCACTGCATGGCCCTGCTCTGTTTGCCCCTCCCTGTTATTGCCCCACCCAAGTGGCCCCTCTCCCCTGCCCCCTCTAAGAGCTTTAAGTGCCTCCTTAAGAGTAGCTATAAAGGGACCGCATCAGCAAGGGGCCACCGTGTCTATTCTGTCAATCACTGAATCGGAACACCTCTGTTTGCGCTAGCGTTGGAGCTGGTTACAGTAATCACTGAATCGGAACACCTCTGTTTGCGCTAGCGTTGGAGCTGGTTACAGTAATCACTGAATCGGAACACCTCTGTTTGCGCTAGCGTTGGAGCTGGTTACAGTAATCACTGAATCGGAACACCTCTGTTTGCGCTAGCGCCTCTGTTTGCGCTAGCGTTGGAGCTGGTTACAGTAATCACTGAATCGGAACACCTCTGTTTGCGCTAGCGCCTCTGTTTGCGCTAGCGTTGGAGCTGGTTACAGTAATCACTGAATCGGAACACCTCTGTTTGCGCTAGCGCCTCTGTTTGCGCTAGCGTTGGAGCTGGTTACAGTAATCACTGAATCGGAACACCTCCGTTTGCGCTAGCGTTGGAGCTGGTTACAGTAATCACTGAATCGGAACACCTCTGTTTGCGCTAGCGCCTCTGTTTGCGCTAGCGTTGGAGCTGGTTACAGTAACCATGCCCTGTTGCTCCCAAGGAACAAAGGCGCCATCACTAAACCACTTCCATCATAAAAAGGCACTTGTGATTTGAAGGATGTTCCACTTTGAACGAGATGACAGTGATCCAAAGCTGGCTTTTTACTTCCTAATGTGTGAGGGATTTCTTTTTATTGCTGTTTTACCATCCAAGTGTTGAAGGAGATATGTCTGCGTGCACTGCAATATTGTGTAAATGTTCCATTGATTGCCTAGGTTTGATGTGTTTTTATCTTGTATTTCCTGTACTTTACCAATCAATCTCACTTTGTTTTTCCTGTTTTCATTTTGAGCTTGTTTCCTTCCTTACCCTTTTCATTCCGTGGTTTTCCACTGATGTCCACTGTGCTCAGTGAGCTCCTGCCTATCGGATCTATGTGAAGTTGCCACTGGGTTTATGCTTGAAGATAGATTATTTGTGGTACATCTGTGTGTACATATGTTTGAGATTGCTTCTTTTGTTTTCCTTCTGAATACAGTCTGGTGTTGCCATTGACCTGCTGAATGATGTTATCTCGCTGGTGTCACGTTAGCTGCTAGGCTAAGCTAAGCTAGTTTCCCCCTAGAAGCCACAAGACTTAGAGACATGTATACGGCTCAGGGGCCGTATTCACAAAGAATTTTAAGGCTAAAAGTAGCTCCTAAGTGGCGAATTTAGGAGCAACTCCTAAAAATAATGGGCGTGTCACTCCTAACTTTAGGACTCCTAATTTTTTTCACTAAAAGTAATTCACAAAGCATTTTAGACCTAAAAGTAGCACCTAAGTCTGGGACAGCCTAAAAGAAGTCGAGAGGACTCCTAACTCACTAAGACCTATTCACAAACAGCTTTTTGTGGCATTTCACGTTGCGATGTTTTGAAATGGGTATGCGCAACAGGAGCTTCCAATCGCGAGGGAACAATTTTGCATTGTAGGCATAAAAGGGATGCTATAACGCCACCAACAACAACCAAAACTACTCATCGTCAACATGTAAATTAAATGTAACGTTTCATTGTGAATCAAATTAAAATGTTCTCCTCTTTGCAAACGTAGGCATATGGTGACAGATTAATTTAATAATGTTGCAAAGATAGCCTAGCCTACTGCATCAATCCGTAGGCCTATGTTTTATTAGGCTACTAGGCTATTTGTTTTGCCTTACTCTTTATTAATTTAGGCTAGGCCTTTTTATTCAGTTATTCATCATCTTCCGTCCTTCGCACTACTTGTGTAGCGCACGCATTCTCAGACCTGTCACCGGTCACTCATCATCGTAAGGGAGGTGTTTGGAATCATTCCCGCGTTACAATCATCAGCCAATCAAGGTGGTCACTTCAGTCAAGCTCGTGCATGAGTAATGACGTCATCCATAGCAACGAAGACTCACTCTTAGTTTAGGAGTTGTCATTTTTCCTTACTAAGAGTAGGTCTGAAAGGCTTTGTGAATAACTTTTAAGAGAAAACTCCTAGCTAAAATCTTTTAGTGCGATTTAGGAGTACTCCTAGTGGTAAGATAAAAGGCTTTGTGAATACGGCCCCAGATGCTGTTCCATGAAGATTTACTGAGAGCCAAGCATACGCACACAGTCCAGGCGTCGCTTTTAACATGCTTACATGACTTGTGTATCACTTAAGCTGATTGTCAGGTCAGATTACTTTATAGCTTATCACTTAAGAACACATTGAGCCTTGAAACAACGACGATGGCATGCCCATCACTGCTAGAGGCTGCCCGAGATGCTACTGCCTTGGCTATATACTGGTAGTCCCCCATACATACACTGGGTCATGTCTATATCTACTGTGGAGCAATAACTGCTAATGTTAGAATGCTAACAGGTTAATACCGCTACTACTCTTACTTGGCCATGGCTGAGTTTGACTGTATACTGCATATAGGCTAATATCAGGGCAGAGTTGTGTTGTTGGGTTCCCTTAGGTTACTTCCATGCTCAGCATCGCTGTTTCAGGATGATGTCAAGCGTAACATCACCAGTTGTGGTAAAGAGGTAAAACTCTGTGAAATAAAGTAGTCCTGTTGAAGACTAGACCAGGAACATCCCAAGTTGTGACCGGGCCACTGCTGAAACAGGTGCACTCTGGGATTGTTTTACCATTGTGTTTTTGTTGTTTTGTTTGTTTGTTTTGTTTTTGTTTTTGTTTTCTGCTTTGTGATTCACAATGCCATATCATATCAAAACAATAGGTCTCAGAGCTTGCTCCTCATCTATATCACTTGAACACAGTGCAAGGGGACATATAGTATAGTATAGCATATATTATATTATATTTCATTAAAGAAGGCTAATGAACACAGTGCAAGGAGACATATAGTATAGTATAGCATATATTATATTATCTTATCATTAAAGAAGGCTAATGAACACAGTGCAAGGAGACATATAGTATAGTATAGCATATATTATATTATCTTATCATTAAAGAAGGCTAATGAAGAAGAACCATCCATATCTCTTGGTGTCTCTCCTATGGGCTTGTTTGCTTTTGGTTTCACTCAAATGCTTTATTGGTGTATTGGGAACAGATCGTAAATGCTATAAACTATATATATATATATATATATATATGAAATGTTATTTATTCCATCATTATTTTTAAAAATAAATTGTGATTTATACACTTTATGTGATCTGTGCTTTATTTAAGACATTTCTGCTGGCAACAGTATTATCCTCCATAATATGTAATATATTGAATGCACCTTTCGTAATGATTTTTGCCAAGAATATCAGGGCTTTGAACCGATTTTTTTCCCCAATCGGTTCGTTCCGAACAGAAACGGAATTATAACGTTTCCGGTTATGAGTTCCACCAATAAATTGACGTTCCCGAACCGGTTAGAACAAAAAAATACTGTTCCCGGAACGGTTAATTTCGTTCCTGTCAGCTGTTTAATGCTATAGAATTATGTCACATCTTTCTCATCCAGCTTAAACCAAATGTAATAATATTACAACCATTATTAAATAATAATAATTATATTATTATATAATTTACAACAAATTCCAACTGTTGGGGGGGAAAGGCCATCCAGTAGGCCTACTCATACCGTAACAAGCCATCTGTGCATTAGGCAAACAGAGGTGTTGGCGCCATTTAGCCAAATGTTCGCTAGTCCATCATTAACGTGGAGTCGACAAATATAGCTATTGTTATTGTGTTTGGAATGAGCGTTTTAATTAACGATGGATCGTAATTTACCCCTTATTTAAGATGTGGAGTGGAGACTTTGTAATCCACCGCTCTTTCTCCATACAGTCAGCGAATGTCTGATGTGATGTCACACAGGAAGTGAACCTCAGCCGTCATAGTAACGTGCGCAGGAAAATAATTACTTTTTTTTTTAGGCAACGAAAACTTTGAGGAACGAAATAAAACCGGTATTAACCGGTTACCATTATTTTTAAATAAGTGTTCCTGTTCCAGAACATAAAAAATAATAACGTTTCCGGTTTCGTTCCTGTTCCCTGTAAAATACAAAAAGTTCCCGGTTTTCGTTTTCGTTCCTTGAACCGGTTCAAAGCCCTGAAGAATATACAAATCATCAGTTGATTTCCTGGCTTACTGCTGCAAGGTACAAGTGGATTTTTTTGAAAATATTTGCTTGAAAATATTTGTTTTAGGAAATCTGAATATGAGAGTATTTGTCTCAAAATATGTCTAGAAGAATTGTCCAAAAGTATTGTAGTAGAGGTCGTCATTGGAAGTCTTAGAATTCCATGAATCAAAGACCTCCTTAATTTGATATCAGATGTCACATGAATAGGCCAAATTAATTTGATATTTGGTTTAAATCTCATCCTAGTCCTGGAAATGTATCTCTCCACACTGGGTGGGCTAGAGCAATGTCCTTACTCAAACATGTTCTTGCAGAAGGTCTCCATAACACAAAGGCAATGCTTTATGTGACCTGCCCCCCCCCCCCCCCCCCCCCGTCCATGTGCTGTATGATGAACCCTTACCCCATCAACCTGACCTTGCCACCTCATAAAGATATCACTCCTGCGTTTCATTCTCTCTCTAAACGGGGTGGTAATGAACCCAAGCCAGGCCCTAAAATTGGGTCGCTGAGGTCATATTTACGTACGTTCCTGTGCTCCGCGTTCGCTGTCCTCAGTGACACTTCCAAAATGGCCGCTGTTATTCCAGTTCCACTGAGAGCGAGCGTTGTCCTGGTGATGGCGGAGGGCTCCACCGGTCTCTCTGTGCTCTCCCGCGCTGTCCCACTCCCTGTCCATTTGTTTCTCTTTAATAACGAGCCTCTCGGCGTCCTGAAGTCATCCCATCTGCGGTGGACCTTGGGCTGTCAATCACGCACGCAGGGTTATTTGCACAGGCGAACACAAATAAATCCTGAGCAGTCCTTCCTCCTCCGACCCCCTCGGCACCCCAGCCCCTCTCCCTCTTCCTCTCCCTCTTCCTCTCTCTCTCTCCTCCTCTGTTCCTGCGGCCTCTCTCTCCCTCTCTCTCTCTCCTCTGTTCCTGCGGCCTCTCTCTCTCTCTCTCCCTCTTCCTCTCTCTCTCTCTCTCCTCTGTTCCTGCGGCCTCTCTCTCTCTCTCTCTCTCTCTCTCTCTCCTCTGTTCCTGCGGCCTCTCTCTCTCACCATGGCCTCAGGCCCCTCTATCACAACATCCCTCTATCTTCTCCCTTTTTCATCCATCCTCTTTCTATCCCTTTTTCATTCCCTTCCTACATCTTGCTTTATCTCTCCTTTCCTTGGATAAACATATCTATCTATCTATCTATCTATCTATCTATCCTTCCATCCAGCGTTGCCATGTCTCCCACTTCCCTCAGTTTTGTTCTATACATCGGTCACCTCTTCCTTGGGGTCAACCCTCCACTGAGTGCTGAGGTTATTTGTTGAGATGACCTTAGGATCCGTCGGGTCAATCTTCATAACCAGCAGCAGATGTCCCTGATGAGGATGGCTCTCTCGATTGTTCTTTAAGCAAACAGGCCCTTTCACAAGGGGCACTGTGTTACTGTCGTATGGCA
>NC_055974.1:27591799-27594299 GCF_018492685.1 Alosa sapidissima
ATAAAACTCCAGCAGTTCATAACTAGCCTATTGTAGCTTATTTTAAAATGAAAACATGGGTAAATCATCATGAATTTCAATGATTTGGCTATGACATGACTTGACTTGACTTGACTTGACTTGCTTGACTGTCACAAAAAATGACTTGGACTTGCTTGAAACTTGAAGGTTAAGACTTGAGACTTGCTTGTGACTTGCACATGTGTGACTTACTCCCACCTCTGACAAACACACACACACACACAGAACGAGAGAGAGCACTGTTCATCTGGGTTACTTGAATGACATCATGTACAGTGACTGATGTGGTCAGTTGGTCGCTGGTGGGGGGTGGAGCCGACCAATTCGCCCCTCTTCCTCTCCACCCTCCACGTGCTCCCCAGCAGACAGGACAGGGGGAACATGAGCATCTCCACCCCAGGGCTGGGTGCACCGTCCGGGGCCACAGCAATTACGTGTGCCTGCTGAGCCCCTGGAGGTGAGCCTGGGGGCTGCGGACAACCAGCTGAACAAACAAGCCCCTGAGATGGGAGAGAAGAGAGAGGGGGAAGAGGAAGGAGAGAGAGAGAGAGAGGGAAGGAGGAAAAGCAGAGAGAGGAGAGATGGGAGAGAGAGGAGGAAGAGGAAGAGAGGAGAGAGAGAGAGAGAGAAAGGAGAGAGAGAGAGAGGGGAGGAGGAAAATCAGAGAGAGGAGAAATAGGAAGGAGAGAGAGGATAGAGAGGAGAGAATGGAGAGAGAGAGAGAGAGAAAGGAGAGAGAGAGAGAGGGGAGGAGGAAAATCAGAGAGAGGAGAAAGGAGAGATGGGAGAGAGAGAGAGAGAGAGAGGAGAGAGAGAGAGAGGGGAGGAGGAAAAGCAGAGAGAGGAGAAATAGGAAGGAGAGAGAGGAGAGATGGGAGAGAGAGGAGGAAGAGGAAGAGAGGATAGAGAGGAGAGAATGGAGAGAGAGAGAGAGGAGGAGGAAAAGCAGAGAGAGGAGAAAGGAGAGATGGGAGAGGGAGAGAGAGGAGAGAGAGGAAGAAAACAGAGGTGGGGAGGTAGAGAAGGGAGGTGGCAGAATGAAGGAGAATCAGAACCACTGGGACCATTCTGCTACAGAACCAGCCGCCAGAGGAAGGTTCTCATTCCCTCAGCAGACAGAGGAAGGTTCTCATTCCCTCAGCAGCCAGATTCTCATTCCCTCAGCAAACAGAGGAAGGTTCTCATTCCCTCAGCAGCCAGAAGAAGGTTCTCATTCCCTCAGCAAACAGAGGAAGGTTCTCATTCCCTCAGCAACCAGCAGCCGGTTGCACCAGTAGAATGTAAGGTTGATCGTAAGTTTAGGTGTAAGGTGTGTCTTTAATCTTACGTTGAAACTAACTAGTTTTAAACTAGCGCTGCATTCTTTTCCTGTTGCAGCATTGCTACTTAAGGTACACCGTAGTTAGTAGCTACTAAATCAAAATGTTGTCACATAGAATGACGTTTTTACCGTTAACAACCAATCAATATCACTGTCTAATGATATCGGAAGTGTCAGACTCACAGTACGTTGCTAATGTCCGTTGTAACATTGTATGCTAAAGCTGCATTTAGGTTTGACTTCCTCGGCACTTACTTTATTGTATGAAATAAAATAACACTGTATTTTTAATAACAGACTTTATTTTGTTGTATATGTGCTTTGAAAATATTTCAGCCACCACTTGGCCTAACGTAGGCTACCGCAGTGGATAGCTAGTGAAGGTAACAGTAACACTCAATATTTATTATATGGCTAATGAAATCTCTGATAACAGATTAATCAGCAGCAATGACATTTGTGCTTTGTGTGGTAATGATAGGTATAGATGTTCAGTATTTGGACTGTTAGGTCCATACGTTTTCCAGTGAATACAATTCAAGCACTGTTCAAGTGAACTAAATGTGTAATCTGCTGTGTATGTAACTCTTCTCGACTGATACTATGTTAAATTTAACATTCCCACCATTTAAATGTGAAAACCATTTTAACAAATGACTTACGATGGGCCTTACACCTAGGGAAAGGGTGTTGTGTAACATTTAAGTTAGTAACTTAGTGTTAGCCCTAACATTTTAGTAGCTCTTAAACTCCAACCTAGTGCCAGTTTACATTAGAACTAAGCTAAGATGGAACTTACGTTTAACTGGTGCAACCGGCTGCAGGGAGAACCAGAACTACTGGGCTCATTCTGTTCCAGAACCAGCAACCAAATGAAGGTTCTTGTTCCCTCAGCTTCCTGTTCTTTCAGGAACCAGATGACGGTTCTTCTTGGTGTTGTTGTGTCAGTGTGTCTCAGACCAGTAGATTGTCCCTGTGTTTGCTACAGAACTGCCACATATGCTGCTGTAGCGAGAGAGGGAGAGAGAGAGAGAGGGAGAGAGAGAGGGAGAGAGGGAGAGAGGGAGAGAGAGAGAGAGAGAGAGAGAGAGAGAGATGGAGAGGGAGAGAGTGAGAGAGAGAGGGAGAGAGGGAGAGAGAGAGAGGGAACGTAACAGA
>NC_055974.1:27616799-27644299 GCF_018492685.1 Alosa sapidissima
TTTAACAATATTAAAGCGTTTCATAAACAGCACCACAACTCTGCAATGTTACACAGCATCACAGTTTTATAACCTTAAACAGCTCCACCATTTTACAATATTAAAGTGTTTCATAAACAGCACTACAACTATGCAATGTTACACAGCATCACAGTTGTATCAGTTTAATCAGCACAGAGTCAGAGTGTTAAACTGTACCACAGGCCTTTAAACCTTAAACAGCATGATATAGCCCCAAAGAGACCCCCCCCCCCCACACACACACACACACATGCCTCTGTGTGGTCCCCTGTGTGTGTGTGTGTGTGTGTGTGTGTGTGTGAGTCGTCTGCCTACTACAGTTCTCCTTTCTCCTTCATTACACTGGTAATTATTCTGCCTCTTAAACACGCATATGGGTTTGGGAGCCCGAGCGTGTTCATGTTTGATCGTTATCGCCGTTGTCACTAAGCGTCATTTAAGCGTGAGACGAGACGGCCTAGTGGCATCCCTTCCACGCCCCTGACACCCACAGAGAGAATCACTCACCTCATTTCACCAGGACACACATCCTGGGCAGCAACATTAGGACTATTATATCATACAGTACTGTTTAAAGATGCATTATGGAGGGACTATTATATCGTACAGTACTGTTTAAGGATGCATTATGGAGGGACTATTATATCGTACAGTACTGTTTAAAGATGCATTATGGAGGGACTATTATATCGTACAGTACTGTTTAAAGATGCATTATGGGGGGAACTTCATTTATGAATCGCTTTTTATTGCCTATCTGTGAACAGGCTGTAGTCTTAACTAAAAAGATTAAACAAATCCCCTGACTTTCTAGGTTTTCTAAAACAGCTTGTATTTGGTTTTCCATGGAAAGGACTCGGGTCAGAAACCCCTCAAATCTATTAACTGTGACATTATGCACCATGAAAGTCTATGAAAGTACTACCTTATTCGGTGAAAACTAACACCCAGTGTGTGACAAGGGTTGCTAAGTGATGACAAGTGTGTGACAAGGGTTGCTAAGTGATGACACCAAGTGATGACAAGGGTTGCTAACCACACATAAATATGTGCTATGTCTTGAATGTGCTGAGTGTGTTAGTGTGTTAGGAGAGGAGGTACCCTCAGAAGAGTTGGGTCTCCAAGAGCAGAAGGGCGCCTCTGCTCTGGCAGCACTTGTTTGGAACCAAGGACTCAGCTTTACAAGCTGAAGTGCCTCTCTGGTCTCTCCTCCTGGCCTGTGTGATAACATGGGGGAATAAAGTTCCTTGAACCTGAAAAAGGTTCCTGCAGTGAGACAAGGTTCCTGCAGTGAGAGTGGTTCAGGAACTGAAGCGAATGGCAGAAATCCCTAGGGGAGACTTGGCTGTGTGATTGACTGAATGAGATCCCTCGGGCTTACCACATGGACATGCATCCCTTAAACAGCCTCCGACACACACACACACACACACACACACAAACACACACACACACACACACACACACTGCAAGAAAACTCCTGGGAGATGATCAGAAAGATAGGAGACTTACAAATCACTGCCCAGAAACCAATGCTATCGCCCTTGATCTGAGAACACAGGTAACAGCAGATATTTACAGACTGGCTTAGCCCCCCACTCTCACATTCTCTCCCCTCGATCACTCTCTCTCTTTTTCTTTTTCTTTCACTCTCTCTCTTCTCTACTTTCCTTTCTTCTCCCTCTCTCTCCCCCCCTACTATTTTCTCTATCATTCACCCTTCTCTCTCTCTCCCTTTCTTTCTTTTCTTTCTCTCTCTGCCCCCCCTTTCTCCCTACCTTTCTTTTCTCTTTCTCTTGCTCTCTCTCCCCAGTGAGGAGGTTTGTTATCTGGGCATAAAATGTTGTGTTGTGTGGAGGTCCTGGGGCTGGGGCTGGGAGCAGGCCTGAGCTAGACTGGCTCCTCGGCTCTGCTCATGTTATTTCGCTGCTTACTCGGCCCTGACGAGTGCTGCCCAGGGTAATTGGTGAACAAAGACCCCATTGTTGCGGTGGTGGGGTGGAGTGGGTGTGGTGGGGGGTGGGGGTCATGGGCTAGGGGCATGGGCTTGGGTGTGTGTGTGTGTGTGTGTGTGTGTGTGTGTGTGTGTGTGTGGAGGGGGTACACCGGCTGACTGACTGAGGCCTAAAAAGGAGTGAGGTTGGGGCAAGGAACTCCCCACCTAACGGGAACGGCATGTACCATGTCCTGTATCTCATATACAGCCGGCTGGGTTCAACGCAGTTCACTCTACCTCCGTGGGCATTTGGGTCTAATGGATATGTGTGTGTGTGTGTGTTTGTGTGTGTGTGTGTGTGTGTGTGCGTAAGGGTATATGTGTGTGAGGGCATTGCATGGTGTGTGTGTGTGTGGGGGGGGGTCTCTTAAGCACCACTCAGGGGTAAGCTACAGTACGCAGATCTAGAATCTCCAAGTATGCACGGAAGATAGCGACAATTCCACAGTAGGTTTTTTGTTCCCAGATAGCGATAGTGATTCCTAAGGAGGAACAGGGCTCTGATTCGGGTCGGACTCAAACCAGAACCCACTCTTACTATACACCTGCATACCAGGTGCATAAAGGCACCTTTATCAGGCAGACGTGGCCCATTTGAGCTCACCTGAGCTATAATGTACGATGCTGCAGGTGTGGGAGCGCCGGATAAGCATTACCGGCCAACCCTGCTGTAGATTGGCCAGATTGTGATGTCAAGATGTCCAATACGGCTCTAGGGAGTCCCTGGCAAAACCATAAGCGCCCCTATATAGTTAAGCACCATTAGCACCCCTATATAGTTAAGCTCCATTAGCACCCCTATATAGTTAAGCTCCATAAGCACCCCTATATAGTTAAGCACCATTAGCACCCCTATATAGTTATGCCCCTATATAGTTAAGCTCCATTAGCACCCCTATATAGTTAAGCTCCATTAGCACCCCTATATAGTTATGCCCCTATATAGTTAAGCTCCATTAGCACCCCTATATAGTTAAGCTCCATTAGCACCCCTATATAGTTAAAGGAGAATTCCGGTGTGATATTGACCTAAAGTGTATCGAAACATGATACCGAGTGTGAACGTATGTCTCATAGCCCATCTCGGCTTGTCCCCTGCACTCCAAAATCTGGCGCTAGTTAGCCGATGCTACCAACATCTTTTTCAATAGTGGTGCTTCGGCATCGGGCTAGCCATGCAAATAAATCACTGTTTTACACCCATTTACGAGGCTCAATGTATCTCCACACTTCATTGGTAGACTTCCGAGGGCCCTGACATTTAAAACGAGACATTGAGAACTTTGAAAAAGCACTGGTAGTTTACTTACAAGACGATTTATACAGACAGTATCTTCACGAAGTTTAGCGTTTGCAGCCATCTTGAATTTAGTCACGATAAGTCGAGCAACGAGTAAGAATGAACAGCTATGATAAGGGATCAGATTCCAAAAATAATTCAGTGGAAATGCATGGATTCCAGTTGCTGCTACTGGAAGAAACTGGAATCCATGCATTTCCACTGAATTATTTTTGGAATCTGATCCCTTATCATAGCTGTTCATTCTTACTCGTTGCTCGACTTATCGTGACTAAATTCAAGATGGCTGCAAACGTTAAATTTCGTGAAGATACTGTCTGTATAAATCGTCTTGTAAGTAAACTACCAGTGCTTTTTCAAAGTTCTCAATGTCTCGTTTTAAATGTCAGGGCCCTAGGAAGTCTACCAATGAAGTGTGGAGATACATTGAGCCTCGTAAATGGGTGTAAAACAGTGATTTATTTGCATGGCTAGCCCGATGCCGAAGCACCACTACTGGAAAAAGTTGTTGGTAGCATCGGCTAACTAGCGCCAGATTTTGGAGTGCAGGGGACAAGTCGAGATGGGCTATGAGACATACGTTCACACTCGGTATCATGTTTCAATACACTTTAGGTCAATATCACACCGGAATTCTCCTTTAAGCTCCATTAGCACCCCTATATAGTTAAGCTCCATTAGCACCCCTATATAGTTATGCCCCTATATAGTTAAGCTCCATTAGCACCCCTATATAGTTAAGCTCCATTAGCACCCCTAGTTAAGCTCCATTAGCACCCCTATATAGTTAAGCCCCTATATAGTTAAGCTCCATTAGCACCCCTATATAGTTATGCCCCTATATAGTTATGCTCCATTAGCACCCCTATATAGTTAAGCTCCATTAGCACCCCTATATAGTTATGTGGTAGGTTAGTTATCTCAGACCGAAATACTCGGAAATCACTGATCTAATCTGTCTTTCAATCAACACACACACACACACACACACAAATCTGCCTCAGCATCTCTGTTGTGTCCATACTCCTTAGCGCACCTTGATATTTCTTGATGAGGGCCTTCTCCCTGCGCTGGCCTCCTCACCCCGCTGTGATCCACCCCCCCCCCCCCCCCCCAATCCCAGCTCCAGGCTGCCCCAGAGTGAGGCTGCCCCCTGCCCCCAGGCTGCCCCAGAGAAGCCCCCTGACGCGGTGCTCAGGCCCCTTGTTACACTCAATTACGTCCATGCGTTGTTCCTCAACGGGAATAAGATTGTAATGTAATTAAACGCAGTTGATTAGTCTCCCAGCAGAGCTCCTCACTGCACTCTCCCTGCTTCACTTGCCCCTCTCTCTCTTGCTCGCTCTCTCTCTTGGGGCGAGAGACACTGAAATAGCATACAGCAGAGCCACGTGCAAAAAGGAGTATATTTCATAACATGTCTCCATTATGTGAGTGAATATTAATGCTACAATAAAAAATGAGACATGTTGATGATACTATCGAAAGTTGTGAGAGACTACGTGTTTTGTTTTCTTATAAGTTGCGCTCGTGTTGTTAGCTGGTTTTGATGTGGGTCGGGAGAGTTGCACATCATGCCATGTGGACGTTAATAATATTGTCTTCGTATGCACGTCGTATGTGACAACATGTTTGTCGTCCAGACAAAACCCAACAGGCCGAGACATTTCATGCCCAATAGGTGTGCCACGGTCACGCCAGTCAAAGCGTCTGAATGCGGCTGAAAAGACTCACAGAGAGCCGCAGACGCGGACGCATAAAGGGCCGCGAGATAGAAAAGCTGGAGCCGGCCCGGGAAAGCAGACAGAGATAGAGAGATGGGCCCGACAGCAGTTTTGTCTCGCCCCCAGCGGGCGCCCTCTGAGTGCTCCGCCTGCTCCGTGGGGCTTTGTGGGAGAGCGCGGCGAGTGAATGGGGCCATCGGTGGCGGACGCTTGGCAGTGGCCCCCTTGTTTACTCTGAAGTTTCTCCTTGTTTGTTTGTGCGCGGAGCTCATTGTCGGCGCTCGCACTTGACGGCTGGTTAGTGGCTGCTGGGAACAAGGAGGCTCTTTCACAGGCCCCAGCAGGTGCAGAGGATTTCCCCCTGTGTGTGTGTGTGTGTGTGTGTGTGTGTCTCAGACCTGTCTGCCTGGGCCTAGAGGATTTATATACACACACACACACAGACACACACACACGCAGGCGTCATGAGAAAAACACACAAATACACACACTGATGCTGAACACATGCAAAAAGCAAACAAACTGTGCTGTGCTGGATTAAGGCTCAAATTGAAAGTAAGTTTGGCGTGTTCCTTATCTAAAGGAAACACACACACACACACACACACACATATACATAGAGAGAGAGAGAGAGAGAGAGGGAGAGAGATAAATAATGTAAAATGGCCACATTTGTTAAGTCTGAAGTTTGTCAATTATTTTGTGCTGTCCAGAGTTGCTGAACATATAGGCATAAAGTTTATTATGGTAAATAGCCTATATCGCCCAATTAACAAAACAAGATTATTGTCTAATTGGTTCAAATAGCTCAAGTAACTATAAGTGTTTTTCCCCCTTCAAATGTCCTGAACTATCCAAATCGTTCCCATGCTTAAAAACCTCTCGAGATCTGGCTATTAACAATCTTCCTCTCACCCCGGATGGATCTTCAAAGGGCCGGCGGGGGGTTATTTGAATGGAGGTTAGATTGACAGGTTGCTGTGTGTTAGACATTTTTCACAAGGCTAATTTCCCATGCCGATGGTGTCACCGCAGATAACTTAATTAACCTTTCACACCAGTTGAACTGGGTGATTGACAAGTGTCCGTTGCAGATAATGGGTCATTTGTTTGGAGTGAAGATGTAGACTTCGACTAGACGGAAACGTGGCGCTTCATAGTCAAAGTCTTCGAGATGTCATGTGAAGACAGAAGGTCGTGAACGTTATGGCTGCCCGCACAGTTGCAGTTTACTCCCTAAGACAAGACCTACGACACCTAAACACATTACTAATAAAAACAGTTTAACATCACCTCTTCCCCCGTGAATTTAGTCTTGTGGTTCAACTGCGGTGACAAATGTGTCGTCTCCCTCTAGTGGGGAGAATATATACCGCAATGACGATTTTTTTGAAGGAGTAGGTAATTCATTCCATGGGATTTTAATGTAGACGAAGGCTACACTTCCCTGTTGTAGGCTACTAACATTAAACTCGGCACCAACTCCTGTCGTTTGACCTAGTCATAATATCGAACATTTAGAGACTTTTCGTTTCAAGAACATATTCGTATGAATTTAAGCGTGAACTCTAACATATAGCCTAGTTGTTTTTAGCAATAAGTCTAAATGATCATGGGATCGTCTCGGCCTGTTCTGTAGCCTAGTTGAGTAGCCTACGAAAGGGTATGTTGTGATTAAGTAGGCTAATTATGAATGAGGTGTTGAATGAGCACAGAAAGACAAACTTGGAGCAGAAGCGCCGTCCCGTGGAGAGAACTGACTAGCACAACCAAGGCATAGCAAACCACTTCCTGATCAAAGCGTGGCTTGGACGGGACTTGACATTTTAAACATGTATTTAAAAAAATGCATTATCGCTTTCACTTGTCTCACATTTTGTAGGCCTACCTAAAGCGTATAAAGCTAATTTAGAGCATGGATAAGGTATGGAAAGTGAAGCGCTTTCACAACTTCACAACAAGCCAAGGTTAGTGAGGCTGAACAACAAAACGCGCCAGAAAAGATAGACCGTGCTCTAAAATAAATAGGTTATCTTTCTACTGAAAATAGTGTAACAAAGTGTGTGAAGACAGTTATGTGTGTAACAAGTTACAGGCTAACAACACGCAAACAGCCTGCAGAACTGCACTGGTTACACTCGTCATGTATTAACTTAAACATATACTTTATAGATTATAGATTATTATACTTTATACATAGAGTAGGCTACACGTTACAATGCATTATTTTTGTTAAAGCAGTTATAAGATCATTTCTAGAAAATGTCTGCTCTATGCCGTGTCAGGTATCAACCTGCCGTGACCCGGATTCGAACCGGGGTTGCTGCGGCCACAACGCAGAGTACTAACCACTATACGATCACGGCGCACTACCGAGCAGATGACGTCTGAGGTGGAAATGTAGGTATATGTTGTTGTGAAATATATTTGAGTGGCGATCTGGCCATGGAAGATCTGCCGTAGTCCACATTTTATTCTATAGCGTGGAAAAAGGGCTTTGGCCTGTTAATGAAGCTATCGAAATGAATAAGTGAGGGTATTTATTATTAAGTGATTATTCAAAATGGGTCATTATTGATTGACCTAAGTAGGCCTAGTGACCCGTTGTTTTATAGCCTAATTATTAGGCTACTCAGAATCTTATTTGTAGCCTCAGGACTGCAGGCACCATTAGGCATAAACTTTTATTTTATCTCCCGTTATGAAATATTTAACATTTGTCAAACCTTCTGAACTGGGAGCTATTTCAACCTATTGTCTAATAAGATCAGGCTGCTTACATTTGACCCAGGGGTCGGCAAAATTTCTCTCAAAAGGCCCATTTATTTTACCAGAAATGAAAAAACAAATGTATGGGGCCTCAAAGATATCGGAACCATTGAAAAGATTAAATTAAAAAACATCTCTATCTTTATTAGCCTCAGACACATATGGTAGTCGCCATGCTTTGCACATGTGCTGTATTGTACAGTATAATATTTTCACTAACTGTTAATATGTTGGGACAGCTTGGAGCTTAATAACTATATGAAATTGTTAGAAATATTTGATAACGTCCATTTTTAGAGAAAGCCAGGAAGCCACAAGAGAGGAGCTAAAGGGCCGCATGTGACCCTCGTCCCCCAGGTTGCCTTCCCCTGATTTGACCGAAAATCACCTGAGAAGCACCAATATGCTGAAAGATAAACCCTCATTATCTCTAAACTGTGCAAATATATTAAATGGTGATTTAACCCACTCTAATTACAACAAAGCAGATATAGCCTATATTCTAAATAAGAATATATTGCAATATTGTAAGAGGCTGTCATAATTTGGTTTTTAATATATTACAATGTCATAGGCCATTACAGATGCTAAATAGGCCACAGTGAATTAATTATGTAATGAACCATCACCATGACGAATTCTTTTAGCGATTTGTTCTCCTTTTGACCCAACAGTGTTCTTATGAAGTGCTGAGCTGCCACTCACATTCCCACACCCATACATTCACAAACATGTGTCACCTCACGTAGCCTAGTCTGGCCTTCAGCTTCAGCGCTCCCTGTACCCAGATGGGTTTATTTGGCTGTTAATTCTGCAGGATTCGGACACAAGGTCACCAGTATCGATCTATTTATGTAGCCCGGTAGCTGGCACGTCCTGGGCATCACGGCAGGGTGGCCAGCGCAGGCTAGATATGCCCCTCACAGAGCTGGCATCCTGTTAGCTGAGCCTTTTATTTACACAATATTGGCTAATATGTGCATTTCAACATCGCTTTCCTCACTAGTGTGTTGTCGTTCAAATTCTTTACATTTTCTTTGAAAGAGATAGACCAAGGGCTTTTTTGTTTTTATTATTATATTTTTTTTTCATAGATAGGCCAAAGTTATATTCAAAAATGTCACAATTGAAAATTACGAAGGAAGTTTTTTAAAATATATATATTTTTATTTCACATATAAATTCTCACAGGCAGTCACTTTCAGATCATATAAAATTGTAATGTTGATTGATATGTCTAAACATTGCAGCCAAATAATACTCATAAAGAACAAAGTGGGCCAATCTCAATAACATATCCCCAAAATAAATATGAATATGAACTACTGAAAATATCACAGGAAAGAATAGGATCTTGTAAACCAGTGTTTGATATGGAAGCTTATGATAATATAGTAACGGACAAGGCACTTTTTGTGAAGGGAGAGCAACACAGAGGTGATTGTGTTGCTTAATTGGAGCCACCAAAGGACGTGCGGGGCTTCCCAAGAAGCTCTGGTCCTGTGTCTTCACACTCCGCACCCCCCCTCCCCCCCCACCATCACCCCCCTCCACACACTCACACACACACACACACACACCATACAAAGAGGGGGATAGCCCTGCTTTATGTATTTATTTTTCAAAGGGGAGAGATGCGAGACAAGGAGGCGATTGTGCTCCTGTGCCGCGCGACTCCCGCGCGTCTCCCCCGCGTCTCCTGCTCTCCTCCTGCAGCGCCCCGTCAGAAGCCGCCACGCCGTATAGCAGAACTCCTCTGAGGTCTTTAAAAAGCCCAGATCCCAAAGACTTCTGGCTCGCTCACTCCTCTGCCACCACTGCTGTGTTCTTTGAAGCTCTGAAGCAGCATGGCCATGTGCCTGATTCCCTGTGCTGTATCTCGGTTACGGATACTCTGCACTGCACAGGGAAGTTGTTTTATTTCTTTTTTTATTTTGTTTTTAAAGATAAGGAATTTGATATAAAACTGTAGATCACACCACACTGTATTGTTAGTTATGGGTCACCCTGGGAAAATGAACATCGCATAAAAAAAGACACCACAACCATTATGAAATAACATGGATATTTTTCCACGTTTTATGTTCCTTGGACTCTGCCTCAGCACGTACCATTTAGGAAATCATGACTAGGGTGTGGGAAAGATGTCAGTTTGGAGGGGGACACCAAGGACACATTCTATTTTCTATTCAGTTATTTATAATTTGAACATTTCAGACAGGGACAAAAATAGAGACAGCGAATGTGTGTGTGTGTGTGTGTGTGTGTGTGTGTGTGTCTCCTGGTTCCCAAACATTTTTGTTTGCCATTCTGGTCAAGTGACAACAGCGGACACCTTGCTTATCCTATGGTGTACACCTATGGGGCACACACACACACACACATTCGCTCTCTCCACCTTGCTTATCCTATGGTGTCGGGCACACACACACACACACACACACACGTGTTCACTCTCTCCACCTTGCTTATCCTATGGTGTCGGGCAGATAAGCCTGTGTTGTGGGCAGTGGTCTGGAAAACAAGGGTTAAAAACGGGTTAATCTACAGAGAAGAGCGCTATGCAGGGCTCTCCTCCCGTATACTATATAGCTCGCTCTCTCTCACACACACACACACACACACACACACACACATATGGGCCTGATCTGCTGCATTGTCACTATTTGAAATTCCATAATGATTTATGGTGGAGGGTGCATTATTGCCAAGATGTGGGAATTTGTCAGTGGCAAATCTATTCATCAAACATGCCCACTGGAAATAAAGAGAAACTATTTCTTACTGTTAGATATGATATCTAATCCATTGCTGATATTCATTTAGGTACATGCATTATTGTGAAGAGTAGAGGATAATGCACCTGTCTAGTCTAAAAGTGAAGATTCTATACATTTCTGTAAATAGAAAACCACATATTGTGGTCACAATGATTTGAGAAAAGGTTATTTTCATCGCTCATTGTGCCATGATATTAATGCTAGTAAAATTAACATAATTATTTTACCAAACTAATCAATTCTGGAAAACAGGCAACATGTTAATGTTTTTTTCTTCTTTACAGTAAAACAAAAAACGTGGCTGCATAGTTGATTTATAAATGGAAATAGATTTACTCACTTTGATCCCTTCAGGTAAGCAGGTGCCAGTTGCTGAAAAAAAAAATCAATTCAGCTGCTTTCACCTGTGGTTTGATGTCAGTTTGCTATTTTAATACCCTAATTTGAGATGATGAAGACCCGTGTCGTATTTTCATAAATAACAGACGTAATACAAATCAACCTATTTTCCTAATATGCACATTCATTTATAAACCTACACATTAAAATAATGTAAACATGATTATGTTCAAAGAATGTTAAATGTTATCAGAAAAAGACAAATAATTGCCCATTTCTCAAATGTAAGCAACAATTGACGTGGATGAAACTGTAAAATGAAATGTATTATGGTGAAATGTATTTGAATACCAGCAGGCTATTGCCTGAATTCTCCGTCTAATGCGGAAAAGCACACCGAGACCAAGGATTTGATTTCCAAGTCCGAAACAAAGGAGGTGATTTTATTTTTAAATTTACATACGCAATCTGCGATGCAGATTCTTTTTTATTTCTGACACTGTAAAAATTATAAGTGCTGTTTGCTATAATTCTAACGCGTTTATAATTGATGGTAGACATAGACGACTAAGGAAATAGCCTAGGCTACACAGTAAACAGGAGGATGAGGAAGTGAAATTATCGGCGTGTCCGTAATACTTTTTTAATGGTTTGTTAATTGTTAGGCTTCATCGATTTCCCCTTTAGTGGCCAAGGACTCTTTAAAGTCAGCGGCGCGCGTCTATGTGACTGTGTGCACAGTCGGCAGATTCTGCGCAGACGGCAGGGCTCAGGAATGCTACCTTTACGTAACACTCAAACCCATCTGCGACATTCTGAAACCTATTAAGTTAAAATACACAGTCGTTGTCATTAATCACCTCTAAAATAGACTACAGTCAACTTTGCACTTACGTCAGTAGCTGAAGTTCTCCTTAGAAACCTGCGCTCACGTCACGTTTCCAAAGTCACGAAAAAGTCGTCAAACGAGTCTTTGCATGAATAGCCTACAAATCAAGCAACATTCCCACTCAACATTCGGAAATAAACGTGGTGAAACGCCGCTAACATCTGTGACCGCCTTGTTTGCGTTTAACCTTCGATTAGCTCGCCCAAGAATACGTCTTGGAAGTGGGGCATGTTGTGCAACTTTGGAAGCAGGTCTTATTTTGGTGCCACACAGCCCACTCCACCTCCCTACCAAGCCGCTTCCAAAGCCTTTTTGTTTTACCTTTTGGGCGCTCATTCTTGGCATGTGCTCGCGACCCAAGTCGGATCACTGCCTAAAAGTGAAGAATAAATGTGACCGCTCACTTGCAAGTTCTCCAACTCGCTTATCAAAGGCGTGTGCTTGGTGCGGGCGTCGAACTCGTGTTTGACCAGGTCGATTAGACTGGTTTATGCCCTAACTATCGCAAAAGCGTCCTGTTTGTCTTATGCTATTGTACGTGCAACACATACAACCTAACACTACGTGCTGCGTGAGTCGGAATGGATAGGTGTGCCCATGAGAGTGCATGAGATCGCATATGAATTATTCGGGGAGAGCGCACGCGTTTGTGTGAGAGAGTGTGTGTGAGTGTGCTTACACATGCCCGTGCGTGTGAGACAGGTTCTGCGCAATTGAATTTAAGAGTGGTGTTTGCAGCAATGTAATGTCTTGTAGCAATTTAATTGAATCGTGACGATTCAGTAGGCTACTCATTTAGGCTATCTGATTTAATTTCTAAAGGGATTAAATTGGCATATCAGTGAAAAATATAATCCACCGTTTAAATTATAGTATGGGAAACAAGATAATAGTTTGCGTCCTTGTCCCAGCTCTAGCTCTTGTAAAATATATAAATAGCCATAGTGGGATTTTAGGTGTGTTGAATGAAATGGGCCTTATCCAAAGTGCAGTGCAGAATAAACAGAGGTGTGGGAGAAAAACACAGAAAAGGTGTGCACATTACATGCTTTTGTTTATGAATCATGGATAAGATGTGTAGACAAACATGTGTTCAATTCAGATGCCTTGTTTTATCTCAATTTCAGAGTTAGGCTACGCTATCAGACATGCATTGCACACAATCAAAGGAGTCGTTTCCCGCTGCCTCTTGGTGGTTTATTGGGCAATGTGGCAATATATTTGATGATATGATCTATGAACTATCTTTACTGCAGATCTGTGGCCATGGCTTAAGTGCTCTGGACGAGTGCCATTCTGTGGCTTGTGGCAGTTGGATGCCGTGTCTCTCTTTCACATGAGATGACTGTGGGATTGTCTGGTCAAGGGTCTGGCTTTGGCACAATGTGCCAATATGCCATGATAAGGACAATGTGACAAAGGTCACCACAGTTGAATTCTGAGGAAAATACAGAAGTCAGATTTAGTGTTTCATGTGGGCTAAATGTTTATATCTGCCCACAGCCTTCCATTCCTAGTTGAAGTTATGTCACCAGTCTCTGTTTATTATGCTGGCCTTTGCCGCTTTCATAGAAATAAAATCCTCCGGGTGAAAATTGCTTTGAGGTCTCTGACCTATCTTGCACCGCGTGTTTCAACTTCGGCCGGCCCCGCTCTTGATTGGACGAAGCCTGTATTAATATGCAAATACGAACAGTGGCTGCCGAGCGGAAGTGAGGGGCCTTTAGAATGCCACGGCCCGCCGTCGCTGTGACCAATCAGAGGCCAGGATTCTAGTCCAAGTGCGCAGCTCCCTTTGGCTGCCGCAAGCAGCTGCGCCGGCCGCCAGACAGAGAAAGTAAACGGCGCAGACCTGCCCCGTTCCAAAAGCTCAGCCTCTTCTGGATCGCGTTCAACTCAACAACCAAAAACCTATCCAAAAGTCTGACTTAAAGAGGAAGGAAGATAAAAAAAAAATCGGTGGGGCTCGCGGACTTGATTTTGCCGCCCGTCAGCCAACAATTCTCTTCCGGTGTTGATTTTTTGAAAGCACTACATCGAGAAAAGAAAAAAAGCACAATTTTGAACTTGAGAAATGTGAAGGTACCGGCTTCTCTTTCACGCAGCTTCCAGGATCCCCGTTTATATCCATGCAATACAGTGCAATGGTACGTGAACATGGCATTAAAACATGCTTTACTGTTATGTGGTTGATATTTCTGTTACTGTATTGCGTTTATTTGACTAGTTGGACACCACCCGTCCCATGCCAGGATACGGCCGGGACGAGAGGCACTAGTTGGCTTTTGAGCTGTTTATGTTGTACGTTGGCAGCTCTCCTATGTGGGTCATATCGATGTGTCAGGAGTCGGTGGTGGAGTTTTCACCGAAAGAGAGCTGCACTTGGCATTAGTCCTGGGCTCGCGAAGTCTCCCCCCGGCATGTTTGGCAGCGCACTACTCGTGCACATAGCAGCGCAGCGCGGATACATGGGAAACTCGCCTGCTGAACTGCTCTCAAAATATAACGTCAGGCTATTTGTGCATACCTCCTCCCTTATGGACGCACAAGTAGCCTACAGATCGGACGGGCATTTAGATCGCAAGAGTACCCCGGGCGTGTGCTAACGGTTTACTTCCAGCTCCCAAAACGACACTTATATATTTATTTCGATTAGAAACACGTTCGTTTGTACTGACGGAGGTTTCGGGAGTGTGTTGTAACGCTGGTGTAGGACACCAACAGCGCATAGCCCACCATCGCGTCTCGTTGTTCTGCCTCGACTGGGAGAGCTGCAGCCACCCCTATTGAAATTCAGGCAATGCCTTTATGATAATAAAAGTCATACTTATGCACAGTGGGGTTAGCGCTTGGCAACTTGCGAGTCGGGGCAGGGGGGGTGGGTGGTTTGGGAAGTCAGCCTAGACTTTGACACAAGATGCCTATGTGACGTGATGTGAATCATTATTAGTCCCGCGGACTGGCCGGTCTGTTCCCTTCCTTTCTCGCAGGACCTCGACGACTGTAGCCTATATACACTTCAGCGCTATGGTATTCTCTATATGCATAAGGCTACTTTGTCCCCAAATTACATTTATTTTTAGCCGTTTTGGTCATATAGGCTAAGTATCTAATCTTAATTAATCTTAATCTTAATTATCTGCTTACAGTCATTTATCCTTTGAAATCATTTATATGTGCAAATGTTTTTTTTAAGCAGACCTCATTTTATCAACACTAGATAGATTTAGGATCCCAGTTTAAGTTCATCGCAAATCTCGGGACGTATTAGGCCCTGTCAGGCGGTCGGTATGGTCAGTCTCGTAGTCTTATGTTGCAAGCAGAAAACTTGAGGGCGCAGCCATGCATTGAAACGGCCTTCCACCTCATTGTTGCGTGCCAAGTTTTTTTTTCTCCTTTTGGCCGTGCAAATATTTCCTCTTTAATTGTGTAATTTCCAGGTCTTGCCAGGTGAACATTTGACCACATTTCTATGACACATCCTTGCCACGCCGCTCATTTCAACAACAGAACACCACCGCTGTTGTGCTTTTTAGGCTATTAAGAAGCACCCTTATTTAATAAACTACCGCAGGGATCTTCATTCCTCAATGTGTAGCATACTGACAGTATTTCCACAGGACTTGCTAGTTGTTTTAGAAGTAGCTTGCTGCTGGCATAATTGCCTGTTAGAGCAGTAGCCTAATTTTTTGGAATAACACTTGAGGTAACATTGCGTCGGGCACAGACTTGGTCCTGATGTGGCGTTCTCCCTGCGGGTCCGCAGCAGATTATTTTCAAAGTTAGCTATCCATTGCCTATGCGCACTGGGATGCAAGAGCAAAACATGATTATTTTTTTTAACAAAGACTGTGGGTGTATGTAATCAGATATGTTGATATCCCCATCAGAATACACATAATTGTTATAAAAATCAGAGGTAGAGTCAAGGCCTGCAGTGCAAAGTAGCCTACATGGAGAAATTGCCATTTGATTTCTATACGACTGTCCTGAGATCGTATAGAATCGAAGCGGAAATTTCCCCCCAAGGCGCTACGTGCGAACGCCAGGCCTCGTTTCAACTTCTGTTTGGCTGGCCCAAAGTCTGCATCCTCCCCTGCAATCCTCCCCAGTCGCGAGGAGGGAGAAGTCCGTGCGGTTTTATATGTTTCGGTTGGAGAGGTAGAAGAGGAAGAAGGTGGGCTGGGGAGATGGAATGCGTTTGCTGGAAGAGGAGGAGTGTATGACTGTGTAATTAAATGAAAGAAAAAAAATCGGGAGACTGATTTGTCAGGATCGAAGCGACCGGAGGGTGTTGCTGGTATTTGATATTATATCAAGTTTGAAAAGCAAACACCGCGGGATCAGAAATTTGGCGCCTGCTAACAATCATATTGCACTTGTGAACGAGTTTTATTTTTTGATTCGCTCGCTAAAACTTGGGGGTATTCCTCGATTGTAGTGGCGGTATTTTCTGTTATTCATTTCCCGAGATTAAGCGAATTCTAACTGATGCATCCGGCTGGTGTGAAGTTCATCTGGTTGGATCTTCTGTTCGTCTGAGGCGCATAGGGAACGGGACGTATACGCGTAGAGCCTTTGGATTTGCAAAGCTCCTCGGTGTTCCTGGATAAGACGCTTCGCTTGGTTTCTAATAAAGAGAACTTCACAGAAGTTGCAGCTCACTAGCCAAGAATGAACCGATAAGATCCATTTACCTGTTCTTCCGGGGGACTTTTTGGAGCGATCGAAGTATCTTTTTTGGTCGAACAAGGTCATGATGTATTCTCCGATTTGTCTGACTCAGGTATATGTCCTTGCTTTTATAATGATTATCACACCACTGTTGCCTTTTGTTTGTTAATGCAGATATTTAATGTGGAGTTGCAATATTCACAGTTCTTATGGATAATTTACCTAATATACAGCACTGTATGCTATTTTATCGGTGTACGATTTAAAATGTATATGAGTGTATTTTGTAATACGGAAGACAAGTGTCGATATAAATCATGCGGTCGTGACCACAATGCAAATGTAATCCAGCTCATGTTTAAAAGTTCGTGTGCGTGCCCATTGTTGCAGCACGTCCCATTTGCAGTGGTAAAGAGTAAACTTTTTATAAGAGGAACAATACCATGGGTTGGCTGCCGCTGCATGTATAGAAATGTGGAATGGTGTTCGCGGATGCCCTTGTAATTGAAAACCTTAGTTAAAGCTGAACACCACGGCGTAGCCCTTGTCTTATCTACGTGTCTGCGTTTGCCGGGTTGACCTCGTGCGCATTTTCATTTCACTAACAAATTATTATGGTCTTGTGCAAACTTTTTGATTTAGTAGGCCAAATAACCGCGTGGTCCCCCGGATAAAACAAAGCGCAGGGTGAATTTACCGGGACTCTCACGCTGTAAGCAGTGTCTAAAAGTGAGGAAGCGCGAAGCGTCCCTGCAACTGATCCAAAAACTTGTCCGAACCAGAGTTTAAGTAGTTTTTTAATGCACTCTTCGAATAAACTTTTTTGTCCTCATCCGATGTATTTTACGGGACCTTCAATCCGACTGAAAGCCCCTCTTCTTCACGAATTAAGATTAAAACAAAGATAAGACTGCATTCAGTCGTTGGATAGAGCGCACTGGTCTTTTGGCTGACACATTTTTACTGTTTATATTTTCTTTGGCACCGGAGAGTGATTGACTGAGATAGGGCCAGAGTACAGTGGAGTTGCGACCGCTCGACCGTAAATACCGCGCACCTTGTCACTGTAGATACTGCCATATCAGGCTGTTTTTCAGATTGATTATCTCTGGCAAATGCATATTTCATAAACCAAGATCATAGATCATGATGGATTTTTTATTTTATTTCTACCGTTATATTTTTGTTGGAGATGTGAATAATTCTGCTCCAAACGAGACAATCAGAGAAATTGTGTGAAATTCTGAAGTCTGTTCTCAGAATGAGATTCAGAGGATGTATATCCCCCTTTCAGATATAGTAATTGATATGGCCTTCTAGTAAAACTTCCCTCCCATAAATTAGAAATGCAATAAATTGTGGCTTTTTTGCCCTTATATATTACATATATATTATATAACTATATATATATATATATATATATATATATTGTTTTTTTTTTTTTTACTAATATGAACAGTGGAATTGATCCCATGAACAGTGCCAAAATATTTTGGCAGTATCATGGTATTATAGCAAACATTTTGCATTTATAATGCAGTTAGTGTTATAATTCTTCTAATAAGCTTCTTTCATTTTCACTTTACAATCCAGTATATCCAGAATATGCAGTTGCTCCATGTGTGTGGGTATGTGAGGCTATGTGCATTTATTTTATGCATGTGCATGGATGTGTGTGTGTGTGTATGTGTGTGTGTGTGTGTGTGTGTGTCCGCGCGCGTGTGCGTGCGAGAGAGAGAGAGAGAGAGTTGGAGTAGGGGCAGCTGGCTGAGAAGCAGCTCTCAGACAAGGCTCTGCATGTGTGTGTGTGTGTGTGTGTGTGGTTTTCCTGGCCTAAGCGTGGGGGCTATCGCGTGGGGGGCAGAGATATGGAACACACTGCTGGTTGCGGTCTCCCTAAAGCACCGCGACTCGCCACAAACTCACACACACACACACACACACACACACACACACACACGCACACACATACACACACACTCAAAGAACAATATGTGGTTTAACTCTTGCCGGGCCCTGCCAATGTGAAGGTGGAGGAAAGGAGACAGTGTTCACAGGTGCAACGGAGTGTGTGGGTATCCCGTCCCTCACGTTCCCGGCCCCTCTTTTACCACACACACACACACACACACACACACACACACACTCACCACCGCACAGGTGGGCCACACACACACACACACTCAACCATTTGGACTCTTCCTTAGACTTTTATTTCTGTTGTTAGTCATTTGTGTTGTGCACATGTGGATCTGAATGGGGTATGTCTTTGGTAACTTGAGTTTGGTTAGTGAAAAACATTTGGGTGCACTCACATTTGAAATAATAATATTAATTTCGGTAGATGCTTTTGTCCAAAGACGTGCACCAGAAGCGAGTGTGTTACAGTGTTACACTGGAGCTTTCGGACAAATAATGTTTGCAGGAGAGAAGCAGGAGAGTTAAGAAAAGAGTTGCGTCACTAACGACGACGGCCTCGGTACAGGCTGCGCCCACTGTGTTCTGCTGTGAGAACTCTCTTGAAATGAAACACAACCGTTTGGTTTTGGACTGGATACGCCTCCTATGCTTCTCTGAGATGAACACTGATACCTAGAAATGGTGAACAAATGTCCTTTTAATTGTGCGTAAAAAAAAATTGGCATCTTGCTCGTTGCACCTCCCCACCCCCCCCCCCCCCCCCCCGTTGACTGCAGCAGAACAAGCGGAGGCATGCGCGCACCACACACACGACTTAACCCTCTTAGCCTCCAGGGAAGCTCCTAGCTTGTTGGAATCCTTGGCTTGGCATGGGTAGCTGCAACGCCAGTCTTACCTTAGAGATCGCCCGGCCGCCCACCACCCCACCCCACCCGCCCCCAACCCAGCATGTGCCCTGGTGTGCCAGGATGGCCACTTCACTGTCCATATTGGTTAGATTTGCTGGGGGTCGGGAATAATTGCTGTGCGTCGGTGAGGTGAATTAGGCTGCTCGGGGCGAGCCCCCGCCTCTGCTGCTTAAGTGGAGCAGACCTTAACCCCCCCCCCCCCCCCCCCCGGTACCCTCGGCTGGCCACTGCTCACACTGACCAACTCTGCCTGGGCTTTGTGTCCACACAGGCACTTCAAAGCTTTGTCTCACAAACCTACTTGAATGTGAAATGCTATATGTACCTGTGTGTGTGTGTGTGTGTGTGTGTGTGTGTGTGTGTGTTAGAGGGATGTTTTATTTTTATTTTTTTATTTTCCCTTTAAACGTTTGATTAAACAACTGATTTAAAAACTTGCAAAGACTAATATGCAGTTGTTATATGCAGTCACGTTAAGCCTTTTTCCTCCTTTTTAAAAGACGATTACCCAGTAATAGGCCTATGTCTTAATATTACATATTCTTTAGGCCATTGTATTGTAAATGCAAGTTCTATAAAAAAATGCTGCTTAAATAAACTGCACAGTATCATTCTGATCTTGTCCTATAGCACAAATACAACATAAAACACCTGGCTATCATTATCTGAAACAAGATTTTACATACCACACGTTTAGGTGTGTAGTGTACGTGCAGGGTGTACAGAGATTAATATGTAGGCCAATCTGAAAGAAGCATGGATTTGATTTGGCTTGATAGGGTCGCACAGGAAGGGTGTTTATCTAAGTACTAGAGCTTTATTAAAGCTATGAATTCATTTACCGTTGAAAGGGCGACATATCGGCGATAAGGTACATTTAAAATAACATTTTAAAGATGTATTTGCCAGTTAACGTTAGACCCAGTTGACTGCACATATGCATGTATTGTCAGTATCTGAATTTGAACTTTTCATTTCTTGATAGCTATGGTGTCTGCAGTAACAATATTTCTTTACATTGACGATACTTGGCTAGCCTTACAAGGGATGTAGTGTGTGCATTGACTCTACTTTATTACCTCTGCTATCTGGATGAGCTGTTTACATTTGTGTTACTGCCATGCATAATATTTAAATGCGCTGCCAAAAAAAAACAATTATTGAATTTTCCTGAATGTATACGGAATCATTCGTGATGCAGATTATTTTCCCTAGTTAGTGTGTGTCGTGTGTGTGTGTGTTTGTGTTTGTATCTGTGTCTGTTTGTGCATGAGCGTGTGTGTGTGTGTGTGTGTGACCACGTTCCTCCTGCTTCACCACCCCCAACTCAGTGATAGCTGCCCTGGAATGCTGGCTGCTTCGATAAGAGAGTGTGTGTGTGCGTGTGTGTGCGTGTGTGTGTGTGTGTGTGTTGCTCTGCTCGCCCAATGCCAGGCTGTTGGCTGGGCTGCTGTGTGTTTCTGAGCTCTGAGCAAGCGCTGTTCTCCGCTTCGCTACTCTACGTTACGTTATATTACATTACGTTACGTTATGTCACGCTAGGCACCGCGCCACACCACGCCACGCCACGCCACGCCACACCACACCGCGCCACACCACACCACACCACACCGCGCCACACCACACCACACCGTGCCACACCAGAGCACACCACACACTTTAGACGTGCGTCCTGCACCACTGTGGCTCTGGCAAAGGAAGCATTCGGTGACGTCCGTCTGTCTGTCAGGCTGACCGTCCTCGCTACCCTCTGGCAGCACGCAACACACACACACACACACACACACACACCCACACCCAAACACACACACACACACACACACACACACACAAACACACACACACACACACACACACACACACAACACACACACACACACATTCTCTCTGCACTCTCTCCGTGGCACCTGCGTCCGTCCGGTCCGTCGCAGCACCCAGACACACACACACACACACACACACACACACACACACACACGTCGCAGCACCCAGCCCACGAGGATTGCCCGTCCTGGTGCCCGCGTGCCAGTGCTGCGATGGTGGACGGGGTGGCTAATCCCCTCGGATGGCCGCTGCTGCCAAGAATGGTGGTGAACCAGTCGTGTTTCTCATTTTGACCGAGACGAATATTACTGTTGGTTTGAGTGCCGTGTTTGTAAATTTGGAGTGGATGGATTCGGGAAAGTGTCCAAGTGTTTGCTAGGTCACTGCTGTGTAACTTGGAGTTTGTTTACAGTGGTCAGTCGTTTCGGGGTCGGGTTGGGTGCTACGAGAATTGTCTGTTTTCTTTGTTGTTTTTGTTGTTGTTGTTGTTGTTGTGTTGTTGATTTTTTTTTCTCTGTGCTGTATTTAAAAGCGAGAGAGGGAAAAAAAGTGTGTCTGTTTTTGGCCGAGACCAGTCTTGGCTAATTGAGCAAGCGCCTTTGCCAAAAGGTCACTTCTGCTGAACGACTGTTCACGTTAACTTTTTTTGTCTCACTCTCTTTTTCCCCCCTTCTCTCTCTCTCTCTCTCTCTCTCTCTCTCTCTCCTGCTCTCTCTCCCTCTGTTTTCCCCCTTTTTTCTCCCGACTGGCAGGATGAGTTCCATCCCTTCATCGAGGCTCTACTCCCTCACGTCAGAGCGATCGCCTACACGTGGTTCAACCTGCAGGCCCGCAAGCGCAAGTACTTCAAGAAGCACGAGAAGCGTATGTCCAAGGACGAGGAACGAGCGGTCAAGGACGAGCTGCTGAGCGAGAAGCCCGAAATCAAGCAGAAGTGGGCCTCCCGTCTCCTGGCCAAGCTCCGCAAGGACATCCGGCAGGAGTACCGCGAGGACTTCGTGCTGAGCGTCACCGGCAAGAAGCACCCGTGCTGTGTGCTGTCCAACCCTGACCAGAAGGGCAAGATCCGGCGCATCGACTGCCTGCGGCAGGCCGACAAGGTGTGGCGGCTGGACCTGGTGATGGTGATCCTCTTCAAGGGCATCCCTTTGGAAAGTACGGACGGGGAGCGGCTAGTCAAATCTCCGCACTGTACCAATCCTGCACTTTGCGTCCAGCCACACCACATTACCGTTTCGGTCAAGGAGCTGGACTTGTTTCTCGCCTATTATGTCCAGGACCAAGGTAAGCCGACCCTGAGAGGGCACGAGTGGTGTGTGTGTGTGTGTGTGTGTGTGTGTGTGTGTGTGTGTGTGTGTGTGTGTGAAAGTATAAAGTGGGAGGGTGGGTGTATTAGGGGGTGACAACCTTTGTTCCTACCTTTCAGTCTGTCTCACACACACACACACACACACACACACACACACACACACACACACACACACACACGAAAACCAGTCTCTTGGCTCTGGGTGACGAGACATTTTAAAACGTTTTTTTGTCAGAAGTGCTCAAAGGTGGTGGTTTTTAAGAAAAAAAAAAGAAACAAACAAAAAAAAACCTTAACATCTTTTCAGTGTCCAGTTTCTGTAAATTGAACATATTTGTCCTGCAGGAATGCATTACAGAGCTGCTCTGTTGTGAGGGAGATAATATTATAAATTATAGAAATTCCTCCTCGGCTCTTGCATTGGCAGTTCTATAAACATTGTCAGTGTTATTTATCTGTTCAGACACAAACATGTAAATCATGCTCATATTTTGGAGGGAATACTATGAATTACTTGGAAAAAAACCTGACAAGATTGCACATGTTCTAAAACAAATGAAACGTCCCACGGTTCTGTGTCTAGTTTATCAAAACCATGTTCACGTTAAATTAAAATACAGAACAGTAGACATGACAGTATCTAAGAATGGTTTTATGATGTTGATTTTCTGTAAAAATAATAATAATAGTGTTTTGAATTTTGCTCTGGCAGATTTTTTTTATCCATAATTTTCAATACCTCTTGGAATCATAGACTGTGGTGAATGACAGACCCAGCATTTGTTTTACCGTTATTTACTGCATTGGAAATACGTAAAAATACGTAAAAAATACATAAAAAACTTCTCAGTCCTCTCAGCATATCACTGTCAACAAATCTCACTGGTAATGCCTTCAAAATGACATGAAACAATTGTATATTTTATTTTTCCTCTGATCAGTTGTGTAAAACATGTAAGAAAAGTCTAGAAGAGGGAGTGATAGTTTTCAGCTGAGTGTGTTGTAGATTTTTATTGCAGAAGTGCTTGTCTGTGGGAAACTACAAGAGAGATTTTTCTCAGGGGTAAAAAAAAGAGAGAAAAGAAATAGGAGTTAAATTCCCGATCAGCGTTGGAGTATTTGCAGCAAATATTTTTGTGAGCTGTCGATACTTTTCTCTCTGCCGTACGAAAAGCTGAGCAGCGCGGACCGCGCCTCCGCCGCGTTTGAAAAAGCTGGCCAACCTCTTGTCAGCGCGTGAGTCTGAGAATGCAGACACCTTTGCCAAAATGGAGGGCTAGCGAGCGCTATTTTCTCACAATCACTGTCACTGGCTGGAGTTGTGTTTAAAAGGAAAAGCTTTTAAATGCTACCATTCCTCACCGCGCTCTCCAACACGGCGGGCGGCTTGGCACCAACACTCCGCCACTCGCTCCAGTGTGTGTGGAATGTCATAAGCACAAAAAGGCTTGACATATTTCACTGGCAGAGTGTGTGTGTGTGTGTGTGTGTGTGTGTGTGTGTGTGTGTGTGTGTGTTTGAGAGAGAGAGAGAGAGAGAGAGAGAGAGAGAGAGAGAGAGAGAGAGAGATGAGAAGCCGCGTAGAAGGCCGTTATCACGCGGACTCGAGCCTCCATTTTATATTGTGAGCAGTGCCAGCCGAAGCAGAAGGCATAGAAGAGTGACAATAATGGTTGCCACTGGCATCAAGGTTGGCATCGGACCCTCTTTTGTGTCTTTGTAGGATGGCGCTGGCTCTGCGGGGTGGGCACTCTCCGGGTCGCGCAGAGTAGAGTCTCTCCCGGCGGTGAGGCCTCCTCGTCACTGAGCTCACAAAAGCAGCTTCTGCACCACTCCTCCAATTAATAAAACACTATTCCGCTTTGTTTTGATTTCGACACATTACTATCCAGTATCCCTAATGTAGGAACATTTCTGTTTTTTTTTTGTTTTGTTGTTTTAACCTTTTTTTAAAAAAAAATATTTGGATTCAGTCGCAATTGAAATTCTGCGAGAGTGAGATAGAGTTTATGTAACGTGATGCGGTTAGTGAAATAGGATCGCTGGGGGGTGTATAGGTTTACATGCCTGTATGTTACAATTTGAAATGTGTAACTTGCGCTCTCTGGTGCCAAGTTGGCAGGCTCCTCTTGAAAATATGCTTTCACTGAAGTCGAAGGTATTAGAAAGAATAAACACCGGCCTGCCTGCCAGCTGCGCTGTGCAGCGTTTTGGATCGTTTCGATCGCAGACACCACTACACACATTTCATATCGCTGCTTTTTCCCCCTTTCAACTTAATTCTTTTTTATCTTCATTTTTTTTAAGGCTTCTTTTTCAGTAAAGTAAGGAGACAAAAAGAGAAAACCAGACTTAAAAAAATCTAACCCGTCTAATGCAGTGGCTGAAGGTTTGGGCTGCAGACTGTTTAGTTCCCGCTAAGCTAAGCTATGCCCATGCCCGTGCCCATGCCCAAACAATGCGGGCACATTATGCCAGCCGGTGGAGAGGCGGCCATTTTGTTTGCATGGTGGCAGGCGAGAGGCAGGGAAATTGCCAGTAATGGTTGTTAGAGGTACGGAGGTTGGCATCAAACCCTCTTTGTCTGCTTACGGCGTGCCTTTGATTCGTTGGTTGGCATCCGCAATGCAGTGCCCATGCTGGAAACTTTCTCCACAGTAGCAGAATGGCTGCCACTGCTAGCGCCGACATGCTTTGTTCTTCAGACTGCCACACCGAATAAAAAAGCAAACAAAAAAAAAAAACAAAAAAAAAAAGAGTAAAACAGAAACAAAAGGAGCAAATGAACGGATGATGCGCTAGACAGCTAAAACAATGATGTTGATCTGAAGCACAGCAATCTTATGCTCGTTTAGGAGGAGAGTGAGCATTTTGGCTTTTTCATGACTGTGAGTAGAGGACTCGCACAGTACAGAACAGTTTAGCCGTTTTTTTTGCTGCAGCGCCGTAAAGCCTGCGTGCTCCCGCCCTGCTCCCTGCCCAAGTCCTGCATGTTTCTCCCACCTCTGAGACGGGACTGGCCCCTACTGACCCCTCCTGAGCCCCTCAGAGCCCCTTAGTCCTGCTCATCCCGTCTTAAGGAAGGACGCGGCGTGCTGCGTGGCGCCGCGCCTCTCGCGGGTCTGCCAGGCGGGCTGGCGGGCACTGTAAGCGGGGGTCCTGGTCTGGGCGAGCAGCAGGATTAATGGGAGGCACGGCAGCGTCCACTGAGAGTGGTCTGTGCCCGCTGAATGGAACAAGGGGCACTTAGCCCCGTTGTTTTCGGGCGGAACTGAACTAAGCTAGACAGAAACTGCCATGGCACCCTTGTGTACGCCAAGATGAATGCTAACCGGTGTGTGTGTGTGTGTGTGTGTGTGTGTGTGTGTGTGTGTGTGTGTGTGTGTGTGTGTTGGGCAGGGGGGGGGGGGTGGCTGGCAAAAAGGGGCTTGGGGTGGGGGAAGGGTGTGTGAGGAGCTGGGTGGTGGGGGTGGTGGTGTGTGTGAGTTGGCGGGCATGGTGCCATGCCCTACCCCCTAAGCTTTCAAACGCTTCTGCCAGCCATTGTGCCTGCTGCAGCCCAGGCTGGTGGGCTGTGTGAGGGAGTGGGCGAGGGGGGTTCATTTAGGGGGGGTCTGTGCCCCTTTTTTTGCCCACCATGTTAAACACGACTTATCTTTATATCTCACGGCTCTGCCATCTTATATATGTTCTTTACAATGGAAAAAAATTAGACAATTTTCGATATTCGATTTCCCCTTCTTTGCTGTAGTGGCTGGTGCGGGTTGTGGAGGTATGGGGGTTTTAGGGTGGCATCCTAAGCCCGGGATGCTCTGACCTCACTGAGCGCTTTCTCACTCTCTCGCCCGCTGACGACGGGACAGGCGCTTTGTGTCTCTTGTGATGTTGGCTGAGGTCCACGTCTGCTCACACCACACAATAGGCCTCTCACGGATGCTGCGCAAATGTGTCGCCTCGTCGTCGTGGAAATAAATAAATAAGTAAATAAATGCGTTTCTATATGAAAATATACATACAACATAGAAAATGATTTGACAATATACATCGTTCTTTAGTTAGAGTTACTCATTGTGTTACACTTCAAAATGAATACTCGTTTTTTATACTGTGCGTACATACTACAGATTCTTTGTCATTGATCTCCTTGGTTCTTGCTAAGTCAAGTCAGGACGTGTGTTAGTTCTTTCCTCTCTTTGCCCCAAGTTCTTTTCATAAACAAGCCTTGCGTTTGGAAAAGGGAAAGAGAAGAGAACATTCTCTTACTTGCTTTCCATCTCGTGTTTCCCTACGAATGCTTTTCTTTTGCAAACAAAGCTCAGAGATCCAGTTGAAAATCAGTTTTTACAAACAACATCATCATGTCAGTGTCAAGCTGATTTGTGCTTGGAAGTTACGAACTTGAATTCATCAGAAATTGCTTTGGAATTCTTTTTTTTTAGTAAATAACTAAATAGGTTATTTTTTTTCCATTTTTTTTTTAAAATAAACACTGCAATCTGGAAAACATTTCAGCTCAGGTTTGAGTGTTAGTTGAAGTAGTAGTTAGATGTGTGACATTATGATTCAAATAAATACAGAAACCCAAAAATGCCAGATATTCATATCAATTAAGCTCTGGTTTACTCCTTTGGTAAATATTTAGAAGTATCTAGCTCTGAGTTTGTTTGAGGTATCTGGGCAGTGTTGCTCTCAGTAACTCTCTGTATGTGACGCTTGAACGGAACCGTAATAAGCTCCATAGGCAAGCCGCTGACTGACACGGGGCTGATGTCACTGTGCATTCTGTGTTCTGTGTTCCGGGCTTCGTGTTCTGTGTCCTGTTCCACCCCTGGTGAGTCACTCGGAATCTTCCGGAACACATACTGCTATGTCTCATCTTATTTATTGGGCTTCAGTGCCAGAACTCACTTAAGCGGCCTCAGCATTCTCGCTCGCTGGTGTCCGGCAGCCAGAGGACAGCTAAGGGCATCTGAGGACTTAAAGCTTGTGATATAGCACAGTACAGGCATTACCCTATAGGCACCTCTGAGGAATCTACATGTTTATA
>NC_055974.1:27657370-27669870 GCF_018492685.1 Alosa sapidissima
CTTTTGGCCGTGGGCTTATGAAGCTACTGTTTACAGAGAGTAAAAAAAAGCTAAAAAATATAAAAACGCAGCAGAAAAAATAAACAGTGGAAAGACAAGCAGTAGAACACAGGCTATTAAGCTCATTTAAGAAACGCCTTGTGTGCATATGTGTGTGTGTGTGTGTGGGTGTGTGTGTGCGTGCATGTGCGAGCATTTGTTTGCATATGTGTGTCTATGTATCTCTGTGTGTGTGCGTGTGTGTGTGTGTGTGTGTGTGTGTGTTCTGATTACTCCTGCACTTATCCTCCCCTCATTGAAATGGGAGTGAGTTGGCTGCATGCTAGTCCAGTCCATCAGAGCCAGAAAGGGTTGCACTCTCTCTCTCTGTCTCTCACACTAACTAAACAAATAGGTGAATAAGTAAAGCGTGGTGCATGGCAGGGTTCGCTTGCCTCTGTCTCTCCAATCCAGATATATTTATATAACTAATCTTTCCAATAATCTTAATTTGCACGAAAATATATAGTCCACATTACGTGCCTTGCCTTTGAATATAGAGATGACATCCCTGGACAGTGGCAGACTCTGAGGTGAGCCTGGGCCGGGCTCGGGCTGAGTGTGGGCCACATCTGGGCCGGAGGCGCCACAGAGTCTGTTGGTATCTGGGTCACTACACTTGTTTTTTGCTGCATTTATTACCATTTTAGACAAAAAAAGAAAAAAATTAACATTTTTACGATAAGAAATATTTTGTACTCTGGATGAAATTGTTGACATTGTTGATTTTTAACTTCATTTACTATATATCACATTTACAGTGCATATCAAGGCTGTCTATAGTTGCCGTTCTAAAAATGTATAATCAACCAGCATAATTTTCAGTATTTTTGGTGTTTTTTTTTTCTAATAACCCTTCATTTTTGTTTATTTTAAATAGTTCATTTGTTTATTTGTTTTTATTTGTTATCTTCCATTCTTATTATTAGGGAGGGGGGGGGGGCAGTCGGTCAGATTTATTGAAAAAATTATGCAATACCAAGTTTTGCCTATGTAGGTAGTGCTTATAGCTATGTGGATTATTAGAAGCTAGTGTGGAGATAGACAATAATGTAATACATTTATTTTGTTGACGTTGATGTTGTCACTGTTGTTGTTGTTGTTGATGTTTGTTGTTGCTATTGTTGTTGTTGTTTTCCTTTTTTTCTTCCTTTTTTTTAATTGACCAAAGTGGGAACTGCTTTTTATGCAGTATGTGACATGGTCTGTTTTTAGTATACTGAAAGGAGTAAATGAGAGTGTAAGGGTTTTGTTTTGTATTTGTGGTGAGGGGAGGAATTGCTCTTTTTTGTTTGTTTGTTAGTTTGTTTCTACGTTTGCAGTGCGGCTGTTAAGAAAAAGCCAGGGTCAGTAGCTAATATGGCTGCAAAGTCACTGATCTGTCTACTGTGACGACGATGTTTTGAGAAAGAAAGAAATAAAAATAAGGAAACTGGCTCCTTCTTCAAACGTTTCCACCTGGGGTGCCAGATCGCGACCTTGACCAGGCTCATGTCCACGGGAGAGAAGGCTTGACTTGAGAGAGACAATCATTACGGAGAGACGTCAGCGTAGAGCCGCGAGTGACACACTCTACACTACTACACTACCTGTAGAACGCACCGGACTAAACAAATAAACATACAAACAAACAAGGCAACGCAGGATAGGTCACCAAACACATGGCCGCCATCTTAGACACGCTAATCAAATAACTCGTCACGGGTGGTGATGGATATGCAAACGTCCTGGCAAAAGCTAGTCGAGGTAATAAAAATCAGCCTTAGCCACTCAAGGTGGTTCGCTTGTTCATTGGTAACCGGCCTCTGCTCGTATCCCCCGGCCTCTGGGTCACCGATGTGTCTTTTCAAAAGGTGAGAACACTATCCTTAACTTATGATATCGTATCTGCATATTGTAAGTACGTATATGCAATTCCCAAGTAGATGCCTTAAAATAAACAACTACGAAGTGACTTGTTTTGAATGCGCTACAATCACCCTTACACACTTTGAAAGTGTGTGAGATTTGTCACAATCAGCTGGAGAGAGGCTATCCTTTCAACGCACCCCCCCCCCCCTAACCCCACCACCACCACCCGCACACCAGACCCCACCACCACCACCCGCACACCAGACCCCACCTCCCTCAGCGACGCTCCCCATCGCAGACATCCAAACGACTTTATATTGCAGATGCCAGTCAGAACAAGAGGAAACACGACTTGTGATTTTAGTGTTGGTCAGGGTTTCTTTTCTAACGTATTCAAGTTTTGAGATAAGCTACGGTCCTCAGAGAGACGGAGAACTGAGCTCCTCCCGTCGTTCAGGAGGACCTCGGTCACTCGAACAAAAGCAGACAGCCAATCGCCTTCCCCTAGCATCCCCCTTCTGGATATGAATCAAATCGTCCTGAACAAACAAACAGTGACAACGAAGAAAAAAACAACAAGGCTTAGATGTCCTCACTTCCCAGGTCAGTTGTGAAGCTTCGTTATAATCTTATAATCAGTCGCAAAGACAGAAAAGCGTAAATTTATGCACTTAATCCTGTAAATGGACTTCTGTAGACCCACAGATGCCTAATAACTAATACTATAAACAATAACAATAACAAATAAAAGCAAACAATAGAATTCAACGACTCAAGTCAAGCCTCCCTTCTCCTCCCTCACCCTGATGTTTATTCTGATTTTATTAAACGGAAAAAAAAATAAGCCACCCCGTTATATGTGCACTGTTCTGCGTTTTGTTTTGTTTTTGTTTTTAGTTTCTAATTGTCTTTTTTGGTTGCTTTTGTTTTTTGTTTTTGGAGAGAAGCAAGTGCTTTGCAGCCTTTTGGCCCCTGGAGCTGCCACTGAAGTGCATTGGGGTGTCAGGGTCATTGTCTGTGTGTGTGTGTGTGTGTGTGTGTGTGTGTGTGTGTGTGTGTGTGTGTGTGTGTGTGTGTGTGTGTGTGTGTGTGTGTGTGTGTTTGGCAACAAAGGGGACTGCCAGAAAGGAATTTATGCATTCTGCCAACGGTAACAGCAATAGTCCTTTGATTTTATATTGCCACAGTTTGTGTGTGTGTGTGTGTGTGTGTGTGTGTTTGTGTGTGTGTGTGAAGAGAGAGAGATAGATGATAAAATGGCTCTGACACTATTCGATGAGGGTCTCTCTTTTTTAAAAGCCTGCCTTGTAGACAGAAGTTTGTACACTGTAAAATTGTTCAATTGTTTTTCCCCTCTCTTCCTTACTCTGACACCCTCATTTGTAAAGAAAAAAAATCCTTTAGATATTTGACAGGATATGATTGAGCACCCTTTTTCTTTAAAGAAAAAAACAACAACAACAACACACTTGTGGAAGCCTGGACTTGAGTTAGAACTCTCCAGTATTCCGTAAAAAAACAATTAGTATCTTTTTGTTTCATATTCCTGTGCTTAAAATGTTTGGGGAAATCCCTTTATGGAACTGTAAATGTTTAAAACAAAATGATGAAGGTCTTTTTGTTGTGTTTAGTGTTGATTAACTTGGAATTTTTGGAAACATTTCATAAATGTTTTGGAGTGTTGTTTTTTTGTTAGTGTGCTCTTAGGGGGAGAGTGTTATGTGATTTTTACGTGGTATTTGACATTGGAAGATAAAAAAAAATGATAATAAATTGATGTTGAGTAGGGTCATATTGCAATGTCTGGAGCGATTGGGGTCACCCTTTGGTCACTTTAGAATGGATGGCACCTGTGAGGAGTCATAGCCCAACCGAGTATAGCAGGGTAATGTCAGAAGTGACATCATGGATCAGTCTACTGTCTCAGCATGCTGATCAGCGTTTGCTTTGTGTTCCATCTAAGCCACCACCATGCAGTGTACAGAGGTCCTTTCCCAAAAGATGATTTGTTTAGCGGTCGTTGTGTTAAGTTGATTTTTTATTATTTTCCCTCTTCTTTTTTGGCTTGTCACATGGGTGCTGGCAACGGGGCTTTTCTGTTTCACGTTGTTTACAAGGGTCTGCCATGGCTTCAGCTAGCAGTATGAGGCTGGGGCTCAAAAGGGGGACTACAAGTCCCATGATGCTCGAGGCAGGCCCACAGGCTGTGTCCTCGGCTTGAGCTAGAATGGAGGTTAGTTTGGTGACACAGCTGAGCCTTTGCACTCTGTTTTCTTCCGGGATGTGCTCCCGCATGCAGTGTTATTGTCTGGTAGTGCATGGGTTCCAGTGCCTAGTTAGCTAGAACCCTATGGACGTTCTAGAATGCCCATAGTGCATTGTGTGATGGGTCTGGATGAATGTCACCCCATGTTGCCATGGTAGCCAGCGATCGCCCTCACCACAGCGTACAATGTTACACGGCTGATGAGATCACAATGGTCAATATCCTTACTTCCTTTGTGTTGCAGTTATAACTCTTTCCTTTTTCCCGCTCTGACTTCTCTTAGAGCTGTTTTTGTTTTTGTTTTCTCCTACGTGGGCTGACTCACTGACCCATGTGAACATAGAGAGGTGTTTGTTTGTTTGTTTGTTTGTGTTGATTTTTGATAGCATACAGGTTCTGGTTCAGCCCCACTGCTCTGTGATTCATGTTGTCTTCTTAGTTTTAAAGCAGGTGTGTATGTGTTGTGTGTGTGTGTGTGTCTGAAACAGCCATGTTGGTGTAACCCCCCCCCCCCCTTCCCCTGTATGCAAGGAGGTTCTGAGATGCCCCTGCCATGTTTCAGGACATGGCACAGAAGTTCTAACTTTGGGGCCTAGCAAGGGGAACAGGGCAGTAGAACACCACAGTGTGTGTGTGTGTGTGTGGTGGGAGGGTGGAACCTTTCCACACACACACACACACACACACATACACAAGGACATTTTCTCTTTCACGGGCATTGACTATGGCATGAGCTAACATCAGGTTGTTGTAAACACGAACGTAATGTTGAATAAAAACCAGCATATTATAAAATCATTTACCAAAAAAAAAAACACAACAAAAAGACAAAAAACAAACAAATGTTTTAAAAACAGTGCCTGTTCAAGCTCACGGTCTCAGTGGAGTATTTTTTTTTGTTTGTAAATAGAAAAGGATAGATTTTTTTCTCGTCACTGATTAAAAAAAAGAAAGAAAACTTTGACAACTTCAATCAAAACAGAATGTGTGGGGCTCCCCTTCCCAAATCGGTTCACCATGTGGTGTCCTGGTTCCCCATGTGGTGTCCTGGTTCCCCATGTGGTGTCCTGGTTCCCCATGTGGATTTGTCTGGTTTTGTTATGTGCTCTTTTTGTTTTACTCTTATTGGTTTTTGTTTTGTTTTGTTCCGTTTCGTTAGTTTCTGTAGCGATGTTTTCTTTTTTCCTTCCTTTTGCTTCATTCGGTTTTCCACCCCTTAGTCAGTTGGGATGGCGTGCCCCCTGTGTCTTGATATTTCTTTGAGGAGATAAAAAAAAAACGGAAAAAAAAAACGTAAATAAATAGTTGGGCTGTGTGTTTCTTTAGATCGTCAATGCTACATTTTAGTATAACGGTAGATTTCAAAAACGTCAGTTGAAGCAGTCAGATGATGTTCGCCTGCTGTGCAGCAGGGTTGATTTGAATTTTTGGGTCTTGTGGCACTTTTACACCCTCTCAGCACCCCCCCCCCCCCGAGAACCATGGCAACGGGTGGGTTAGAACAAAACGATGACAGTAACACAACCACACCTTTCTGTCAGCCCCATAGCTGTGTTTAGTAGCATAGTTAGCTCTCCAAGAAGGTGTGTGTGTGTGTGTGTGCAAGGGGCTCAGGTATGGACTGGAATGTCCACCTTAGACGTTTTTTTTTTTCTTTTCCAAACCTGTGCTTATTTTGTTTGTCTTTTAATTCGCAGTTTATTCAACAATGCAGACGCTGTACAGTGAAGATATTGATCACCATGTTTGTTTGTTTTTCTTAGATTTCTAGGCTTAACTGTAGGCGCGGCCTTTGAGCTGGTGGGTGCTTTTGGTGTGGGGTAGGGGGTGGGGGGTGGCTGTCGGGATTGTGGGGGGGGGGGGGTGGGGGTGGGCTAAAACTGCCACAAGATTAGAAAAAAAATCTGTGTAAATAACGCTCAACATTTTTGTGATTGTTACTGTTATATCCAGCCTATACTGCTCGCAGCCGTTTTGAACTGCAGTCCATTACTGGATGTGGATATATTTCCTATGCAAAACTGTTGAAACAATAAAATGAGCTATGCTACAAAATCGGCACTTGTTTCCCATGGCTTCTCTGTTGTCTTCTCTTGTGTCTTTGTCTTTCACACACACACACACACACACACACACACACACACACACACACACACACACACACAAACATGCACATACACACACACTGCGATTCCATCTGTCATTGTAACACATGACTAGTGCCCTAAAAGATCGTAAATTATCTTTGTGTGAGACAAATTTGCCTGCATACACACACCCAGGCCAAGTGTGTTCCAAGGCATCGTTATCTGACACCCCATCAGAGCAACAGTCACACAGTGTAGATTTGAACACTTCTGCCCTGAGCCAAACTGAACCGCCAGTAACTGTAGCTTTCACATTACGTCATGCGATAGTCACTATGGGACAGAAAAAGGGTAACAGATAAAAGCACTGAACTTTTCACTGAGTTTTTATACAGGCAGCAGGTAGGCTACTATACGTAGTTGTGCTTTTATACAGGCAGCAGGTAGGCTACTATACGTAGCTGTGCTTTTATACAGGCAGCAGGTAGGCTACTATACATAGCTGCTAGAACAGGTCCTTTAGAGAACAGGTACCACGGTAGGTAGAAGAAATCACAGACAGCAGATACAATGGATTGAACAGGTCGTATAGACAACAGGTACTAGAGCAGCAGCAAGAGCAGAGCATACAGATGGCAGGAAATATAGCAGCTAAAACAAATCACAGACACAAGATACTATAGCAGCTAGAACAAATCACAGACACAGGATACTATAGCAGGTAGAACAAATCGCATGTAGTCCATGAGCCAGGGCCCCAAATTTGGGCCATCGGTATCATCTGGGGGGACAAAGGCTATCATTGTTTTTTGGCAAGGTATACACCCCTAGTACTAGAAAAATCACGATAGCAGTGCAGGGGTGGTAGCGAAATCACTTTTTTCAGCTCATGAAGTTACTAACCCCCTAAGATAAATTCCGTTTTTTAAAATCTGGTGTATATCTTGTTTGTGCTCATGGTATGGATATTGTCAATATGTTATAATATGGTGCTTGGTATCTTTGGAAAGGGGACCTTTTAGGCTTTCATTTAAGCCCAGTGCTGAATCTGTCTGACAAACACAGACGTTACATGACTTCTTTAAACCAGAAATAACATATTTTCTCACAATTTCCGCCTAAACTGTATGCTTTCTTTTATCCCTGTGGCTTGAAAGAACACCAGGGACACAAAATTCAACAACTTCAATACTCAAGGCACTCTGATGATTCAGAAAATGTACAATATATACAATATAGCCATACTATTTATTTGTGAGAGCCTTAAATTAGACTTGTGTGGCCAGCACAAGTCTTCAAAATAGAATGGAGCCAATAGAATGGACAAATAGAATACCCTATTAGTCCAGGGCCAAATGGCCTAGTTTTTGAGATACCTCCACCCAATCATGTTTTTTTATATTTTTGATATGTCTAGTTTATAAAAATGGATTGTTGTATAAAAATATTTTACTGCACAACTAGTTTTTTTGGATGGTATTTAATTCCCCCCCCCCAAAACCGGAAATTGTGAAAGTTCCGGATTCTGCAAAAAGGTCATTATTTGCTTTGTCACATATATCTTTGGAAATAATGATCAGAAACTCGCCAAATTTGGATTGTATTGTAAATTGTGTTGGTCCATACTATGAAGTGATAAATTAAACATTTTTTATGAGTATGTAGCAAAACCTTACCCTTCAACATACATGGAATGTAGTGTAGGTGGACATTGAAAAGGTAATGTGAAATATGACATAACCATGTTGATTTTAAATTGCTTTCAAAACAAAACAAAACAAAATTGAGCAATAAAACAACTTGTTCATTTCTAATGTAACATCGAAGAACAATGACAAAATACACAAGACAATGCAGGACAGGATAAGAAAAGTGCAAATTCAAAATTGGAATACTATAGATTTCATTCAAAGGTAGTGCTTTCTTGAAGATACTTTGCTATTAGATTTAATTCAAATGTAGTGTTTTCATGAAGATATATATATATATATATATATATATATATATATATATATACTGAATATATAAGCAATGTATATCTTCAAGTCCCACAGTATCTTGGCTTGGTCATTCTTGACCACCTTTGGAGGTGTATCCCATTTTGACTGCAGCCCAAACTTAGCACAGATGTTACTATCCCAGCCTCCTGATTATGGCGCTCCATGTATGCCTTGCCTGCCAGCATCTTGCATCATGCTGTTATGTGTTGGACTGTCTCAGGGGCTTCCTTACACAGTGTGCACCTTTGATCTGGCCTTGCATGGTAGACCCCAGACTCTATTTTTCTTGTACTCAGGGCATGCTCTTGCGCTGCCATGATCAGTGCCTCTATGCTGTCTGTCAGTCCAGCTGTATGCAATGTCAGCTACCTCCTCTATCTGTCGGTGGTACATACCGTACAGGGTTCCTCCTCACACTCCTTTTTTTCAGGTGTTTCCTGAATGTGAAGTATCCAATCACATGGGGCCATCTTCTGGATGTATTGGTGGATCTTAGTTGTTTCATCCTGGACACTCACTAGTCCTCGGCCCCCATTAGTCCTCTTAGTGTACAGCCTCAGGACGCTGGACTTGGGGTGAAACCCTCCATGCATTGTAAAGAGCTTTCTTGTCTTGATGTCAATGGCATCAATATCTGGCAATATCTCTTCCTTTGTCCAGGTTATTATGCCTGCAGGGTACCTGATGACAGGTAAGGTGTTTCTGTTGATGGCCTGCATCTTGTTCTTCCCATTCAGCTGGCTATTCAGGACCTGTCTCACCCTCTGTACATACTTGGCAGAAGCACCTTTCCTTGCTACGTCCTCTTGGTTCCCATTGGCCTGTGGCATTCCAAGGTATTTGTAGCCGTCCCCCACATTTGCTAGGTTGCCCTCTGGTAGTGTTATCCCCTCTGTTCTGACCACCTCTCTTTGTTACCATCCTGCCACACTTGTCTAGCCTGAATGTCATTCTGATGGCACTGCTGTAGATCCTGTGGTTCCATTCTGCAGTTTGTAGCCATAGCCACTCTTGTCAATGATCTGGCTCAGGAGGTTTAGGCCTATGCAGAACAGTAGTGGTGACAGAGCATCCCCTTGGTATATATCGCACTTGATGGTGACCTTGGCAATGGACTCAGAGTTGGCCTTGGGTTGTCTTCCACAGCACCATGGAGTTCTTGATGAAGGCTCTTGTCATTTTGATGTTGTAGAGTTCCAAGCATTCCAGGATCCATGTGTGCGGTATTGAGTCATAGGCTTTCTTGTAGTCAATCCAGGCAGTGCACAGGTTGGTCTGTCTAGCCTGGCAGTCCCTGGAGACCACTTTATTCACCAGTAGCTGTTGCTTATCCCCACTGGTGTTATTGCCAATCCCTTTCTGTGCTCTACTCATGTATTGTCTGATGTGCCCACTCATCTTATCCTGTGATGGTGTGTCGCCTCAGCAGCACATCGCACTATGGTTATTTGATTATGATTTAATTAAAGATGTATGTTATGTCAATGTCATGAATTTATTATTTATGCGTGTTCAGTGTGTTGGGTTAATTCCTTTGCATGCGAGGAGCATTGCTTAATATTTGATCATGTGTGTTTTTGGGGGTCTGGTATGGTAATTTTTAATGTCATGACGTTTGCTTTAGATGTCCGCCAGGTAGGGGTGGTGTGCCCGTTTTGGGTGTTTAGACTTTACCTATGTCGGCGGAAGTAATTAGTTAATTGGCTATTTGAATGCTGGATTTTCTCTATGCAGAGAAAAGGCCACCAAATCTGAGGCCTCTACGATTCTAAATCTGATCAGACCCCCTTTGTGATTTGTGTGTGTGTGTTAAATAAAAAAGGTTAATTTATCACTTCATTGTAACTTCCCAACGACCTGGGAACATACAGTCCAAATTTGGCGAGTTTCTGATCATTATTTCCAAAGATATATGTGACAAAGCAAATAATGACCTTTTTGCAGAATCCGGAACTTTCACAATTTCCGGTTTTGAGGGGGGGAATTAAATACCATCCAAAAAACTAGTTGTGCAGTAAAATATTTTTATACAAAAATACATTTTTATAAACTAGACATATCAAAAATATAAAAAACATGATTGGGTGGAGGTATCTCAAAAACTAGGCCATTTGGCCCTGGACTAATAGGGTATTCTATGTGTCCATTCTATTGGCTCCATTCTATTTTGAAGACTTGTGCTGGCCACACAAGTCTAATTTAAGGCTCTCACAAATAAATAGTATGGCTATGTTGTATATATTGTACATTTTCTGAATCATCAGAGTGCCTTGAGTATTGAAGTTGTTGAGTTTTGTGTCCCTGGTGTTCTTTCAAGCCACAGCGATAAAAGAAAGCATACAGTTTAGGTGTAAATTGTGAGTCATGTGACGTCTGTGTTTGTCAGACAGATTCAGCACTGGGCTTAAATGAAAGCCTAAAAGGTCCCCTTTCCAAAGATACCAAGCACCATATTATAACATATTGACAATATCCATACCATGAGCACAAACAAGATATACACCAGATTTTAAAAAACGGAATTTATCTTAGGGGGTTAGTAACTTCATGAGCTGAAAAAAGTGATTTCGCTACCACCCCTGCACTGCTATCATGATTTTTCTAGTACTAGGGGTGTATACCTTGCCAAAAAACAATGATAGCATTTGTCCCCCCGATGATACCGATCAACCCCCCTGGCTCATGGACTAATATAGCAGGTACTACAGAAGCTACAGAATAAATCAGATAACAGGCTCTGTTGCAACTCCAGATCATATACTCTAGACATCAGGCACTGTGGCAACTCCAGATCATACAGACGCCAGATCATATACTCTAGACATCAGGCACTGTGGCAACTCCAGATCATACAGACGCCAGATCATATACTCTAGACACCAGGCACCGTGGCAACTAGAATGGATCCATCAGGCCACATAGTCCCAACTGTCCCCTGTGTGAGGTTGGGCTGTGTTGAGTTGTGTTTGAGGGGCAGCCGTGGCCTACTGGTTAGGGCTTCGGGTTGATAACCGAAGGGTTGCCGGTTTGATCTCCGACCCAGTAGGAAAAATGTGGGCGGGGGAAGTGGTTGAGCACTGCTCTCCCATGCCCACATCCACGGCTGAAGTGCCCTTGAGCAAGGCACCTGACCCCTCACTGCTCCCCGAGCGCCGCTGTAGCAGGCAGCTCACTGTGCCGGGATTAGTGTGTGCTTCACCTCACTGTGTGTTCACTGTGTGCTGAGTGTGTTTCACTAATTCACGAATTGGGATAAATGCAGAGACCAAATTTCCCCCACAGGATCAAAAGAGTATACTATATACTTACTTATACTTATACTTACATACTTAGTTTACAAGGTTCAGCTCTTCCATATATAGGGCCTCTATGCTGGTCTTAAGATGCCTCCCCCCCATCTCACATGATTATAAGATACTGAAGCCATTGAAAAGAAGTCAGAAGTCCATTTCACATATGATGCATCATGTTCATCTCACATATGATTCATCATGTAAATCTGTAACAAGCAGCACACATACATTCACCAGCTGAGAGACTCAGTATTAATCGGATAAATGGCTCTATTCTAAAAACTGAACTAAATTCATTCACACACACTCCTTTCCCCCCACTACACACACACACACTCCTTTCCCCCCACTACACACACACACACACACTCCTTTCCCCCCACTACACACACACTCACACACACACACACACACACACACACACACACACACACACACACACACACACACACACACACACACACACACTCCTTTCCCCCACTACACACACACACACTCCTTTCCCCCACTACACACACACACACACACACACACACACACACACTCCTTTCCCCCCACTACACACACACACACTCCTTCCCCCCCCCTACACACACACACACACACACACACACACACACACTCCTTTCCTCCCACTACACACACACACACTCCTTTCATATGATTCATCATGTAAATCTGTAACAAGCAGCACACATACATTCACCAGCTGAGAGACTCAGTATTAATCGGATAAATGGCTCTATTCTAAAAACTGAACTAAATTCATTCACTTGGAAGACATGTTTATCTAAAGCGACTTACAGCAATAGAATAACATTTAAGCATTTTAACATTTAAGCTCCAGGGCTACAACTACAGCAATATAATAACATTTAAGCATTTGAACATGTACTGTACACACACACACACACACACCTCAATACAATGACTAATCTCCTCGCTTGTGGCCAACCACAAATCA